>NW_026713026.1:3402500-4002500 GCF_030625045.1 Achroia grisella | reverse complement strand
AAATATTATTTAAACTGTATAACATTACATTACAGACGGTTCAATTTATTAAAAAATAGTGTAATAGAGTTATACATTTGTTACAACTCTAATTAAGACTGGCTTAGACCTTGAATACTGTGCAGGGTCAGAAAAACAAGTAGGTGTCCTATTAAAAAATCGTTCTCCGCTGAACCATGTGCGCATGAGTCATTTCTGTGTTAGCGCGTCCGCCGTAACACAAACCGGTCCGTCTGCGCGACCAGAATGAATTGCAGTTCAAACGTGAGCAGTAGATCAACGCGAATAAAGATTACTGTAAAAGAAATAAAGTATTGCGGGTGGAGAGGGGAATTATTAGTGATGGGGACAAGTGATGTCAGATTGATCTCGGCGGAGAATCTCTCGAAACCATCGTCATACCATTATCAACTATTAAAAAATATGAGTGTAACTTTATGCTTTTACAGTATAACTTTAGAATTAACAACCTCTGTGGCGCAGTAAGTACGTTTATTTTCATGAATTTATCTACCTTATTTCTGGTCAGGCAACTTGGATAATTGAAAATATTTGCAGGTCTTGAGACTAACGCATAAGTAACAAAATTTGACGTCAAGACGTAATGGATGTTTGTACCTTTCTTTCTTTATTCGCATAGGCATAATAAGTTATTAAAAAAACAAATTATGAATTAATTTACAATGTAAAATAAAATATTGTTTTGATATTATAATAAGTATTTAATTCTATTTAAATGCTCTTTTATGCTATAATTTGTTTAAGATTTTAATACTGAATTACTGGTTTATTAATATTGGTATTTACAACATATATCAACGATATGGCAATTATCGTTGCTATATTTAATTAATTAATTGGTTGTAATGTGTAAAACTTGTTCAATGTTATTGACATTGCGATCGTTTCGTTACAGAATCATTGAATTTATATTGCTGGATATCTTCTTAACGGTTATTTCATCGTATATGATTATAATTCGTTAATAAACATCGTTGTTGACCGTAAATTATTACACATTAATATATAATATAGGTACATGATAGCATCAAAATTATAAGATTTTTTTTCGTGATAATATTAAAATTATTTAATTACTCATATTATTACATAATTCTGAATAAATTATTTTATCGTATGAGTCATATAACATACAAAAAACATACAAATTAACAACATTATGCATAGCTTCTATACTACCTTCCAATCTGTTAACGTTCTCGTCTTCAACTCGTCTTGTCGTCTCGTCTTTAACTCAGAGTAACCGTTTGTATACATAATATATATAATAACCATACCAGTTTCTTTTATTTTAAACTATAAATAGTAAACAAAAGAAATTAAATCGATGTAAGGCGATTGACGTGTATGGAGCTTTATATTGTACAGTATGCTTATTTAGTATTAATTACAACAAAAGATATAAAATAGTTTGAAAGCCTTAAACTGCACTAAAACGCCTATAAAACTGTAGCACAACAAACACGATATCGACAATATTCAATAAATCTATTCGGAATCATTATGTCATCGGCATAGTGAGCCGGCCATTGCCTCGAGTACTCTATGAATATTCAAACCAGTTCCGACTTCGAGCAACCTGTGGAACCCGTCTCTAGCCCACGATTTTTATGGACAAGTCTTCAATAACCAGCAATAGAGGATCCAGTATCCAAAACAGTATAGAATGGCGATTGTCTTCTTTGATAAAGTGGTTTGCGCATGCGTTTCATGTTTTATATAGTTTCATATCGACGTGAAATGTTCGGATTGACTTTTAGTTTAATCGATAATAGGCTATGTGTAATATTTTTAAATGTTGACTATTATAACTGAATTTTATTTGCAAAACGCTATTTTATGTATACATAAGTGATTGGGATGCTTTTCCCCATGACTATAAACTACGAGTATGTTTCGATGGTATAATGTATGCAAATTGTCTCGCGAACATATGTATTATATCAAGATAATGAATAAATAATTTTCTTGATATAATAATTATGCTTTATTAAGACTTGTATTCCTAAATTAAAAGAAACTGTTTACAAACCGAGGCAGTTAGTGGCTGAAACGTAATATGGAAGTGGCCACAGTGATGGAGACCCGTCCCGTTCACAGAATGGTTTTTTAACCTATTTCCTTTTAAATAAAGCAACCGCCAACTTGTAATAATACCAGAACTGCTATTAACGTTTAAAATTCTAAAACCTTGGTGCTAATGGTTAACACCATATTTACAGTTTCAATTAATTGAGTTAGATATATCATTTGACACATAACTCGTTTGCCACTTATGGGATTATAAATTAATGCTAAAAATTATAAATGATCTGAAGTAAATAAACAGTGAGCGATATTGATATTATAAGTGTTGATTTGATTGCAATTAAATTATAAACTTCGTATTTATGAATGTATATATATATGAAACTTATTATCCGTGTGATTCATAGTCACTGTGAAATCTTTGATTGAATATTTATTATTAAAATGTATTAATATCCCGGGAAAATAACGTAATGATATTTTACGAGAGTAAGAGGATTCAGTGAATAATTTTACGATGACGAAGTCATACCCAATGTATCTTTATGATGTTTAAAAAATTTTACTACCATGAGAAAATTTTCATGTCATATGATTTCAATTCAACACTTATTTATTTCTCTACATATTAATCGATTTGTCGTAATTGCTTTATAGATGAATGTCCTTTAATCGTTGCGGTAAAACTGGGACTTTTTATTAAGATGGGTTCCATTTCTTGTGCGAGAAGGTTTATTTCATATTTCTATTAGAATTGTAAGTAGCTCTAAAAATTTTATTACAAACTTTAGATAGACTAAAAAGTAAAAGTTACAAACATATTTAATAATTCAATTTAACATTGGTAATAAATACAGTGGACTACTGTATCATAATTGTCTTTTGTAAGCAATTCCAAGATTATTTTTTGTTTGAAATTGAATTCTTAGTTTTACATCATTAAATTAATTTTAGTTATTTCTTAGAACGTCGTATCTGAAATAGCGTGAAGCTAGAAGCAAATTCCGCGGCTCCACTCGCGTGGAACCGAGAGAGCTGAACATACTCTGTGTGTTCTGTATATAGTGTACACATAAACCAATTTAAACTTATCTGTCTGTCTAGTATTGATAATTTCTTTACCAAACTTTACTGGTTGTTTGTTCACTATTTTCAAATGGGTATCCCACGGTAAATAGACATTGGAATTGCTCCCAGAGTCACGCTTGCAGCTAAAACTGTCTTAAATGTTCGTACACGATGTTAGGAATCTGGGAAAAGCCTCGACTAAAGCACTTCGCGGACAACCATATATAGACTGTATGAATAAATTTTTCATACACATTAAGTGATCCTAAATATCTACAATCAGTATCTATTACATTTAAGACTAGTAAGTAGAGCAGGCCGTGGCTGTTACTATATTATGTTTAATTAAAGAATATAAAAGAATAACGTAACAGCGACGTCTCAAATCCCAAACAGTTTGCCAATGCCTAATTGTTAGTTAAGTTGACAATGCCTAGTCAAAGGTTTTGTCAAGTGTCCACGTCAACGATTAGCGGGTTATATTTGAATCTCAGGTGAAAGGAAAGCGAGTATATTGTCATCATTTTCATTAATTTGGTTTATTCGATTAATTCGGTTATTTGGCGTCAGAAATATAAGTTGCCATATAACGACTAACAACTGGTACCAGATTCGATTTCAGGACCTATAAGTTTAATTCGGAATAGTACACTAGTAGGTCAGTACTAAGAGAGTAACTTGACTACTATTTTTTTCATTTCATTCCTTGAATTAAATGAAAAAAATAAGTAATTTTCTTTGATACTTTATAAAGAGAACAAACTTAAGGGAGACGCAATAAGTTTATTAGATGAGTTTCCTAATAATAATTGGATGAATTGATGACTAATATCTGTCACAGTTTTAATTAATCTTGCTTATTGTGGTGGTTATACATTTTAATATTGTTTTTATTAATTAACAAAATAATATTAACTTACAGATACACACATGCATTTAATTATTATTTATTTCTTGAATTCGCCTGTGATGTAAATATGTGGTAAAAAGAATAAATAAAATATGTGGTACAAAACTTTCGCCAAGTCTGAGCGATCATTATTATCAACGCAATATTACAATTGTAGACATTAATACTGCATGTGTGCGTAGCCGTAATGTATGCATTTCATAGCATCATGAAACCGTAGCTCCATCAGGGAACTATTAAAACTGTACACTTTACATCACCATAAATACAACTGAAGTCGACTGTAACCGTTTTGATATCCCGTGTGTAAACATCTTAGTGTAATAATTTCCAATCAATGTCCATAAGTATTGCGATTGAAGTCGATTGGATGTGGAATTAAGTTTAGTAATAAAGGGTTCGGCTCTAGTGCTAGTTTGTTTTGATTACTTACTCAGTATATACTCATTTTATTAAATGTATAAGAGACTAGTGATTCGCCCCGGCTTCATACGAGTGCAATTAGTGTAGGGATTGCAAAGAAAAGATATGTGATATTAAAAGAATTGTTAAAATTTGATATTATTTGAGGTTGCAAACATTTTTATATATAATTTATTCGTGAATATATTATTAATAATAAAAGAAAGTTGTTATTCCAGTCTTGAAGAATACCACTTCTTTTCACCCGAAGGATATTACTATAATACGCACAACAAAAATTACAATAACTTAATATTACCTACTTCTATATTTGAAAAGTATTTTAAAATGTATTCAGTCTAGGACTCTTCTTCAACACGGTACAATAATGTTACTCTAATAAAAAGGTAGATATCATATGGAGACACCTAATATTTATATTATATGTATACAGCGACCGATTACCGGTGTTCATATTAGAGTAAAACTGTAAACTCAGAATGATCTACTGTTTATACTGCTAGTATTGTCAGGTTAAAACGCCACTATCATTTGCCATGCAATGGTACGTTAAAATTTGTCCTATGCATCTCAGATTAGCCACTTTATCTGTCTTATACATTAGATGCTGGCAATCCGTTATAGTATATTAAAGCAGACCGTAGACTGTCAAGCAGATCGAGTTAAGCGTGCTGATTTGAGTTTGAGTTACACTTTAGTTCAAGTTTTAGTAAAAACTATATTTTCTACTGATAGTTTCCATTAGTAAAAAATTGGCAGAAGTATACCCGAAGATATATATATATCAAGTACACTTATAAATGATTAAACCTACTTTTTGGAGAAAAACGAACTCAAAATAAAAAGAAACTGGTGAAATATTGTTTGGACAATATAATATATTCAAATTCAATATAATATATAATCAAGTTACATAAAATTATAAGAATAGATCATAAAATGGTGAAATATTGTTACAACACTACATGGTATGAAGTCAGTTACAAAGAAAATAAATGTAGATATAACGTGGCTTGGTGTATACTTGGTGTATATCAATTAATAGAACAATCGAAATGCAAGCAGTTTGACCGTGTGCAGACCTCTTTAGTTAGTGGACTGGCGGACGATATACGCGCGACATTGCGATTAGCGCCGGTGTCGCGTAGTCCAGGAGCCGACACGCGATTAATGGGCCCCTTCACTTGACAAGACCGCCTACACGATAATGCGATAAGCAATAAGTCGATGCATTGCGCTTCGAGTTTGAATTATTTTGAATTTATTATTTATGAAGCTATGTTTTTGTAAACAACATCGGAGTATATCTGATGAATACGTAAGTTTTTTGCAAAATCTTTAATTGCTTATACAAGTATCACAAGGATGGAAAGTTTACTGTCTTACCTATTTCAGCCATTTGGTAGTTTGCTTTGTAAATTGTGTTTCTCTTAAACGTTGGGATAATGAATTTACAGAACAAGAAAATACGGAAATATCAACGCATTGGCATAATATTCATTGCCATTTCAGTTCTATAACAAAAAATATATATAAGTCATATAAACATAAAAATTACGTAAATAACTGTTCATATTTTTTGTAGTAATTATTTACGAATGACGTATATATAAATTTAAATAAATATATATTTATGTTTGTTAACAGTTAACATTGTTATTTGTTAGTATTGTAACGAGCCCAATAAGATATCGAGATGGCGTACAATGAACGTAAATCTGACTCAGAGACTCAAACGAATATCTACAGCTAGTTGAATTTCTAATATATTATTCCATAAGTTATAATAATAATATATTAGATAATTTACGCAGTACAAAACGAAAGTGTTAAAATATGTGTTGGCGCGTTGAATTGATTGCCGCGTCTGAATGGCGCGAATGGTATACGAATATACTGCAGAATGGTATATATTTACAATGAAATCGTTAAGTACCAGTAGCCGAGCCTGCTGAGCTTTATGAATTAACTAAATAAGCACTTTACAGTACAGACATTCAGGAAAAATATCTATATAAAAACTGTTTTATGTATCTTTCTTATAGTCTATGTTTTAGCAAATAACCATTTTCTTTATATTTGACATCCAGTCTCTAAAATATTTGCGACTATACCGGTGTCTTTTCTTTGCTCTTTTCTTATCATACCTGTCTTTTATTTCTCTCTTTTATAAAATTGTTGCCAGATCTTCTTCCACATAGACCCATCTTTTTACATAACACGAAAAAATATACTTATGCTTATATTTAGTATGTCAACACTTGAATAAGTAATATGTTTTAAATGTCTTTTTAATAATTATAACTACCTAGCTGTTATACGCAGTCTTCTCTTCTTTTTTAAATAAAACATAACATATAGTATAGCATAATAGATTGTATCACGGGGTAGGATATAGATCCTACCCCGTGATACAATCTATCTTCATCTCAAATTTTATTGAGACCTGTACAGCTGGTTAGTCGTGATAACGTGACAAACAGATATGCACTTTCGATTTATTATAGGAATATGAATAAAATTGTATCTAAGTAATAGCATAGCTATAATACGAGTATGAGTAAAATCGTAAAAGTGCCATGTCAAATTGATTTAAATGTAATAATTGTATTGCTAATAAATATAATGCAAGCGATCATAGATTACGGGAGCTGTTTAATATCAGGCGCACCGTATGCTAGCTAGAAACTATTGTATTATGTATGAATACAATTTTATTAATCTAATCAAAAGGAGCCAAGTAGCCCGTTGTGAGCAATTTTATTTGGTCGTAACTATAAATTCTACTTATTATTTAAATAAGTTATGTTATGACTTAACACTTTTGAACTCTCCTTAGTTCTTATGCTCTCATGTATTCTCTCTCGTATATATATAGATAGTTATGCATAAATATTGTATATACAGTTATGTAGTTAATTAAAAGCTTGTAGTTTTCCTTGTTAGAGACGAGAGTGTAGACATTATCATTTGACCTTAGTTATCTGTTGACCTTTTGTTTGTTATTGATATGATTTATATTAGCTAATTATTAATTTCTATGGTTTGTTGTATGGCCAATTTTTGTTTGTTGCTCGACATTAATATAAAAGGGTCAAAAATTTTCGGCGTTGCCTATCAGTTAAATCAAATCAAATAATAATTAAATAAATAAATAATCATTTTTAATTTTATTTAAACAACGACTGATTTTTAGTTGTTATAATGCATGTTAATTCGAAAGTAAATATCCAAAGTCATAAAACTACTCAAAGTAGATATGAAAATCAAGTATTCCTTTGCCTTACCCCAGAAGATATAGAGTACCAAAAAAAATCAACGCTATTCGCTATTCAATAAATATATACATACATATATGTATGTGTACAGTTACTATTAATTTTATTTGGGAATTATGCAATCATACACAGTTATCACTTTAGGAATATATGCATGAGTTGATATTAGTGGTAACACTTTCAGTAGAACTACCTACCTTTGTTATGCTTGTACCCACCCGCGGCGCATTCACAATTCCCCGTCGAGTTTACCAGTTTATTGGCCACGTACTTGTACAATTTTAAACATATCAGGAAACGTGGTTATTTACTTTGTGAATATTTTACAATCGTGACAAATGCCGTCGTGTACAGTTAACGTGATGAGGTACACGCGACTATTATGTTGTAATGAAACTTGGTATTGTGAGTTTTTGAAATGCACACTGAGTTTGATGTCTTTTCTACTAGTTTAGTAAAAAGCGTAGACAGTGAGTAACAGTACCTTCGAAAGATTTGACTAAATAAATAAATATAATGGAGTTGAAATATACATGTATATAGACATTGTTCAATCAGATAACATTGTCAGCGCTATGAATTTTAAGTTAGATAATTTCTACAAAAACATTATAATCATTTATAAATTCTTATTTTTTTTTAAATTATATATCTACATAATCTATATAAAAAATCCAAAAATCCAAAACAACTACAATCATGTATATACATTGTATTTTATGGGGACTAATCTTGTGATCATTTACAAGCTAGGCATGGTGTAAAACCGTTTTACCGCCAAGATCGCCATTTTTGTATTCGAAACATAAATAATTCAACCATATTATACTTGATATATAGACAAGATATAGTTAAACTTATATTTTTCCCACAACGGAAAAGGCAAAGGAACAAGAATCACTCATTTTGAATTAATGATGTGAAATTAACAGTTTTATTACTCATTCAAATTATAATACACTAATGATGTTATGAATGATAACCATGTACAGAGATAGATACGGCCATTATCTGATACTCCCCAGATTTATCACCGTTCGATTCGTCGATACACTATCTAGAACACTAATTTATTGCGACCGCCGACTATTTATAACTATCACAGACAACTTGGTACAATGCAAATTCGCACTTAGTTATTGCCGTCCAATCGAGCTGGCGTTGTTTTTTCCCACAGTCCGTTAGGCTGTTCTTCTGTTTAGGTATATTAGGTTCAATTCACGTTGCAGCTGCGTTTAGTTCAGTCATGCCAATTAAACAATAAATGGGCTTCTAAATTTATTTGTTTTCCGTAAAAAAATAGGATGTAGACATATGAAATCATATAATAGTCTATCATCATAGTCCATATCAAGTATATATTTTTTGTACTACAAAGTTTTGAAATATTCCAAATAAATTGTATATCTTTTTATTTTGAATTCAAAATGCGGATATAACTCCATTTTATAATGAAGTGATACCTGCCACTATAATATTATTAGTATACACCACACCTTATACGGTAGTAAACCTAATTAAAATAAAACTAAAATCAAATAATTAAGTTCATTTAAGCTAGTGAGTAAGAGAAAAGAAAATTATTTCTTAAATTATCATTTATATACAACAAAAAAAATGAGATCCTAATTTTATTAAATTACTATTGTAATTTAAGCATAATAAACCTTACCATTATACAACAAAGTACATATCAGTATTTAAACTAATTAGTCTTGTTACTAGTTTTGAATGAAAAGTGTAATTCTATTAGCAAGATAAGATTTGGGCATCAGTCGTGATTGTCGATCGGGCCGGGGGCTGAGAGGCAGTGCATTAAATCTCGGCATGACTGGAGATTGTGAAACCTCGGCTGGGAGCCTACGCTCTGATGGGATCGCTGTCCATTCCCATCGCACTATTTTCAATTACTTCGATCAGTTGCGATTCAGATAGATGACATACAGAAATTTGTCGTGTCTAAATTTTGAGTAAGTATATCTAATATCTATATATCTAATATAAAATAAAGTATAATAGAGATATTTTCTTGAATTTCTTATAAGGTATAGCTATAATTACACCCGCCATTATGCTCATAGCACCTATACCCGTGCGAAGCTAAGGTAGGTCACTAGTTATTTATAAAATAAATCTACTAATGCTGTATACATTAGAAGATGTAAGTAAAGGTAAAATAAACAGTAAAAGTGCTGTAAATGTATGGTATGCTCTTCGTATAATGAATGAATCGCCTTTTATGATCCATCATAAATGATGAATTCATGAATACAACTTGACAGAAATGTTTGTCAGTCATATAAATTGCAAAGTAAATTTTCTCTAACACCAAATGGGCCATTTGCATTTCTCAGATCGATCTCTCTAGATGCTGTCGGCGGAAACCGAGGTATATTATTAAATAAATAGATAGAATTGAGACCCAATTACACGTTGCGGAGATCCATTGGCAGATAATGAGAAACAGTCGAAGAGTCTAGCTAGCTCTAATTCCACTTCGAGTGATTCAATAGTGTCAAACAAAATATGATGTCTTATCATCGATACTCGATCTGATTTCACTCGGCAAATTCGCTCGATCCTCATCCTTATAAACAAGTCCCGCTCGCCACAAATGGTAGATTTAATTCCTGAATTAACGATGTTAATCAATATAACGAATAGAAACTACAACTTAATTTATCGATACTGTCACTTGTATTTATTTATACGCACTCTGAAAACAGAAAATTAAAAGGCATAAATAATTATTGCCTATGATTGCTCAAGAGCTGTTGTGGACTTGTCACATGTGACAGTCGCCAGCGGATTTATGACGTGGTAAGTGAGTATCCTTGGTAATATTGGATATAGAATAAATAGATTATAATTCTTCTGCGTTGTACATGATGATCTTAGCGATATTACATTTTGTTGCGTGTAAGCATTTTAGTTAGCGCAAATTTTATCTTCAATGCGTATGTAACATGCATTGGTCGCGATGCTGTATTTTTATTGAAGCTTTAATTGGTTACTTTCCAGTGTTCAGTGAATACTGGCAATATCTTTTTAGTGTTTTTTTTTGTGAACATTATTAATGCTATTTAGTATCTAACCGTAATTGTAAGTTTGTAAATTATTTAGTGATCTGTAAAAAAAGTTCAGTTTTAATATTAGATTACGACTACGAAATTTTAATAATTTTTTTGTAACATTTTTTATCATATCTTATTACGTGAATTGAAAACACAAGTATTAAGGACAAAACCAGTATCAAAATATATTTCTATACCGGAATATAGCACCTTATAAATCTCACCTATAGTCTTAGATAAATGATATAGAATTTATGAGATTGTCTATGCTCGTAACATAGTTGCCGTTAAGCTACTACTGGATTTTGCTCTTATTCTTACATTTGCATATTTTATGAAACAAAACTTTTTACATTTTAGACTGATCCGAAGTTACAAGTAGCGAATAACTATATCTCTACAAAAAGATAAATAGCATTACAAACAATGTCAAAGTATTAAATGAACAGAGGAAGGTCTATTAATTTAATGATTCTCGATATGTTTCGATATCACATGCGATTTTACACCTTTTACAAATAAACGACACATGCCGTAAAGTTACCGGCTTCATCTAACTTATACGTTTTTAATGATCGACCATCGATTTTAATTTTAATCATAAATTGATTATCAGTATGTCTTTATCTGCGTACAAACTTGTTGATCGCTGATATTAATATCTCGTTCTAAGTATAAAGTGACGTGAAACTAACTCAGCACCGCCGCAATAATCATATAGTATTCGATTCCCGTACGTGCCGAGTCACTTCCATAGATACGCACCTACTATTCATTAATTTTAATTGCGTGGTGCTCGCGTCCTTTTGCCATCGCCTAATGAAATCGCTTCGATCGCTGCATATTTATGGTGCATCGTAAACGCATCTTTATGCTATTGCTGAAAATATTTTTTACATTATATCTAAAAAGTATCGTGCATTTTAATGAGTATTTAGTATTATATTTGTTTTTTGGTACTGTCTTTTCTGTATGTATTATTTAGTATATTGTTTTCTGTTGTAATATCTAGTATACTATATCTGTGATAATCGCATATTTATTTATTGTTAACTTACGTATAAATTCGTCTATAAAAGAAAAAAAGAAGTAAGAAACATTTGAAGAATGACTCAGTTGTATCGACGAGAATAGAAAAAAGAAGAACTCGCACCATACACAGGCAATGGCACTGGAAGAATTCACGGGTTAAATTTAACAGTCCCGTGGTCTCTTAGTGGCATCACTGGTGGTGGGCGATACATCTTTCTACATGTTATTCAAAGGAAGAAATATAAAGCAATTCAAGAGGATTACAGAAGATTGATGAAAAACTAAATATTTATATCTAGATTCTGGATGATTAGGCACAACTATTCAGGCCCAAACCAACTTTAGCTATTATACAAGGTATGCTTGCCTGTATAGATTCTAGACAATTGATACAAATACTTAATGTCTTCTAAATGTAAATATGCAAATGTACAGAAAATAGTAACATCAACAGTCTATACATATAGTATAACTATGTAATATTATGCTATCTGTGGTATAACAGTCTAATAAATAACAATGTATATACCTAAACAATACAATAAGGGTTAACCCTTATTGTGTTGTGTAGATATATACATTGTTTTTAAATGAGAGAAGTTGTTAAAGTTTGCTATATTAAAAAGGAGTCATTATCTTCAAATATTAATTATATTAATACATGAATGTATATTTCACAAAACTGAAATGTCTGAATATTAAAATTTTGACTTTTGTTGCTATATAGTTATAAAAAATATACAGATTATAGAGTACTATTTTGTACACCTAGTTACTTTTCAATGATTGTAGATACGTAAATGTAGGCTGTGGCGTGGAGAGATTTCTTCAATTATATGCTTACAACCGAGCTGTCCCAGATATAACGTAGAAAGCTGTTTTTATGATGCGTACATGTTTTTTGTACAATAATTGTCGATTAAATGTGTCTTTGTGCGATTTTTACAATCGTCGTGAAATAGCTAATTTACTTAATGTATTTAGTAGTATGTTAAGTTTCTTTTTTAAAATAAGTAATCTGATACTGATAATGTAAAAGTTAATTCGTTGTAATATATTTAACTATATGGTATTACAGTAAATTGAAATACTGAAACCTAGAATGGTTTTTCGTAGCCTCTCCCCACTAGAAAAGAGGCTAATTTTTTGTTTAAACTTTTTGCTCTATACAAATAAGAATGGTTTGATTCGCTATTAACGGCGACTTATTTCATCGGCTAACTTTTTGTACAAATTGACAAGTGGTGACATTTTCTATCTATTTCTTTGGATATTCCGTTTTTCAAATCGATTACTTTTTTATGTATCTACCAGAATTTGACATTGATAAAAAGAAACTATCCACCTCTAGATCTCTCGATCCAATGACACGGCTGATGTTAGATACCGTTATAATTTCATCTGACTGTGCTCTTTTTGTCGGATCGTGGTTAACCACAATCGCCATGTTCATATTCGAATTGGTTACCGCTTAAATGCTTTGGTAAATATAGCCATGAGATAGGGTTGCTATTTTCAAAATTAAAACACTAAGACAAGTTTAACAAACCCGGCTAAAAATTTGAATATTTTGGCCGAAATTATTTATTTTAAATTGTTATTTTTATTGTATTCTTAAATAAGGATAAAAGTGAAGCAACTGACGGATGCTAAGGCTACAATGAGAAAACAACCGCTGACAATTGTAGAGTGCACTTATTACACGTAATTATTTTAATGTAGCGGCTGCCTGTCAAATTACTTATGTTACTTGGTTGGTTGTTTGACAGCTTATTGCCGATTACAAATGTAGCCATCAAGTGCAGTGAGAACATACTCGTACCATTGTAGGCACTTTAAACTAGTACGTAGAGCATGATGTGTATAGACGGCTGAAGTTGAATGAGTAAGCTGTAGAATTTATTATGTAGGTACTATTGTTATAATATTGACATTATTGACGTAATATCATGATATCTGGCACTTGATTCCAGTTATGCTATTAGATCTTAATCATAGAACTTGGAGTGGTATGTGTAACATATACATTTTAATGAATATGTTAGGTACACTACTCAAATATGTAAATATTATGTTTACTGATTGATTTTAGAGCAATAGTGGAAGTTATTCTCAACTGAAATAAACTAAACTGGATGATAGAGTTAGATATGAAATTAGTAAACGAACATATGTAAGTGACTTTTATAAATTTACTTATAATACATATAACTTATATAAATTTGACTACAAAAAATATTTTATCTAATAAGAGTTCTCTGCTTGATGTGACGATTGATTTACTTTAAGACAATAAATAAAGTTAGTTATTATAAACACAAACTGATCAAATCAAGTTTAGGAATTTTAACTCTAAGATTACGTAAAAAATCGATTTCAATTGCAACTATCTAGAATAGGACACTATGAGGAATTTTACAAATGATCGATCAATAAAAGAATTTAGTCCAGAAATGAGTTCAGCCTTGGCGAAGGTATTATTTAAATTCCAAACCACCTATTTCTGAAGTCTGTTTAGAATAAATTTATCCTATTCAAATGTATACGAACCTTACAAGTACTAGTCTATACGATGCCAGAATATCATTATTCTGCAGTGCGCTTGACACAAATTCCTAATATGTTAACACCGATGTGTTCCGCAGTACTGAAATCCAAACTTACTCAAGAGTCAAGAGCTTTATTCAACACGACAAGTTTATTTGAGTTAGTAACCGTGTTACTAAAGGATCAGATGTAAAAGCCATAGTTATGGTGCAGCTGCGCGCGTGGGAGGTGAACACGCGGTATTGCAAGCTACGACGCATGAAAAACCTTAAGAACATATTACACTGTCATGTATAATATAATCATAGGATATGTATACATGATCTAATGTAGCATTATAGGGTAGTAAAGAGTAATGTTAGTAGCATCAGCAGCAGTCCATTTCTAATGCAACATTACTTACAATCACCAGTTATTTATATTTTCAATTATCTACTAGCTACTCGCCCGGATGTACATACATACACATATATATATATATATATGTTACATATGAGAGAGTGAGAGTTGAGAGTGGAACGTAGGAAACAAAAACTCTCAAAAGAAATAAATTTGCTCCGTTTTTGAAACATGTTTTTCAGTGATACTCGCTTTTATTGCTAATAGTATTAGTTATATATATATCCTAATCATCCCAGTTACATTTTCTTTCAATTTGAACATGTAGTTTCCGATTCCAGCACGTTTTACCAAACAAACATGTTTCAGCTTTATAATATTGATACATACTAATAGATATCAAAGATTTGTCAAAAGAAGAATATTGTCTGAATACTACTCTATGATCCGCTGATATTGTAACATACCCTTTAGTCACTTTACTGCTGAAATTGTCCCCTTACCTATATAGTGCCGTTAAATGCATCGTTAATTATAGCTTATTTAGGAAGTGTCACTCCTTGAGTTATTTATGTAGGAGTAAGTGTGTCATGATTACGTATTAAATAATGGTTCTGGGAGAACTCTGTATGATCCGTCCAGTTTTAGTTTGGTGCTGCGACTTCATTTTAGACATCTGCGTTTTAGATTTGTTTTTTTTAAGATAAAAGAAAGACTATGACTATCCTCGTGATAATCTGTCTTCACGTTAAATTTATTTGACGGCTGTACATAACTTTAGTGAATAGTTAATAAATAGACAGACAAACACTTTCGTATATACACTATTAATATAGATATATTACCTGTGCCCGCGGTTGCAGCCGCATAAAATGCCTATGTCATTCTGATGTGTAAGCTATTTTACTGTAAAGAATCATCAAAATATGTTCAGTATTTTGTGTAAAAGAGTAATAAACATCAATCATACTGATTAGTCTGTTTATCATCATCTGTATTAAAAAGGAACATAGGCAGGCCTAATATTAAAAAAAAACGCGCAAAATGATAACAGTACTGATTTGACAAATGATTCGTTTTCTGTGTTTATTGATTCCGGTAATACATTACGACGAGATAATGTTAACAGATACCGCCGCTGACATAGTGGTATAATAAATTAAATAAAGCGATTCTTCGTTTCTTAATTTACATATACCTGGCAAATTATTTCTTAAATCAATACTTAAGTACTTAGACACGATCACTGTATAAGTAACCGCTAATAATATACGGACATAAACCGGTATATACTTACGGCAATCGCATATGCCTCCAATTAATCAAAGAGGCTCGATGCAACATTATAAGGGGCTATTAAGAGGACCTTAATAAGACCCCTATCAATTATTTATAGAGAAACAGGACAATTGACTACGGTCAAATCAGATATTAGTCGAATAGAACATTGGATGGATTCAATTGGAGATAGAGAGCGTCGTGTCTAGGGGTTTACTACCCTGAGTTATGCCGTGTTAGTGAGTTCAAATTATGCGAGACCAAAAAAAACACGTGCCACTTTTTATTTCTGCTTGGCAAACCAAATAATAATCTGAGAGTCTGCAGTTTGCTCGCAAAATATACCCAGCGAATTATGGGCATGTCAATTGTTGCATTTACTACATATTCGTCACTTGAAAATACCCCATCTGGGATATCGATCGTGATTATATGTCGGTTTTTTGTTTATAAAGTAGGATGGCTCGCGGCTTTGTACAGTTGCGAATTGATCGTTCATTTATAGCTTGAGACACGTGTTAACAAGTTGTAGCCCCCGTTTGATAATACATTGTTGATTACATTCTATGTTGTTCTGGTATTTAGTTGAGTTGTTAAGGTGACGGCGATCGTTATTAAGTGTAGTTTCTTCGAAGACAAGATGAGAGATTATCACAGTTAGTTTAGTTTCCGTTGTTTTAAAAACAAAAATTTGACTTGTTAGGAATATTACAATCTCTACCGAATATATATATATAGCATAACACAACTATATGGGACTTAAGTATGGCATACTAAAATCTGATAACAGATGTAACTTATGAATCTACAACCTTATTGACTATTGTAGCTGGAAACTTCGAATTTTGGATAGGTCTATCCCCTAAGAATTAATTAAAAATATTTTTCATAAGATAATAATAATAATAATAATCTTATCACACAGCGCCATCTTAAGCAGACCCAAGTTAAGCTAGCTAAAGCTTGTGTTATGGGTACTAATAACTGATATTTTTTTTTTTTTGTAAATACATACATATTATATATAGATCCCAGTGTCTCTCCAGGATAATGAAGAAAATTATTGAAATATGAATTCTAAGTAACAAAAGACATATAATTACGGACACGCTTCATTAATTTTCAAAGTATTCAAATTAATGATAGGAATTCAAATATTTTAGAATAATTGATTAATACTGAATGAATAGTATTAGAAAAAAGTGACAAGGAACCCTGGATTAGACCTCAGATTACAAACATCACATTCGTCCTCGCAGATTACCACACACGTTGGGTACATTTGTCTAATCTTTTTCAGCTTGCTTTGTAAGATGTGTTGTTGAAGTGTAAGATGACATCGTAATTCTCTGGAATGTCAACACATGAGACATACAGGCAGTTGACATGACGTTAGTGCAACAGTTACCATTTACTATCAGGCGAGCCGTCGGTGTTTGCAATTTCAATAAAAAACCTCTTATTTACAACCTAATAAGAAACCAGACTGGTGCACCTGTCCAAAAAAGAAAGTACCTAGTACCGGTTAGTATTTCCTTTCCACCCCAAAAGGCATAATTCCCCGTTGTCTGTCTGTCTCCACCGGTGAGCTCCCAGGGGCCAACACTGAATACAAATATGGCGTACAATGAATGGCTCCTGAATGAAGTCTCACTATATTAAGAAAGCTATACTTCACTACTTACCATACTTTTTGTATAAAACGCAGTTATCCGATAATTTATTGAAATGAAAAGGTCAATAATTCATATACCTAATTTCAATCCTCCCTTCTAATTTCCAATTAATCCCTTACCTCATAGATACAAAAGACGGAAGATGAAAAATCTAGAACTAAAAGCTTACAATTATGTTGTATATCTATTCTTTAACAAAAACAAAGTCTTATAAAATTACTATATGTATACATTTATAACAAATTATTATATCTTACCTATTTACATTATTTTTGACCTGAATGTCAGAAATTATTCTTGAGTTCTTCGTCGACTGCTACTTTATTCTATCCATCGTATTCGTATCTTTAGTCAAGATATTTATATTTCGATATATAAATCTCCTTTTTAATTGATCGATATGTCTATGTGATTCCCTACCCGACGTATCACAAACCTTATAATCAGTTGTACCTAAACGTTCTGTCACTGTTCCTGGTAGCCACTTATGTGCTCCACTATATTGTCGTAACCATATCTCATCTCCCGGTTTTAACTAACAGTTCGAATTGAAAATTTCCTTGTTTATAAAGGATGGTCGATGAAGACTATAGACTATATAACACCACGCTACAACTAAGAGGAGCGTAGTAGTAATGCAGTGTTGTAAATACGGAAAAATGTGACGTAGACGAAATTGCGTGAATTAGCAATTATGAACTAGCTGATTAGTTCAATTTTGTATCACATCGTTATATAGGTACACTCATTTATTGGAGAAAAACCTTTATTAACGTTCTCTAACTTATATAAATGCTTTTAAGTAGGAAACACCATATTCCTCATAGAGCCAGTTTTTAAAAAATGTTAAATTAACTGGCCAGTCAATATAAGAAACGATAAGGAGTTTGCCTCACTATGATCCATTAGTAAGGCATGCCAAAATGTAGATATGTTTGCTCCGCATGACATCACCTCACACGTGTTTCGTGGTATAATATGGAATACGCCGTGATGTTTTGGGCATGTCGGTGCGTAGTATAAAACGCCGCCCGTACACGTACTGATGAAGTTTTTGCAAACAAAATACCATATAGAGTTCACGCTAGACGAACATCAGTTAGAAGTATAATAATACTCATAATAATAAGTCTTTAAACAACTTTTTTATTTATTTAGTAGGTTATCCGCAAGTTTGCCATTCTTAGTAGTATAATTTATATTTTTTTAATTTCGCTTTATAGTTAAATGTGATTTTTCATCTTTATATATCTAAGAATATTTCCATAAATATACATATATAAAAATGCCCGGAAAATATACTAATCTGTTATATACATATAAACCCCTAGGAATGTCTGTTTGTAATATGGAAATAACCATTTGTTACCACATGCATATGAATATAAATACGGTACAAACACCAAAATATCATTTTTTACTATTTTTGTCTGTCTGTCTGTTTGTTCCGACTAATCTCTGAAATGGTTGGATATTTCCGATTTTGACTAACAGTTCGAATTGAAAATTTCTTTTTTAAAGGATGGCAGGTAGCTGATAACACCACGTAATAAGGAAATACGGAAAAATGTGAACAATTAGCAATTATGAACTACTTTTTCAATTTTGTATTATATCGTTTTATAGTTTTTTAGAAAAAAGCATTTTATTTAAAAAAAAAAAATTCCAAAAGCTAGTGAAACGATAGTCGCAGGAACAGCTAGTTTAAAATAAAACAAGCGACGTTCGCGACATCATTCGTCTGTATATTCAAGGATACAATTTAATGATAACAAACGATAAAAATAAATAAAACATGTATACAACGTTATATATTATTTTGTTAATAAATTAATTAACATCTAGAGGGTAGATAGGTCGATGACGTATTTAAAAGTAAGAACATAAAAAGTGGTAATTACCTTATTAGGGATATTTTCTAAGATTTCTTTAGCCTACATGTTGACCCACAAATAACAACAGGTTCTGTGAAATTTTTCTCCTTTAAACAACACCTGTTTGTTTTATCACTATTTTACTATTTTTTTTATAGTATCGATGTTCGTCCATAGTAATTTTGTATATACTTACACACACATGTAGACTAGCATAAACGAGGCAATGGTCACGTACAGATAACTAGACTAGTTTTAGAACGATAATTAGATCTTCTGCTCTATTATAAAAACTAGCGGTTGGCCGCGAATTTCTTCCGTGTGAGAAATTTTTCTCCTTATATTGATATCATTTGTTTTTATCTGCTTCTTCTTTATCCCATTTATTTGAACTCGGCGTAATATATTTTTCTCTTCCATTCATCCTGTTATTTACTTCCATTTTCAGCATATCATCTATTACACATCCACCCATCCATCTCTTTTACAGTCATCCTTTAACCTTATAACTATCCACATTCATATCATAACACCTTACTTAAAATATAGAAGAAGTTGTTTTTCCAAAAAAAAAAAAACGCAATTCTCAATTATAAAAAATAAATGAGTTGTTACTAATTCAGTATTAAACTAAATATTTGAGGTAGTATTATTACAAAGTAATAATTCATATTTCAACACGGCAGAATCTTAATTGTTTGTAGCGTAGAGTCGTAATGGAAACTTTTATAGGCGTTTAATTGAATTTCCGCGGGCTAATTAGATGGAATTTGATATAAATCGACTTCTAATTTAGAAACCTGTCATGGTAGATGATAGGAATATTTTATTTGCATAAGAAATACAACCGGGAAACTGTGTATGTCTAGTAATTAATATTCCTACAGTAGCAGAACAGAATTATAAAATATAAATAAATTTAATTATTTTACTCATCTTTTCTACATACACAAGACATCCTAAATTTAAATATTTGTTAATTTTAAAATAATTTTTATAATTACTCATTTTCTGTTAAACTCAAAAAATGCAAATTAAAATTTTTACATATTTGTTAAGTTTAATAAATTTGATATGCTATTATTATTGACCTTATTGAGATTATTGACCTGGTTAAAAGAAATCAATGCCCATGTCTATTTTGAGTAGTATTTGGCACCTTATTATATATTACTAGCTAACCCCGCAAGGGTTGTTTTGCAATAAAATCGCTACTAATAAATATAATAAAAAATAGGCGTTGGTGATATTAGGGTGAAAATTTAGGATCTTAAGTATGTTTCAATGCCACATTCTAAAAAATTAAAATATTGTCTAAAAATAAAAAAAAGTGTTAGGGGTGGACAGCCCATATCACTTAGAAGTATGAAAATTAGATATTAGTAGATTCTCAGACTTACTCAATATGCATATAAAATTTCATCAACCCAATATAAAAATCCGTCAACCCGTTTCGGAGGAATATGGTAACTAACATTGTGACACGAGAATTTTATATATATAAATATTTGGTGCGTACCAATTTTACGATGTTTAAAGCAGTTATAACGATAGGAGGTCACAAAAACCGCGCTCAGTTTCATATTTACAATATTAATAAAATCCAACATAGTACCATATATAAGTATAATAAATATTAATAAATATTGGGAACAAAACTAATACTACATAGTAATAATAGTAGTAATAAAGTAAAGATAAGGTTAAGAAAAAATTAATAAAATTATATACATAATATATGCTCTCTGGCTAAGGATGGCTGTAGAAAGTCTAGTGATACCTTACTAATAGTTTTATTGTAATTCTTACATTACTGTAGGTATAGTAGGTATGTAGGTAGGTATAGTATTCAATACCACGCTTATTTAAAGCAATGTTGTACTTAATTTACATTGAATATAAAGAGGAAATAAAATATATTGCATATAAAAACTTTAACAAAATAATATTAAGCACAATATAGTATTTGAGAATATTGTTTTATCTAGTCATAAAAATAAGACATCCGTGTAAATAATTATTTCTTTTGATAGAGTTGGGATCTTGTAGGAGACTATGGCGATCTGTATGTAATTAAGAACCACGAGCGTGCTACCGGAGTCACTCCTGAATGCATATAATACAAAAATGTCACAAATAATGCTAGTATTTAATATTTTTTAATTAATTCTAACACAGAGTAATCAACACTACGTTTTTTGAGAGACGGTACCGCCCTTTTGTTTTTTTCTACTAATGGAAGCCTGCATTCAAATATAATGGAACATATCATGTGTTTTTAAAATAATTTTTATAATTCGAATGGGAAACGTATCGAATCAATTCAAATTTAAATCAATTTCTTATCTTATTTTACTTGTTCTTTTTTTTAAATTCAAATGTACGTATCGTCATAATTTCAGCCAGCATTTTTAAATTGCTGTGGATTTTTAAAATGATGCTTTGTATGATCATTTTCTTTTGGCAACATGTGCTATTCCATGTTGCCAAATTAGATTACACTGTGCGATATATTCAGGCTTATTTATTTAATTAAGTACTAGCTTCCACATGACCATCGTAAATCAAGATAAACAATATTCTTCTTAAATATTATGTACATGTTAAATTTCATGGTGATCTGTTAAGCCTTTAAAGTGTGAAAGTGTAACGAACAAACTTATTTACGCATATTTAATACTGCCTGTTCTCCGCGTTAATAGCTATGTTTGTCCTCGTGAAACCATTTATATTAACATCAAATTTCATTAAGATCCGATAAGCCAGACATACAAATTGTTACATATAGCCTTTTTAGCGTCGTTTAGATTTTAATTTGCTCTCTAGAGTACAAATCTGGTTAGAATATATATATATATTAACTTACGTATTGTATTTTATTATAACATATGTGTTAGTTATTGTATTTTATTAATTTTACTATCCTCCATTTCTTTTCCTGCAGACAAGATTGACGGCGCTGTCTACAATCCAGTTGTAATAGTATGATACGTTGGTATACACAACGAGGGCGTATCTCTGGATTTTATATGACACGATGCCGATTTGAACATAGTTGGAGATAACTAGAGCACTGCCCGAATCACCCCTGTAAATTAATATAATAATCTCAGGACAATGAACTAAGCGCCATCTAGACCCAAGTTAGGCTAGCTAAAGCTTGTATGGTTACTAGATAACTGATAAAAATACATAGATATATATATTTTCGTAAAACATAAACACCCCTGACTGACTGATAGAAACAATCATACTCATGAATACAAATGTTTGTACCGTGCAAGGAGAATCGAACTCCCGACCATCGGAAGTAAGGCGGTGTGCTAAACCGCTAGATCACTGAGGCTGTCAATAAATAATTATTAATTAAGTTATAGTTTATTTTTCCCAACACTTCTTTTCTTGTTTATGCCCGGGATTACTCGATTGGTCGGCATTAAACGATATGCTTTTCAATTTCAAATACATTGTATTAGAATATGCCCAACTTATTTATCATTGGTATTGGCGTGTAAGTTCAACAAACAACGTTACATGATTGAAAAAAAGTTAATGAATAATTTTATAAATAATAAAACAGACTTAACCGATTAAATTTCTGGTCTCACAGACATTTATCAAAATCTACAAAAATAAAATCCGTAATTTATATATATTATGGGGAAAAAAACTTAACTTGTTTTATTTAGTCGGTTAAGAATCTTATGAAAGCACAACAATGAGTTATTTTTGACAAATAATTTCATTCCTTATTTACTTTCATAATTACATGTTTTTCATCCGAAATTCTTTCCTTAAGCCGAAACTAATAATGCATAGAATTTTTTTCGACATTACCTATTTTAATTAGGTTTAAAATATAAGGTGGTAGACTGTGAAAAGTCATCTGCGTGGGTTCCTCAGTCTCAGCTATATCAGGCATCAAGCAGTTTGATTCTTAAGCTGTGATTCAGTCGTAGGGAGCAGATTAGGCAGTGAAATCACAGGATAAGAGGAATGATATCTTATTACTCCAATTGTCACATGATAACGCGATGTCCGTACTGCTGTTCATGTATATAGTCGACGGTTAGCGTTTACCATCTAGTGTCCGCATTGTTTGTCCAATTAAGTTTAAGAAACATTCTTACCAGTCAGGCATTCCTTTTTCATTAGCAGGTCCAGCGCAAAAGGATCCGTTTGGGATTTTACCCAGGAGTCTGCAGACATTGGGTGTTTGTACCTGCTGCGCTGTATGCATTAGCACCGTAGATAAGTCATGGTTTAACTGTGTAAAATTTCAAATAAATTCAATTGCGTTAAAGAATAGAGGGTTCTTTATAAAAGGAACTTGTTTATAATTATGCTATTATTAATTTAATTTTAACACGTATAATTGTAAGTACTCGTTTATGATTAATGTACTGTTAGTTATATCTTTACTTAGTACAAAACAAAGTTGCTCCGGCTGTCTGCACTTAGATTGATAAAGTGCTTATAGAGGAAGACTTGAAGCCAGGTCCGGCATCTTGTAGATAATAAAATAATAATTGCCATAATAATGTTTTTTCGTACATTTCTCTTTGATTTCTCATAGCCTAATATTGAAATTATTTCAAAAAGAGTATGCAACACACTTCAACTGTATTTTTTGTTCCAGTTAGAAATATTTTCTAATTTAATAAATTATTAATTAATGTAGCCTTTGTTTAGTCAAGAAGAATCTCAGAATTATTGCATTCAAAATATAATCTTGGTATTATAGAATAAAATTATAATTTATATATATAAGAATAAAAAGAAACTTACATTAATGCCTCCCCACCCAGCTAGGTAAGCCCATTTAGAGACTTTCGGTTTTCTCATTATGACTACTCGCTTCACGAAATATCCCAACGCAATCGGCTTATTAGTTGACACTAAACAAATGTCATTATGAACGGTCATTTCATCGTACTTCTCGTGTATTATAAAGCTCTTCATCATAGTTGATTTCATTGAAACTATACTCTCGTGGCCATACTTCACTTCAACAGAATCACGTGACTTTCCCCTGCATTCTTCTAAACAGTGTGCAGCTGTTAGAATAATCTCCTGTGTTAGGACAGAGCCTGCGCATACAAAACTCATATCGCAGTTCATAGTTAAGTATACTGAATGTGGGTATTGCTGTATTTTTGTCTTTTCACCGCCTATTATGAACCCTTCCATTTGACAAGTCACTTGTTTCGTAATAAAAATAATGTCGATTAATGTTAAATGTTTCATTATTAGAAACAATACTTGTATTCTGATGGAGATCGTGTTTCTATTCGTTCGTTGCAAGTAATCAAATTTTACTGCGCTATTACTTCTCGTTGGACTGTGGTATCGGTTATTAATTTGCTTCATTTTACAATGGCATCATAAATTAGAAGTCTAGTGCCAGTGATTTCATCATATACTTAATACACATGTATTATAAACTTGTACATGTTACAGGGTTATACGTTTATTTAAGTAAAGACCTAGATTATATTAATAACAAAAATATAAAGTATACTTTTAATTATTATACTAATATGTGTAGGTATATTAATAATAATGTCTTTTAGAATATTTTAGCTGATTTTTAACGTCCAATACAAAAATAGATGTGTTATAAGTCTGACGTTTCTATATCTATTTTAATAGATAAACAATTATGTTGCTGTTTTTTTATTTGTATAGCTGATGAGATTGAAATGGTTGTTTGTTACAATTTATTAAACTTTTTAATTTAGGGATTACTCAAAAACTGAAATTTATAACTAGTATTCAAGTATATCATTTGTTGATCTGTTGTTAAAATCAGAACTGTATCGTAAAATACATAAATTACCCTTCATTCTACCAGGAATCGAATGTAGGACATCAGTCGATACACAAACCCCTGGAGCAATAGGACGGAAATGTTGATAACGCAATAACTTACTGTAACATTTTACATGGTGATACTTTATTAAACTATGATAAAGCTACCCCGGTCAGTAGTCCGGGCTTATTGAACAGTTTATGATAGGAATCTGATTTATGGCGGCATCTGATCACCTCTAGCGGACAACTTGGAGACCACTAATGACTTAATTTCATGTTAGACCACATAAATATAATCGATCTGATGTTATCTGCGGGAAAAATTGGTCAAACGCAAGTCGACATTGATAACGATCGCTAATAAATTGAATACTATCAGCCACGTGCTAAAACCAGTAAAAACTACTAAGGAAGTTCTAATAGAATTATTATTTTAATCTATGGATAAGATTTCATTAGTATTTTTTATGTAACTGGAATGGAAAAGTAACTGACGGCTACCGATAATATAAGAACCGTACCGTACCTCCAGTACCGTGGACCTCACTTTATCATATGACGCCCGTGATACCACTCATGCGTTGCAATTCTGCAGGACTAAGATATCATACCTCTATACCAGTGTAATTTCGATGAAATTTATCTTTATGTTATAAATATTATTATTATTAAAATAATTACAAATATTTTATTGTTATCTTACCTTATCTTATTGTTCTAAACACAGCTTACAAAGCAAGCTGTTTGACGCTGAAATAAATAAGACAGAGATAAGTACATCTGTCTTATTTATTTCAGCACCGATACTTACACAGGCGATACAACAAGAAGTCCTTTAGTGGTCGACCGTTTGTAGCACACTGTCCAACATCCGATGGCCGCGGATTCGATTATTCGCGTGATTCAAATATTTGTATGTAGGTATTATTTACCAAGAAATAGATTTAAGTATTTCTATCAGTTGTTTAGTACCTATAACATAAGCTATGCTTAGCTTGGGACTAGATGGAACTGTGTGAAGTGTGTGAAGTAATCAGCATTATGGTTATTTATTGCACATCAAAGTTATTAAGTACTTAAGAAAAGAGCATAGAATATGTTCATGTCAAAAGATATTATTAAACGTAGGCTTCCCGATATATTTATGTACTAAATATAACTACAAAAACTGAAGATTTATAACGCTGGCTGTCTTTTGGTAACAAAAGTAAATCATTGCTGCTCAAAACTGTAATAAAAATTGTATTAAGGTCAAACCACGGGTCAGACCGCAATCAACAAGAAACATGTCATTTTCCAAATTGCCCCAAAACTATTTTGTAAATGTTTTTCTCCATTGGTCGTATTGTATTGTATTTTTAGAGTCAGAGGAATGCATTTATATTTTTTAAGAATAAATTTATTTTATTGTAATAAGAGTTAACCAGCGTGGTTAATGTACCTGAATTGATGCTACAGCATAGACCCCTACTACTGTTACTCGAACAAGTAGGCATATTTTGTCTTATAACAAAATACGAATGCTTGCGAAAATTGTATTAGACGCGACAAAACCACCAAGTAACAGATACATAAGAAAGTAATTAAAATTATATTAACTTACCATTTATTTAAAATGATAATAACGACAAATGAATGATTAAAAGTATGTTTTCAATAATTTTTAATATAAATACAGTACTAAATTGCTACATTTTGACTCGATAAATCGATGAAATACTGTCTTGTCGGAATTTGCGAAGAAGTACAAATAAGCAGAGAAGATATCTGCTTTCTTTCTAAAGCGTTTAAGATCATCAGTAATTAAACTTGTAAATAATAAAAGATACAGAAATCTAATCATATCAAATTATATTACTCATTTTTAACAATCAGCCAGGTATAAGAAGATAAATATAGCTTAATATAGTCTATATATATATATATATAGCTTAAATATATGTATATAGCATAATTACTGGTTAGTTACGTTGGAAATAAATAAAAACTATTATATAATACCGTCTGGGATATAAAATAATAGACAACAGTAAAAACATGCAAGTCACATTCGAGTCATGCTCAACTTTGCCGTGAAATAGGATCGAGTTGTCTACAGTAGCTATTCAACTACGAGCACAAAGAAAAAGTACTGCAAATGGCCGTACCGTTATTTAGAGAAGAGCGGCATAACTGTAGTGTTCCGGTTCCGAGGGTTTCGTTAGGTATAATCTTAGCTTTGATTATATGTGCTCACATGCACGCTCTTGATTATTTTCCAACTTGTTATAATTACGGGAAAAGGTGTAGAGATCTTTTAAAGTTTGAAAGATACAATTATAATGATTGTATATTTTATATTTCTTTAGTACACGCGAAAGTATAATTTCAACGTTAAGGGAAATAATATTATGTTTATATAGAACTTATTAAATCACATAAAGTTCGAGAAGAGGTAACAGGCGGATATAAATATTATATATTAGGTATATATAACAAATTCAAGTCTGAAGTTAAGTATTCAGATACTATGTACTTTAGATCTACGTCTTGAGAACCCTCGTTGTCTTGGCGTTCCCGTGGGAATGTCCCTGGGAAATATAGCGTGTATAATCCAGGGTTAATGTAACTTTGTATTTCTAAAAATATATTTAGAATCCTCTTAATTTCTTCATAGCATAGCTCTTAATATTACGAATTCGCAAGAAATTTCACTGGCTATTTTAGTAGTCTCGATTCTACACTTCCAAATGCGAGACCGAATTTGAATAAGAGAGTCTATTTAATATTTAACAGTATTAAAAATATTCGCTATATATTTTTTATGTTGCACAATGGCAAACAAGCTAACGACTCACCTAATGATAAGTAGCAACCGTCTCGTCTGTATACATGATGAACATCACCATCACAGGCATCACGTATTCATATGAAACTCGTGGTGCGTATATGTTGCTATTCCGGAGAACTCATTTGTCATTTGTCGGATGTGTGCACCCGAAACGCGACTTTAGAAGTCTGCTGTCTGATGTAATCATTTAGACGATGTAAATTATGCCATTTCTGCTATATTAAATTGGTTCACATGAAATAATCTATTATTAAACTCCAACAAAACTAAGTGTATTAAATTCACGCTTCCTAATGTAAGACAAGTAAATACGCAGCTATTGTTTAATGATGAAATAGTAAATTTTGTTAATGACTCAGTTTTTTCAGGAATAACAGTGGACTCGAATGGGGGCCCCATATTTCAAAATTAGCCAGTAGATTTAGTTCTGCTGCTTATGCAATTAGAAGGATAAGGCAATTAACAGACGTGGCGACGGCAAAACTTGTATATTTTAGTTATTTCCATAGCATTATGTCATATGGCATACTGCTGTGGGGTAAAGCTGTCGATGTAAATACTATATTGATTTTACAAAAGAGAGCCATACGTTCTATTTATGGTATGGGTTCTAGAGAGTCATTACATCAATGCTTTAAACAATCAAATATCCTCACCGTTGCCTCACAGTACATTTATGAAAATATTATGTATACAAGGAAAAACTTAGATAGTTTCAAGAAACTTAAAGACTGTACAAGTAGAAACTTACGCAATAAAAAATAAAAATAAGTTAATTTTACCTAAATGCCGTCTACACAAAGTTAGTAATTCAGTTTATGGTAATTGCGTAAGATTCTATAATAAACTGCCAGAATCTACGCTAAATCTGACAGAGAGGCAATTCAAACTTTATATTAAACAAATGTTATGTAAAAAAGCCTATTATAGGATAGATGAATTTATAGATGATAGCAATATATAGCAAGTATAAGTTTATTTGCGGACAACGTTATAATTTATTTTTGATACTGCTTTCTTGATATATGATAGCGTAGCGGCCTTTGTATTGATTGCCGCATGCATCCTCATGTAAAGTGCGAATACTGTAACTACCATATAGTAATTTTTGTAGCTATGACGTGGTCGAGTGGAATGAGTAGTCATGCTCACTAAAATGTCCAGACATGTGGCGGTGTGGTGGGCCGGGTCATTGAGTTCCCTAAAATATGGTCGAGCGCAGTGATGGCTGGCTCATCCGTCATACTCGTAAACGAGTGCTACTTGTAGGGACTGGTCTGCTCTTATCACTACGACTGATTTAATCTTATTGTGTTTTTATATTTGAGCCTAAATAAATTAGTGCTGGTTGGTAGTTTGTATTCACACGTTTCGACTTGTAAAATGTGAACTTACAAGGATTGTTTAAAAGAGCAACACACAAGTTTCTTGCTTATTCTTCTTGTGATGAGACAGCTTTCCGAATACGCGGTAGATTTAAAAAGTGTTGACTATTCAAAAGTGCTTAAATCAAGTTTATTTGAATAACGATTTTCTATTCTATTCCATTCTGCTTTTCAGATTAAATAACTAAATTTATGACGGAAATAGCATAAAAACTTTATTGTGAGTTTATATTATAGACACAATTTCATTACAACACATTTCTCATATTTATGATAGTTCAACGTTTAGTTCTCACGATAAATCCCTCATAATTCTCGATGAAGTGTTGACGGGATCGTTGCAATCGCCTTGACTTATAGTATTACCTACCTCATTGCGATGAGTCCATGCTACTATAACTGTAGGTACTAGTACACTCTTTGTGGGATGTATGAAATAGAGAATATGACTTTTCTGGCAAAAAAAAGTTTATAGAAATATATAACATCGCAACAAGCATTCCATGCCGTCTTTATATAGTCAAGGGTTAAATTCATATATGTGATGATTAATATTATATAGGTACTTAGTATGCTCTAATTATAAGTTTGTTTATTATATTATCATACATATGGAAGAATGCCAGCTTGAAAAAATGTATTACCATAAATTACTGCGTTAAAATTCAACTTACCTAACTTTAATTTTCTTTATAAAAATCGGTTCGCCATTATACCGGAGGAGTTCTATAACAAACACGGCGATACGAGAATTTTATATATTAGAAGAATATTTGACATCTAGAAACAACCTCCATATATTTTATTAATTCATTACTTTATATTGCAAAAAAACTGGTCTTACCATAGGACTACTACTGATACCATATTATTCTAAAATTTTAAAACTAAAATACTCTTTGGATCTGATTTCGTAGCTTCATCCATATTGTGCAATAGTTACATACCAGGCTGGCCATGCGCCGCCAGGGCGTATCGGCCTTTATGATTTGTGTTCTTTACACTCGTGTCTGCGCCTGTGCCGAGCTGTTCTCTACTTTCTCGAGCCCTACATTGTGTTCAATACCAAAATGCAACACCATAGAAAATGGGGTCATGTACTTTCGGTCGTTAATGGTATCTCTTCTTCAAATCGAATTGAGCAGACGCTACGTTGATGAAATGCAACATTTACTTCATAGTAAATGTTAGAAGGAATGTAAATAATTGATTTATTACGATATACCTACTTGTATTTGAGATACTCGTTTAAATAGTTTAATACAGCGTTTTACTTTCTAATATATCTTTACTACATAGTTTTAGTCTACTTGAACTACTGGAGAAAATCATATCACATGTAACCTTTGCAGTACAAAATATCATTATATCAATCGGTCTATTTAAATGCAGATTTTCTTGCAATATTCTAAAACCCCGATATTTCTACAAAATTCAAATAAATTGTTCCGTACACCTTTGATCCTGACAATTACAAATAAAAAGAAAATCAGGAGTAGCCGTTCTAAAGCAATTCAATTCATCCATTCCCTAGTTTCGTATTAGTATCATTCTAAACAACTCTCTTGTATTAATACATGTCTATGATACGGCAAGGGTCCGTAAGTAAATTCCATGATACCCCGTCACTGCCACTCTACACGATACAGCGACATTTACATATTGTGCGCACGCGCAAGACACCCGGGCGCCCGTCCCGGCGCTGCTGCGACAGATTTATCACCGGTCACATTATCAATGGGCTCTTGTGACCATCGCCACAAAAGACCGTATCTATTGTACATGCTCATTCATTTCATTCACATGTAATCGTACCTAATGGGAATTAGGATTTATTGGTTGGCTACGTACTTATGAATGAATATGGTATTTTCGTTTGTAGTTGTAGTAGATTATGCGCAGTTGAAGAGCTACTTATGTTATAGTACCTACTATTTTTTTTAAAAAGGGAACAAAAGTAATTCAATGCATCGTGGCTTGTACAAGGTGATTTTTTGGCTCGAACGAAAGGTTCATAATTTGTGCGGGCCCTTAGTTAATGATGCCAATTAGCATAAATCACATTTACAAAAATGTGAATTAAGCACATAAAGAGCGACATATAACTGGAAAAGAATTTAACATTTTTTAATAAGTCCACAAATAAAAGTATCAATGGAGACTGTGACAAATGTAATGCGATACATGATAATATCTCCTCGCTACTGAATAATTAATTTTGTTTACAGTAAAATGTGATTATTGCCTTTTGATGTGAACGATATATGTATATATGAACATAAAAAAGAAATATATACATTCTTACATATCTACATATTAATATTTGATGGTCTCGGTGGTCTAGCGGCTAGCACACCGTCTTCGGTCGTCAACGGTCGTCGTAAAGTAAGACGGTGTTCGGACGGGTTTGATTCCTGGCACAGTACATGCATTTGCATTTATGAGTATGATTGTTGACATTCGTCTGTATGTTTCTCATGTATATTATGTAAGTCTTTACAATAAATGATTTTTTTTTATAAATTTAAGCAAGTATCAGTCAGATGACTGCACCCATAACACAATCCCATCAATATAAAGTTCATGGTTATTATTACTGTATTACTCGATATATATGCATCTAAAAACTCAAGTCATTAATATTTGATAATAACAGAAAAATCATCAAGGAAATGAATCAAAAGTAATATGGCCATAATGAAAGTCTATAACAATTTTGAGATAGACAGATCAATAGCTACGTCTATAATATATTATAACTCTCTTACATACTCTTGTGTACCCAAATCGGGGTCGATTTTACATAGAGCCCAATTTCCACCACCATACTCTGATATTCCTCATGATTTTAGTGGATGTTTGAGAGACAGAATTATGATTTGTTTTCTCTTTAATTACGAACGACATAATAGGTGGCTATTTTTTTAAAATAACATAATATTAAACTCTATTAAAATTTATATAGTAAATATTAAATTTCATATTTTTTACTTACCTACTCGTGAATTATTATATTTCATATAATGATCAGGTAATAAGAATCTAAACGTCAATGACAAATAAACAAAAAGTTAACAACAAACTATATTTTATATTCTACTAGCTACTCGCCTCAGCTTATACGGGTGTGCAAGTATTAAATACATACTCGTATAAAGTATATATACAAACCTTTCTCTTAAACCACTCACTATGTATTGCTAAAAACTACATAGTTTAAAAGATCTAAGCGAACAGACAACGGAAGCGACTTCGTTTTATACTATGTACAGATAATATTTTATATAAGTATATTAAAATTATATTTAATACAATTTAATACTAAATGTACCGTCACGGCTATTCAACAGATGTACCACATCTGAGGTGAATAGTATTGTCAACACAATATCATTATATTTATATTATTAGTTTTAATTATGTTATTATAAAAATATTTCTTATATATTTTCAAATATAATTAATAGTGTTTGGCGAAATAAATTATTTTATGTACTAATTAATACTGAGTTAATTTATTTTAAATTTACACGACCAGACTTTCGTAATACTGATTTAGAATCCGTAGTTTAATCCCGTGCTCTATGCACGGGATTAATTAAACAAGAAAATTAGGACCACCTGAAGGTACTAGTCTAGTCTCGGTGGTCCAAACCACTCCGTAATGGGAACAGAGGGAGACAAGACATAGTAAATGGAAAATAATACCATAACATACGGCCATAACATTTTATAGGGCAAACTAGTAGGCGCTATGTTCGGTAATAGAATATTATTGTATCTAACTATGCTATTTTAGAATTACTATCCTGATTCAGATATTATCTGTATTCTATATTATTCGTGTACTTAAATTTAGATGATTCCATGTGTATGTTTAGATGTTGGTTTATTTGACGTACCTATATCTATTTTTAAGGTCAAAGTCATGCAAATATATTATATATTATACGTATATACGGACTATATAGACTGACTGTTACTGACTACTGATGACTTTACTGTTAATAAAGGTGAATTTCGATGTAGATATTGTATTTCTATTTCTGAGATAAAGTACAAATATTATGTAAAGATAATTCCCTTCCAATTATATATAATAAAAACCACAGATAAAGTTAGAGAGTTGCAGTTAAATGTAATCAAATTAAAACTCAGCAAATGGCTCTTGGACAAATGTTACTTTCTGCGACAAGTGTAGATTGTATACGCTGTGGTTTTTATTATATAAAATTGTAAGGGAATTATTTTTACATAATATTTATGTTGATTGTTACAATTACCATATATGTATATACTCGTTATAGAATTAAGAATTCATATATACAATGAGTACAATAGGAAACTATCTGATAATCGTCCTTCAATTATTATTGAATTTTTATTAAGGCAATGGCTTTTATAGAATATAAAAAAGATTGCACAAATACTCACCGTATTTGAGAGTCTGAGATGACCAACAAAGTCACGGGAGCAGCACAAATCAAAGAAAACGTTTGTTCCAAATACGTTTTTACGCTCGTTGACTTTATGGCTTTGCACATCTTTGATCACAAATTAAAAAAAAAGTTAAGAGATAACGTAACAAACTTTAAATATTCGATTTTTAACTTCTGAATTTGATTGAAATTTCGAAATGAGATTTTATTAGCTGTATTCTCTTATGTATTAGTTCTTCATACTTAATACATAACATTAAAATATGGGGATTATATAAAGAAGTTGCTATTTATGTACGGTTTCTATTGTCTATTCATAGTAAGTTATTAAAATATATTTATTTGTTGCTTAGTCAAGCAATATACATATAACGATTTTTTTTATTTCTACTGATATGATGTATTGATCTGTACAAAACTTCGTGAGTTTTTCTATATATATTTTTTAATATTTACGTTCATCTGTAAAGTATTCTTGTAGACAAATAAATGTACATCAAAACAAAAACAAATTCTTTACAAATAGGTCAATATTGAAGATTGGTAAATATTACTTTGGAATTGATAACATAGACAATATTGCAGCGAACATTAGGAGGGCTCGTAAATATAGCTGCCTCATTACTCAGGGCCTAACGAGAAAACTAGCGTGGGCGCACGTGCCTCTACATATATATTTAATATACATGAATATCCTACGGCATTTAGTAACATAGAATAGAACAGAATTTATAAGCTCAATTGTGAAAGAAGAAGCAAACAATATATACAATATCTCAAAAGCAACAGAACATATAAAAAAGATAAACATGTCAATAAGTCAATGCGGATCAAAAATCTGCATACACTGGATAAAATAAAATCAAATAAAAAATAATTTATTCAGGTAGGACATTTTAGCCCCTTATTGAGGTCAAAATTATTGTATTATAATTTTTTCGCTGCCGTCCAGTTGAGTATTCTTTTGAGATTGAATTGAGAAAAACTGGAAACTCAACAGATTTTTTTTTAAGACAGTATATTTAGATTGTGAACTTGTGTTTATGTCTAACATTAAATGAAAATATATTTCAATTAACATCTATTTCAATTCACAGCAAGAAAGAATCTTTGTATGTTGTGTTACAACTGAAATCCGTTACATGGTAGTGAAATAATAGTGGACAGAGGCATAATATCTTAATCCTCTTGTATGATAACGCAAGATGAGTATTAGATTAGGGATTGTTACATTACGGCATTTTGTCCGTGGCGCTCTTCATGTACATGTATATAGGCGTTAGTAATCTCTTACCATTAGATAAACCGTCATGTTGTTTGTCACTTTAGTAAAATAATAAAAATATAGATTCACATATTGATTTTCAGTTGAATTCCCAGTTACGTCACTTTTCTCAACATCCGTAATTGTACTGAAATACAGTAATCATTTATAAATAACCGTTAGTAGGTGCAGTATTAATACTGGGTTAGGTGTATTATTTTGTAGTATAATGTAATAAAAGTTGTATATTATATAATATTGTAGGTACAGTAGTATAAATATATGTATATGTATATAGAATTAGGTATATTAATTTACGATCTATAACATAAGAAAACAATATATCTGCAAAAGTCTTGTAGTTGTCTATTTATTTTCCCGCGCAAACGATACGCGTCACAGATACAATATATTGCACGGTGCACAGCCGCAATAGCAGGACTTGCGTGTTACAGCTGTATGTTAATACTTAATACGAATATTAACAATACAAAACAATGTTGATTTCATTTAATGAAATTGGGGAATTAGATCCTTCAATATCCAGGATCAACAATAGTTAGGTATTAACATTTATACTACTTCTACTTTTCCCTAAGAATGGCAAATGGCATGTGGGATAATAAGAGCTCGTGGGAGGAAATAGCATTATTAGTATTGTGGATTGTTGACCCAAATGTTAGCAATATACCATATTAGGTTGACCTCTACGCGGTTCCTCCTGGAAACCATCATGGTAAATACCTGGTGGATTTTTCAAGATTGACTAACTGATCTGACGCCTTGTTTTATTTCTTAATATCTGACCCACAAACTTTTCACTTTTTCCCCGATTGTGTAACATTTGTCATTGCAACTCCGCTCCTACTAATCATAGCGTATTGCTATAGAGACTATGACTTTCCATTGTCAATGAATAGGCTATCCAATCACTAATATCCACACACCATTACCACGAAAATCCAACTATCAAACTTTACATCTTTTTAATATTAGCATAGAATATTAGGAACCACGCTGCACTCGACTGACTATGAATAATGCACGAGCATTTATAAATTCAGGCAATGCAGTTTCCTAATTTCGAGTATCTAATAATAGAAAACTTAGAACATCTCATACAATAAAGCATGAGGTCAGTGGATAATTCATAAATGACATTATAGCTGTATTTAGAACCGCGAGTGTTTATTAGTGGGCATTGTGAGCATGCGGTGAGAAAAGGTCGCCCACTCATAGGCTATTATTCTACTTCTATGATTTCGCAGATTACATCCTTATGTATTCATACTAATATTATAAAGAGGAAAGATTTGATTGTTTGTATGTTTGAATAATAATAATAATAAAAATTGCTTGACGGATTTTAAAAATTCCCTCACTATTTATAATGTATTTTATTCGAGTTCAACATAGGCTATAGTTAAATGGTTATCTCATAAAATTATGAGGACTCGGACGAATCGGGGGCTGGCCATTAGTTTATATCCAAGTTTCAATTCAACACAATGATTGTTCGGAACAAACTTCGAAACTATTTTTGATTTAGCGTAGTTAATTCCCAGATAATTGGATGGACCATGATGCATCATGATAAACTAACGGATTTTATTTTGTTCTGATCTGAACATAATGCATTGGCGCCCGAAGAATATACCGTCCACGCTATACAAGATTCTATATTCATCCAATAAAATAAAATGGGAAGAATTAAAGACGGCAGCTGTAAATGAGTGATTCTTGCAGCTAACGTTCCTGTCAAATAAATATCCCGGCCAATTAAAAAGGAGCGACTTGGTATTGCACCTGCTTACTGGTACGCTCCACTGAGCGCGACGAAGATGGTGCTCAGCGGCGGACAGCGGGCGGCGGGCGGAAGACCTGAATGCGGCCAGCAATGGCCGGCACCGCAGCGCGCGCAACGGCATCCAACCTTTCTCACCTTTTTATACACTTGTTTCTTCCATAATAATATTATAAATATGAAAGTGTTTCTGATAGACATACATATGTATAACAGACACAATTTTATAGGTACAGAAAGGCATCATTTAATAGCAATGAAATAATTACCGCCTATTACCGTTTTAGGGCTAAACGGTGAAGAAAAATTTCATTAATTTCGTCAATGAAATTTTTGTATCAGAAAAAGCTGAGGAAATCTTAAGTACCTAATAGTTTTAAGTAGAGGTAGGTAGTGCTGGTCCTTGTTCTCAAAATTCATATTGTAGATTTTATATAATAAACAGGAAAAATCCCTCGTTACTAGCGGAAAATTCTACGTTTATAACATTTTATAAAATCGTTTTATTATTTGTAGACAGCATCAATTATAATTATGTATTATGACGACAGTAAACTGCAGAGCCAGTAGTTTGAGAATTTTTTCCATTATCTGAGAGGTACATTGAGGGCACAGCTTAAATATTGCATTAATAAATACTAAACTCACAAAGTTCTGATCACCAGCGTCAATCCGTAGGCAATCCACATTCGATTAGACATAAAGACGAACTTTATGGTATTAATTTAGATTGAAAAATAATAGTTCTTACCTGCAATATATTCTTCAGGATTTGATTCAAAGACAAGGAGCGAAGTTATTCAATTTGAGGCGCGAAGCACCAACTCTGAAGGTGGCTGACCGAAGAGGCAAGCGGAGCGCGGCGGAGGGCGTCACGCCTCGGTGGTTCTGCGGATAATGACATTGGCTTCTTGACTTGAGCCAATCATATCTCACTTGCCCCTACAATTAGGTGGGTATGTTCCCAGTAGAATTACTGTCATAGCCTCTCAAGAGTTAATGAAGTAAGACAGATAAACAATTTATTTGTATTTTCAGTACGCATGAAAAAAAACATAATAATTACACACTTAAATAATATTAAAAAGACAAATATTGATGAGTAATGAAAGTATAATTGTTTGTGGTCACAACAATACAAAATGTTAATGACTCAGTTTATTGTTGCGCTCGCAAAGCAGAAAAATACTGTTATTCTGTCATAACTTAAATAAATTTGTGAATTTGGTAAAAATAAAAATAATATTGTATGTATTCCTTTCCCTTGAGAAAAAAATAATGCAAACTGGCCAGTCAAGTAATAGATTTAGTGTGAAAGGTTTAGTCAGACATTATTTTCATTTGATTTATGTGGTTGTTCCCGCATATTGACAACATTGAGAAAGACAGTAAGTTCACCAGTAACATTTTGATAAACAGGGAAATTCTGTACTTTGATTGTTACAAATTCTATTTCTACCGCAAACAGTTGCTTTGATTTTGATGTGTGATATATGACAGTAAAATTTCTGTATTCAAATACTTAACAAATTACTTCTTCGTGTATATAGGCGATGGTTACTACTTTTAAAGATGGGCCGTCAACTTGTTTATAAATATAAAAAAACAGACAGATTAAAGTGCAGACAGGTTGAACATTAAACAGAGACGATTATTGAAATCATCCTATTTTAGAACTTCGGTAACGTTATGGAAGTAACAGCGCGGAACCGGGCCACATGGTCTGATGCGTCCGAGTGCTCACACCAAAATTTATAACACGGGCCTTATCAATTTAGACATGACATATGCGCCGCCACTAATCATATGCCTACCAACCTGTGACGCTCAGTTGTCAATACATTTTATTGCTTCAATTGTTTCTTTAGATGTAGCAGGAACGCACAGTCTTAATTAAGGTCGTAGTTTTAAGTTCGGTGAACTAGTTGTTACTAGAAACTTCTAGTAACAATTAATTAGCGAAACTTAAAACTATTTTTAACTAAACATAATAATATTAGTCAGAACTACTTAGTTCTTAGTAATATTATTCATGTTAATTTGTAAATTTAGTGGTCGTTTGATTTTGTATCCCTTTTATATATTTACTTGGCTCAACAGTCAATAGTCATAAAATTCTGCATACAGGTAGTATTTCACCATTCTAAATACTATCTGATGTGTATAGATAACTATGAGTAAGTTGGTATGAAGTGATAGTAATGGTGACAGTGCGTGATCCCTGATCCCTGATGATTCCTGTGAAAAACGCCTGTATAAATGTCTGTCAAGTCGACCTCCAGGAGGACCTACACGAACATCATGACACGGGCTAACTGACCTGACTTATAATCACCCTATAATCGTTAGCCAGCGTACCTGTACCAATAACGCAAACGAGTAACAGCCATTCCATTTTCATCTATTAAAAAAACTATACATGTATGTATATTCCGGTCATTCAAGTTATCCCGATCGCGATATACACTAATAATAGTTAATTTGTCAAATTTACATTACGATTCAATTAACACTTTAAATATTTATTTAATTATATTTTTAAAGTACAAACAAAATCAATTCGTTTTTCAAATAATAACATTGTAAAGTAGGAACGTATCCATTACTAAGTTGAGAAGGTTAATGAACTGAGGCAGGTTAGTGTAATTAATTCACTTGATCTTAAGATCCTGGTATTGTCTTGTCTCACATGTTAAGCACTGCTCGGCTCCACTAATACAATGAGGAAGCGACAATTGAATTAGACTCTGACGATGACTCTAGCTGCCTATTTTTAGGGTTGTCATTATTAAGGATGTTTGTAAAACTTTCCTTTGTATTTGTTAATTACTATAAATTTTCATAGTAAAATAAAATATTATTGTATCATTTTAGCTTATATACTTATACAATATTGACTATGATAATCCATTCCATTCTAAGTATATAAAGTAGCCCTTTTAAAATGCACGAAAATTATGATTACTGAGCAAATATCCACATAATTTTAATGTTGCCTTTTTCATTATATATATTATATTACCTTAATTAATTCTTCATAATATTTGGAAGTAGGTCTGATTATATTATGATTACATTTTTATTTCAGAATATCTGAATAATATAATGTGTTTCAACCATAATATTTACTGTTACTTTAAACAATAATCGTAACACTCGCTGATGTCATGCCGCAGGATGCTCAGATAAAGGCAACCCTATAATATAATAACATTGTTAATAGAACAATAAAGTATGTCACATCAGTAGATATGTGGGCTATAATGTAATTTGTACGGTGACTCTGTAAGCTTCGCACGACTGGCCAGTGTCCTAAAATTTAAAAAAAAAGAAAAAGAAAAGAAACTAATACATTCTTTATTCAAATTTTTGGCGGTAAATACTGTTCGGTTTTTAAATACTAGTGTTGTGCAGTGTTCTTATTAATGTGGTACTTTTTGAAGCGAAACAAGCAAGTGGCAGCGATGTTGGGTATTTTGAGTATAGCGGCGGTTATTGTAATAATATTGGCCACAAGAACAACGAGTCATTCAACAGATGAAAACTCTTCAGATGAAACTGACGATGTTAGCGATGATCCTAGTATATTTTCGACACACAAGTAAGTGTTGTTGTAGGGTACTAATACCAGATACGAATTTGCTTGTTCAGTAATGTGAAAGCAATGTTAGTTCTTTTCCCACTTTCTACAAATATTAGCGAATAAACATAAAATTATTTTATTCTACTTGTATTTCTAAAATATTTGGGATTTTCTACATATTATATTATAGATTATATGCACCCCAGCAGTCTAACGGTATAGCACATCGCCTTACTTCTGAAGGTTGCGGGTTCATTTCCTCTCACAGTTTATTTTTTTATTTGTTACTTACCATAATTTTTTACTCTTGAGTATAATTGCTTGTATTGTTATAGGCATTTTCTATGTACCTATACTGCATTATGTAAATGTATTTATAAAATAATGAATTCAAGTGTTTCTATCAGTTGTCTAGTACCCATATCATAAGTTCTGCTTACCTTGAGGCTAGGTGGCGCTGTGTGAATTGTTTGAATTATTATTACAGCGGCAACAATAAAATAAGTCGCCTTTGAGTTCAGCAAATTGTAATAAATGTAGGAAAATAAACAATGTAAAATATACCGTGCCGGCGATGACACTCCTATTGCATTTCTAATTTGTAATAGATATATACAAATAAATAAAATTGTAATTTATCTATTTGTAATTTCAAATTAACAGCTTTTCTCTAAGTGCATATATAGTATATACGCTACTTACACTAAAAAGTAATTTTATGTTTTTTGGCTGTCTATTTGTTTGTTCTTGATAATCTATGAAACTATTGGTCCGTTTCTGACGAGACTTTTATCCGCAGATAACTAATATTATATGGAGTAACTAAGGCTAATGTTAATTTTAGAAAATCCATTTATTATGAAAAAAAAAGTAAAATTGCACGCGCACGAAGTGCGTACGTAAGTGTTACTTAAACAGCTAGTATTCTATAAAATAGGACACATTATTACAAATAAGGTAGAATGAAATTAGCATTATTATGTATAAATATTTCTAAAAGATTCTCTTTTTCTAGACATAATTGAATAAAAGAATTTAGATTGATGCCGACGAACGCCTACGAGAATGTTTATGTCAATATGTTCATTGTAAGTTACAATAATTATTTAGGCGCTTTAGACAATTAGAAACACAATTGTAATACAATTATATAGTTACTTGTACCGTTATTATCACATCTATCTTAACATTGAATGTCATATGAGGTAAATAGAGCCTATTTTAAACTATTTCCTACTATTTTCCTTTTCTATGTGGTGTAATCGATTGGATTACTGGTATAGTTATCTTACATATTTCTAAGGCTAATTTGCTTACTTAGAAGCTGTATCTCTACTTGAAGGATGATAAATAATAGCGAAAATATAGTACATGGTCCTCATGAATAGTAGGCAATGATTGCCTACTATTCTTTCATTGAATTTTTTCTCAATCGTTCGTCAGCTTTTTTGGCAATCCTATTTGGATTGGTTAAAACTAATATTTTTATATATTTCGTGACAATTGTTTCGACTTCATCTGCAAGTATTACTTACTACATAGTTATGGAAATATTAGAGGAAAAGAAAAAAAATTTAAAGTACCTATTATAAAGGAAAGAAAATAAAACACTTAACAATCTCTTAATCTCGCTTTACTGTAATCTGTGGAAATGATTGCGAAGCAATGAATTGTATAACAACATCGGCTATTTTATTTCACTTCGAGCGCATTCGGTGGTAGGATTGGAGTTAGCCTTTTCGAGAAGTTCATACTAAGATCTTGTATTTTACTCATAATAATAATATGTAATTACAGTGAGGCTCGTTTCTGTTATCATTTGTCTCATTTGCAGACTTCCATTAGAAGATAGGTTTATGCCATCCATTGGGAACGGTCATATAGCAACAAATATATTCAGCGATACGGTATATATGAATGGCCTATACAATGGACGGAAGGGGGAAAGTCATCGAGCGAGGATTCCCAACTGGGCTAATATACGGCTAAATTCTACACTTACGCATATGCCGTACCGTCCCGTCTATAGTCTGGACACCAAAGAAGCAGCCTTCAAAGTGAGAGTCGACCGAGATAGATCCATCGTCACACAAAGAATATATGCCCATAGATTCTACACTAGGGCTATTGTGAATCAAATTCAAGTAGTAGCTAAACCACATGGTGAGATTTTATTCTATAGTAATGTCCAGAAATAAAAAAAATGTAGTTCAATTTATTTTTTTAATTTGTATCATAATTATGATTTTTATCTGTACTTTGTTTAGTGATCATTATGAAATCGTACAAAATATGGTTGTCCCATAGCTGATAAGGTAGAAAACGCCTTTAGATTTCTTATCTGCAATGTTTAATGAATGTAACTATTATTTTTGCTTGTTTAACTGTGAAATGTAAAGTTAAATAAGCAAAAATAATGTTGTATTGATTCTCAGTCGTCTCACGATTTAAAACATCGCCTTAATTACGATTGATGAATCGCAAAATCGATGATCATAGGTTCGATTGCTCTCACGATGCAAATATTTATATTAATAAGTATAATTGTTTGCATTCGCCTAGGTGTTTTCTGTGTAATTTTATATATATTAAAAAATGTTTTGAAATATTTCTATCAGCTATAACACAACTAGATGACGCTGTATGAATTGGACAATTCATTACTACAACTTATTATTAATATTGTTTAATTTATATTGTTTAATTAGTTCAATTTATTATTAATATTGTTTTCTAATATTTTATACTACCTGTTTCTTTTATCCAATTCAATTAAAAATAAGGATATTTTCAATTACTTCTATATTTTCTTATGGTTATATTATTTAAGATATAATTCTTTATGGTATATATAATTTCAAGAAAAAGGTTACCAACCTTTTTCTTGAAATTATATATACCATATAGATTGCTTAAAAAATTTACCATATAAAAAAATATACTTATATCAGTATCGAGAAATACTCATTGCTATTCAATATTACCAGGCGTTTTCTTGGTTATAATGGGTCGTCAAAATTTTTGATATAGATAGGGCTAATATTTAGAAATTAGGAAAAAATTAGGCTCCTATATCAGTACATACAGGTCTCGCAAGACGCATTAAAAACTAATTGCGCTTTTTATAATTTGTGCACTCACTACCTACTATTATTTCCAAAAAATTTTATTACAGATCCCAATTTTATTCATCATGAAATATGGATAGCAATTAAACAGATACCTGGTCCTAACAGTGAAGATGTTCAATTCCATGCTCCAGTGCCAGAGGTATACGATGGTCGCACCATCTGGTACTCGTGTGGCTCTACCAAAGATTCTGAAGATCCTTCACACCAGCCTTTACCTGTCGATGTTTGTGCATATTGGACCTCTGTACCTGATTACCTGGTGGTACCTCAGCATGGATCCAAAGTATTCACATTTGTAATGACGGTGGATAAAAATATAACTGTTGCTAGGCAAGAACTCTTTGCAGGTTAGTGATAGTTTTTATATTTAGTTCTATATAAATATTTGACATAACAAACAAGGTGATAGTCCACTTGATGGTAAATGGTATATGCAGGAACAGCATGATGTCGTGGACATCACTGTTGTCATTCCAAAGAACTAAGATATTATGCCTCTTATTTGTAATTTCACTGTCTTTCAACAGAATCATAGTTTACAGTACAAGCTGCTTGGCGGCGGAAATAGACAGAGTACTTTCGTAGATGACTTTTTTGAAAAGGATCTACTTTTTTAGATAAACAACAAAAGATTGATTTGAATAATAGTCAAATTTATCTTTATAGTATTAAGCTAAAGATAAATTTGATCACTATTCGAGTATTATTTTATTTGTATGTAATGGACAGATTAAATAATAAATCCCTCACCTATAGATACAATATCACCATGTACCTACACGGAACGCGCCGCGAGAGATAGTTTTTGTATTTTTATGTTTAGCTATATATTTTATACTTTATTTTTTATTTATATTATAAACGAGAAAGTGAGATGGATGTCTGTTACTCTTTCACGCAAAAACTACTGAACGAATTTTAATGAAACTTTGTCGTAATACAGCTTATACATCAGAATGACACATATCTATATTAATATTGTAAATACGAAAGTGTTTGTCTTGTACTTATTAAGTACTTGTTAAGTCACTTAATATTTTTTCTGCGGGCTTGTTTGTTATTAGTAGTAGCTAGTATGTTTTTATATTTATATTATTTTAAATCTTCCCATTTCCATGTTACTTATGATACATAATCTATTTGTAGTAAAATAATATGTTTAAAGTATTACAGGAGGACGGTGAGGACCTGTACAATAAGCATATCGACGAATGGCGTTCTTTGTATCATCAGGCTGGAATCCACATCGAAGGCAACTTGCAATTGGTATGTATAAGTCTTTGTAAATATTATTTTTATATTACTAGACTAGCAAACAAGGTATTAGCTTAACTGAGACAGTAGGGATGGTGCGACGATGACTATGGTATAGATACACTTCTTTGATGGACTATATATTAATATAGGAATTGGCTGGTCAAAAATGAATTACTTACCCCAACAACAGTATGCTTGTTCTTCTGTGGGCCCACACGATTACAGGAAGCTCAAGCTTTCAGTCACTTTTCTTACAAACACGTGTGAAAAAGTAACCGATATTCGAAAAAAACGATCAATGATTCATAAATAGTTGATTTTCTAATGCAAGATTTTTCATTCGATTCAAATGACCAAAATACAATCAGATCAATGGTGATTTAAAAATAAACACCCATATACTTGTATACATTCTGAAAGGTTCTATGTATATAAAGTAATTTCAATTAGATATCCGTGATACTGTCTATTCATGTAGGCGACGGTTATCACTTATTAGCTTGTTTGATATTCTGTTTAGTTACTAAAAAATTGTTTACATATCTTTATCTATCTATCTATTTGTAATTGAGTGCTCGCCAAAACATTGTAGTTATTATTTTAATACACAAGTATATATTGTAGTTTTACCAAGGGACTTACACTTCTAAACACACTTGATCAGCATATCTAGGCCAGTTACCTACCCTCTTTTCTGTTTTGTATATTTTTATATCAATTTTATTTTAAAGTCAATTGTGACAACAGTAACCTTTCTTGGATCAATATTTGCTCTTTTAAAACCTGATTCTTAATTACAGTCTAAGATAGTGAACGGTATCTGGTACTACTATTTGAGCTCATTGCCATCCCAGCACACGTATCACCCACCAGGGAAGTACTACGGCCTCAGTCCTACAGGACTCGCGAGGGGCGGTTCACTACTGGACGATTATGAAGGTATTACATTAATAATTATTTTTGTCTATATGATACATATAATTAAAATATAATGGATTAATATCTGTACATAGTAGATGTATAAGAAAAACTATTATTGGTGGAGATTATATATAGATATGAATGTAATATAATCTAAAATGATTCTTAGAATAGTTGTCTGCTTGTCTTTTTGAGTTAGGGTAAAAAACGTCTTACATATCCATTATGAATATATATTTCTATGTGGATAAGACAAAATATAGGAGACTTCGATACAACATTTGGTTTGTGATTTATAAACAGTTTATAGACGAGTATCAATATTACAAGAAAATGTCATAAATTGTCCATTAAATCTATTTTAGCTATACAGAGTTTATATTTATACCTTTATGATGTTTACGACCATTTAATAGAGTTATTTGATGTTTTTGTTGCAGAATTTCATAGAACAATAATATAATTTATGAATAAGACTATATTTTTTTTAATTTGGCAAATACACAGAAACGCTATGCCATAAAAAGAATAAGAGACTATTAATGGCCGGCCTCGTCACTTAGATATGTTTTGGGAAAAGTGAAAAATGTTAGGTACAATATCTATTCACTTTTTTCACATATGTTTTCATAGTTTTAATAAATCTACGATTAATGTAACTAGTAGCCTATTTCGTACTATTATATCTTGTTATATAATAAAGAATACATTTAGGTATATTATCATGTACTTCATATTAATACAAACAACATTGATAACGTAACGGTGTGATTTATGTGACGAAACCGATTATCTACGTAATGATCTATTTGTTAATTGTATCTATTTCTGAAAGTATATATAGTATATGTGATATTTATATTTTTTTATGTAGATATATGTTAAATATGTGCAATAAAACTATCAACTTTTTCATATTGTACATCAATAAGCACATATTGTGTCACGTAAGAAATAGTTACAATGGCTGATGGCGCTACTCAATGACGAAAGAACCCATAAAACTCTGTGATTCATAGATAACCATTTATTCCGTATTTTAAATATCTTATGGTATAACTGTTTAAATGTTATATTTTAAACTAGAAATATACATGGCAAATTATATCAGTTTCTGTATCAGTATCTACTAAAGAAAATTACATATTATTGAATACTCGCGCTTTTGACATGAGATCACATTACGCTGTCATCATGATGTTTTAGTTGGCAAATGTTATTTTAAATAAAACATTTTAACGTAGGTATTTTTACTGCATAGTATTTAAGTAATTATGTTCAACACTTTAGGCTTTATGTCATTCTTAACTAATACAAAATTAAAAACATTTTTGTTTAAAATACTTAAATTTGCCCAAAAATTCCTGGAGCTTCCTTCCTTCCTAGATCTCCTGCTCCACAACATGTGGAGCAACGAAAATTTCAAGGGGAAAAGTGAGATAATATTTTTATTATCAGCCATTTTTAGAGACAGCTAAAAGATAAAACCGTCATATCTCACCTATTGCTATTATTAATTTGATTTTTTTAATCGATGTGTTCTAATCTATCTATCTAATATCTAAAATTATCGTGTCACAACTAACCTAGTTGCCATAATTCTCCGAAAAGGCTTAAACGAATTTGTGGATATTTTATAATGTCGGTAGGTCTGAAAACAGATTGTTAACTATTTTTTACAACCCTAAGCATTGTCCATCCCAATTTTTTTGTGGTCGAATCTTTTTTTATAATATGGTGTTAAAAAACATACAGTCCTAAAACAATCCCTATTTTTAAATGCGATATTAATTTTTATGGCATAACAATGTTTAGCGGCTCTGCTTAGATAGATCACTCTACATGACTTAGTCACTATATTAATATTCCAGGGCACAACTTCTGGGATACAGAATTCTGGATGTTTCCATCGATCCTGCTGCTCTACCCTCGATATGCCCATGACCTGCTCCAATATCGGTTGGATATGGCCTACGTGGCAGCCGAACTTGCTAAAATTACAGGCAACAAGGGTTACAGGTAAAAACTACTATTCATTTATTAAGGGTTCTTCGAATCTGATCCATGCACATTAAGTCTATACTGACCTGGAACTTTGAGATATAGTTTTATCAAGATATTATGAAACTTTCAGATTAGGTTCATAAATTATTATGTATTGAATTTGAATAAAATTTTTATGTTTGTTACTTCTAACTAATAATACGGACAGAAGGAGAGAGAATGTATTTATAATGAGACTTGATTAGTTGGCCTTACTGTTAACTATGTACTATGTCTACTCAACCTTCACGCAGTCTCTCCTGGAAAACAATACCTACTAAATTGATAACCTGACCGGACTGAGTTGACATTATCTTACACTGGTGCCCCGCCAGTGCCGTTTGAAACCGTTAGCGCAGTTTGAAGCTGTATCATCAACATATTCGTAATTAGAAATAATAAAGACAGTAGGTTATTATGTAGAGACTAGACAAGATCATGTCTTTACCATGCCTTTGATTGTAATTACCTACATAATTATTTAATTATATTGTCATGATAGCTTCCAAATAAATTTTCGGTTTACTCGTATTACTAGCTTTTGTACCAATATTTTGATTTCCAATATGTTAATACAAGACAAGATTATGTCTCTACCATGCCTTTGATTGTAATTACCTACATAATTATTTAATTATATTGTCATGATAGCTTCCAAATAAATTTTCGGTTTACTCGTATTACTAGCTTTTGTACCAATATTTTGATTTCCAATATGTTAATACAAGACAAGATTATGTCTCTACCATGCCTTTGATTGTAATTACCTACATAATTATTTAACTATATTGTAATGATAGCTTCCAAACAAATTTTCGGTTTACTCAGCTTTTGTACTAATATTTTGATTTCCAATATGTATTAAGATTTCCATGGGAAAGTGCATACACTGGCACCGAAGTGACGCAGCCGTGTTGTCCTGAGATTGCAGAGTTTGAGCAGCATATTACTGGGTGCATATCATATGCAGCCCGCCAGTACTTGGCTACCACCAGGGACGAGGAGTGGTTAAAGGTAAGACTTGTGAAATAATTCAACAATCACCTGAGGACTAGCATAAAGTCGACTGAATATATATAACTAATCTTGTTGCCGCTGTTGTGGGTCATTCATTAGCGTTAGTAATAATTGACCCAACTATACTTATAAGTGTTATTAAATACGAGTAGTTTCAACCCATCTACTATCGCACTACTCGCATTTAACAGGCGGTGCTTTTCTTACTTTTGGAATCGAAGTAATTTTATTCAGTTCGGTTTATGCATGGCCTCATTTCTATTTATTTACAGTTGTATCTAATTATTAGTTTCCTTTATATTTTTTTAATTTATTTGCAGCAAGGAGGTTGCTCCATCGTAACTCATATCGCTGACTTCTGGGCTTCCCGGGCTGTCATAAATTTCAATACTGGATTGTATGACATTGAAAGTAATAATTATATAAAAATAATAACATAATGATATTCATTTTCCATTATCTTATCGACTATTAGTACAGTAGTTATAAAAATAAATGTAGGTAGGCATCTATAATATATAACCCGATTGTGACTATATTAATATAGTACTATAAACTTGATTATATTACTTAAGTACTATGATTACAGTTTAGAAGTACCAATATATGTTCACAATACGATATTATGGTAGGAATTTCAACTGTAAAAATTAACGTAATACTTAATATATTCAAAATTCGACGACCTCGTTTTATATCCGATGGTCGCGGGTTCGATTCCTTGCACGGCACAAACATTATTCATGAGTATGATTGTTTGTATCGGTCTGGGTGTCCTATATGTATATTATATATGTATTTAAAAAATGTAGCTATGTATATATATCAGTTGTCTAGCGCCTATAACACAATCTCTGCTTATCTTAGCTTGGCACTAAATGGCGTTGCGTGAATTGTTAATAAAAAGAAGTAATAATTAGACTATTTTCTTTTAATCTTCTATTTAAATTATAGGTATTCATTTTATGGGATTGTTTTTGCTTATAGGAGTAATGGGCCCTGATGAGGATCACAGTAATGTCACAAATTCTGCTTTCACCAACGTCGTGGCTGGATACTCATTATACTTGGCACAGTATGTTGTAATTTGTTTGAAAATTAAATAAATAATAAGAAATTTCTAAGTTCAATTATGTTATTGATACATCTTAATCCTAATAATATAATATATTAGGTAAAAATGCGAAAGTAGGAATGTTTATTACTCTTTCACGAAAAAACTACTGAACGGATTTTGTTGAAATTTTACAGTGATGTAGCTAGTACATCAGAATAACACATAGGCTATAAATTTCATACAGATGAAACCGCGGGCACAGCTAGTAGGAAATAGGCAGCTAACAAACGATGTCTGTTCGCTATATAAGCAATTGAACATATTAGAGAAGATAAATAGACCATTCCATGCTGTTTTCAAATGACTGGAAGAGATTTCTTTTGGATATATGTTCACTTTTACTTACATTGTCCCTAATTAGTATTATTACTGGATCCAAGTGTTCAATAAGGCACTTATCATTCAAAACAACACTCTTACTTTCTCATATACATTCACTATAGATTAGTACTCTACTTTCTCCCTTAGTACATTAAGGTGCATACATTACACATACCTTAAATATCTACGTCAACACTACTAACAATATTAATTTGCAGTACACATTACAAAAGAGTTATAGAAAAGTTGCGAGGTAAGAGATTGAACTGGTATGGGCAAGTTATGCGAAGGAACGAGGATCATGTCTTATGGAAAGTGTATAATATGAATGTGGATGGATGTAAAGGGAGGGGACATCCCAAGAAAAGATGGGTGGATTGTGTGAAAGATGATATGAATAAAAGAAGAGTATGCTCAGATATGACGACCGATAGAGAGCAGTGGAAGAGAATGCCATACTGCGCCGACCAAATAATGCGCGCCCAAATCATTATTTGGGCGCGCATTATTTGGGATAAAGGCAAGGCAATGATGAGTACATATGATCTGTTTAAATGTTTAACGGTATTGTTTTTAAATAACCAATTTAATTATAACTTTAATATTAAAGATAAATTCATGAGGTATCTATTATTGGCTTTACTAACTATATAATACTATATACTATATTGTCTATAAATTGTGTAAGCTGTTAATTACCTAAAATAAATAAAAAAAATTACAAAAGAGTACCTATAGCACAGGTGTAATACCTAGTTTAGGTTATCAGGGTCCTCACATTAGTCTACTGAACTTTTTGCCATTGGTCGAATCGAAAATCGAATAGCAACCCTTGTAATATAAGACCATAGGCTAAACCACAAAAACACCAAGTCCCTGTTGTTTATTCACAGTAATTAATATTGAGCTATAATTTAACATCTACTCCATCAATTTGAGTCTACTCAACCATAATACCAAGGGGGAATGGGGATTGTTAGTAATGTTAACTGATAACCCCATTGTTAGCAATGTACCATGTTAGGATCTCCGCGCGGAACTGGAAATTTATTGCTAGATTATGTTAAATTCCTGGTGAATTTGTCACGATGGGCTAACTAATCTGATCTCATGTTCGTCTTATTTACGTTTATTCATCATTATACATCTGACTGACTGCAGGGTGCACTGGTGCCCGCCAGCGTATATCGTTGGAGCAGGAGAGTGCATCCATTATCATCCTATAAAAAACCCTAATACCTTTCAGATATGTTTCCTGTCTTTGTAAGTCGTACTATATGGCGAAAGGACTTGACCAATGGGCTGACATCGCTTGGAGCCTGGCGTTGCCTTACGACGAAACCTTGGATTATCACCCGCAGTTCTCAGGGTACAAGAGAGGTGAACAAATCAAGCAAGCTGACGTAGTTCTATTAGGGTTTCCGTTGCAGTATCCCATGAATATGTAAGTTGGTGATTCTTATTAACCAGCTTTTACTTCTGACTTCATTTGCGTGATCATATGTATACTTGTATACTGTTTTAATTTAGGTTACTATATTTATTTATTTATTATTTTGCACACAAAGTTCTATACATGGCAGACTTAAAGCTTGATAATATTCTCTACAAGTCAACCGTCATGTTGATCCGAGATAATAACGCGGTGCGATTTAATAACTAATATTGAAATATTAAGGAAATACTAAATAAGGAATAATTAATATACATATATATGTAATAATATATATATACAAGAGAAAAGGAAAAGAGGATTAAAATAACAAGATAAGAATCATGACATCTTAGTGCTCTGGAATGACAACGCATGAATAATATCATGGGTCACATGATAACGTGATTTGAGATTCCAATTATATAAACAAAGTAATACGCATAAAATATTTTTATTAATAATATTTAATGTCACTGTTCGATTACGACTTTATTATATGTATTATATATCTGTTACAAACTGTTTTACAGTAAAGAAGTTACTGTCATATATAAAACAATATAGTATAATTATTATAAAAAAATATATGGATGGATGTTTGTTATTCTTTTACGCAAAAACTACAGAATGGATTTTAATGAAACTTTATAATAATATACCTTATACATCAGAATAACACATTGGCTATAAACAAGTGGGTGAAACCGCGGGCGCAGCTAGTATACAATAAAAAACATATTTAAGTAGTTTGTAAAACAACTATAAAATTACAGGTCGACTAGGGTTAATGATTTATCGTACTACGAGTCTGTGACGCGTAGCTCTGGACCGGCGATGACCTGGAGCATGCACACTATTGGACACCTGCGTATTCAGGACGACAAGAAAGCAGCCGACATGTTCAATAAGAGCTACCAGGGCTATGTGAGAGAACCTTTCAAGGTAACCAATAATTTCGCAAGAAAATTGAACTTTTTCTTTCACGACTATTATCTCTGTTTTTTATAGCATAGGAGACAAACGAACTTGCGGCTCACCTCATGGTGAGTGATTACCGCCGCCTATTAGCACCCGCAACACCAGATGAATTGCAAATACCTTGTCGGTCTTTTAAGAAGAAATTAGCCCTTTTCCTGAAGGGCTCATTATCATATCGGTTCAGAAATACCATTGTTGGAAGCTGATCCCACAATGTGGTTGTGCGTGGCAAAATAAATCTGGAAAAACATACTGTGGAGGACCGCCTGAATAAATCCAGATGTTCAGGATAGTATTTTTCTTATGGTGTAATATAAATGTAAATAATACAACATACATCAGGCTCAGTATATTTGAATAGACCATGTCAGCGGGCGACTCTATGTCAGTCTATCATTGATTTCTGTTTATATACTTATATTTTTTTATTTATACACGTTCATAAAACGTTTCAGACAATACACAATTATAATGTCAATGATTTAGATTCCATCTTTCACAGTTTGTTCATTCATAATTTAGGAGCTAAGCTCTTGTCGGTGAAGCTCTTATCACTTTCCACGATGCTATTTAATTTTCGCAGTTATCCATACAAAAATTGTGACTGCAGTAAAATCTTACCTCTACTATGTCATATTATGTTATCTGTGCCTCTACTATGTTGGCGACAAATATATTCAGCAAGTTGTAGGTGTGACAAATGTTATATCCATGACGTCTATAGTTAACTATGTCTCTGGCTGAACTTAGATAGGGTATCTAAGATTACAGTCGTGAAATAATATTTATTTAACAATAATAACAGTAATGAACCTGGACAATTCATACGACGCTATCTATTATAGTTTCTAAGCAAAACTTATATGGCTACGTGGATAACTGATGTAAATACATATGTAATATAGAAAACACGAAGTCCAATACAATTACGCTCATGTTATGATATCCCCAAATATTATTTGTAACAGGTGTGGAGCGAACTTCAACGGCCAAATGTTGGCGCTGTGAATTTCTTCACTGGCATGGGAGGATTCCTCCAAACTCTGATCTTTGGTTACGCAGGTGTCAGCATCCACCTCGACCGTCTCGAGATAAATAGACCACAGCTACCACCTAATACCACAAACTTTAAGATAAGAGGTCAGTCAGTCACATTAGATTTATTAATTACTAGCCTAAGTTACTCCTTATTATATCAGCTACCTGCCAATAAAAGTCTCGTCAAAATCGGTCCAGCTATTTCAGACATTAGCCGCAACAAACAAACAGACAGACAGACAAAAAATGTAAAAAATGTTATTTTGGTGTATGTACCGTATTAAAAAACGGTTACTTCAATATTACAAACAGACACTCCAATTTTATTTATATGTATAGATTAATATTTCTATTACATAGTTGTAATGGCACACAATCTGACGGCTCACCTTATTGTAAGCTGTAACAATCGCCTGTATACATGAACAGCTTTAAGGACATATCACATTATGAGGCTGTGATAGTATTTACACGTTGTCATTCCGGAGGATTAAGATGTCATTCCTCCTATCCTACCTCACCATTTAACTGAAACATAGCATGTTTTTCAGTCTAAAGAGTGGCTGTGTAATTGCATAGAGACGTTAGTTCTCAAGAATGGCAAAGCATGACAGATTTAAAATCATAAATCTTAAGTATTAAATTTAATCATAATTGTTAGTATTATCGCATACAGCTGTGATGCGCTCGTCTGATCTTACTGCCGCTGCGAGCTGTACAATATTATTTATCTGTAGTGCATTACGTTTTGCGCGGGAAAATAAAAAACTACGACAAAGACTTCTTCTACAGACATACTGATTTGTTGTACTATATATTATTATATTAACAATATGCTAATTATTTTACTTTGTTCTATATAGCTGTTTATGTCTGTAATTGACTTTTAATACAATACAATACACTACCTACGAAACCTGAGTATAAATACGGGCAGTATATACTCACTACTGTCTAGTCACGACGTGGCATCCGTAGTGTTGTATCTATGGTTTATGTGATGGTGGCTACTTACCATTTGATGATCAGCTTGTTTGCTATTCCAGTCAAGCACCTAAAGACATAAAATTTAATATTATTACAGTACAGATAGAGATTGGTGTTAATAATACACTCATTATTCATTATTGTCTCATGAATTTCAAAACTTAATCGATCAGAATTATTCAATTGCGTGTTAAATTAATGGAGCTACGACAAAGTGTTAATTGGCTGCGGACACCAATAATTAATATGGATGAATACATCAATTATCGTAACAAAGTCACTGGCGGTTGATTAATGCATTTGCACTATGCAATGTTGTAATTTTATTATCCCCAAAGCAACAGTACGCTAATTGCAAAACATGATGAAAATTGACTTACTTGGATGGTTTAATACGTCTCTGAACCAAAATATACCTAATGATGATTTTTTGGATTGGACAACTAAACGGTAAAGGGAAACCATTATGATGAGATTGTTACAAATATATTTTAGAAATTATAGTAGATACTATTATTTGTATTATAGTCCGAATATGTATATGTGTATGATGATGATGTATGTATAAAAATAATATTAATTTCTTAATACTGTGTAAATTTGAAATATTGGATTCAGTTAGGTTTCATATGATATCATCTATATCAAAACTAGAATATATAGTATATCAAGGCATATTATTGCCATGAAAAATTTTTCACATTTTTTTCTACTACTAAAATTTGATATCACTTAGTCAAATAAATATAATAAAGGATCACTACTTTATAATCTGCAATCAAATTCTTGAACAGATATCTATATTCTAATTTTAGAGTGTTTTTTCTAATTCTTATAGGAGTCTCTATACGAAATTTTCTAGTAAAAAAATCATCGGGTCCAGACCATTATGTCATGTCATGTTATATATGGTTATCTGGTTTGCGTCAATTTGAACAATCAATGTTTTAAATTAGTTTGAGATAACATAAAATCTATATATACAAAATACAAAAAATACGTAATAAAGATAATGTCCTCATATACACATACATATATTATTGTAAGGGGAACGAAATTACGGAGGTCTGAGATGAGGATTGAACCCCTAGCGGAGCCCTTAGACTAAAATCATATACGTCAGGCAGAAGTTGGCTTTCAGCCGCTTCATAAGTCCTTCCACGGGTTGGAGTGTCATCTGCACTCGCACCCTATCGTCCGTTGAAGCTGTGAAGGCCGGCTGCAGACAAGAGCATTAGCGTAGACCGAAAAAAGTTTTTGTAACAAAACTTGTCCGCAACGGCTTGAGCGATTCCTATGAAACTTTGTGAGTGTATTCAGTAGGTCTAATAATAGGACGTAAAGTATTTTGCATACCCCTAAGTGATAAGTGATGTAACACTATTTTTTAATAACTTATGTGTCAAAATAAAATTTGTAACATATTTTGTAACATACTAATGCATAGAACAGAAATATTTGGTTAATTATATATATATATATATATATATATATATATATATATATATATATATATATAAACACCTCTTTGGGCACTTTGTTGATCACGCCACAACCTACACACTTGCTGATTCCACCTTTTGCACTGAATAACTTGACTCCTATCGCGTATATCTCAGGCGGTATGGCAACGTCGCATTCTATTTTGCGATGTGGCCATATATATTCGTCGATAGTACGATATACTCGACACATTTTTTACTAATAATTCGTGCATGACTGGCTCCGAACGGCTAAATTTTTGGTATACACAAAGACTTTTTGGCTCTGAATATATTCCAAAAATCAATTAATTATGTTGATCACTTTATATACTGGTCCTTACTGCGATACTTATTTTCATCCGAATATATATAGATACCGTAACGGTCTATCAATTATGAATTTATTAATTTACTAATATTGATATTTTATATTCGCAATGCTCCATACATGCAAGCTCCAGCAACGGTGGAGGCAGGGTCCCCCCTGCACCGTACACCGCACCCCGCGCACACAAACAAATTAGATATTTTTTGAATACACAAAGACTTTTTGGCTCTGTATATATATTTCAAAAATCAATTAATTGTGTTGATCACTTTATATACTGGTCCTTACTGCGATACTTATTTTAATCCGAATATATATAGATACCGTAACGGTCTATCAATTATGAATTTATTAATTTACTAATCTAGATATTTTATATTCGCAATGCTCCATACATGCAAGCTCCAGCAACGGTGGAGGCAGGGGGGAGCAGGGGGGACCGTACACCGCACCCCGCGCACACAAACAAATTAGAATAAATTAAATTCATAAGATTATTTATATATTTCGACTGCCTCGGTGGTCACACCGCTTTACATCCGATGGTCGCGGGTTCGATTTCTCGCACGGTGCAAACATTTGTACTCATCGGTCATCGATTGTTTTCATCGGTCTGGGTGTTTTATATGTATATTATATATGTATTTACAAAATAAAAATATCTATTTATATCAGTTCAGTATCAGTCTGTGTTAATTGTCCAGGGCTATTTATTATATTTTTATAAACGGTTATCTTTTTCCATCGCACCGCTCGCTATCGACAGTGAATTCATAGAAATGTCACTCTAAAAACAAAAATAGTTTTGTGTTTTGTATTTCAAATACTAAATGCAAAATAGGTATTTTCAAAATACTTTTTCAAAATAAAGTACCTTTTGAATTTTTGTCTAAACCTCAGATATTTTATTTATTTTAGGTATATCAATCATTACATAGTGTAGTATAAAACAAAGTCGATGTCGCATCTAACAGTACATAAATAAAGAAAGAAGACTTTTTGGCTCTGATACCGTAACGGCCTATCAATTATGAATTTATTATACCTAATCTAGATATTTTATATTCGCAATGCTACATACATTGTAATATCCGCCTCCATTCATTGTAACGGTGGAGGGACTAAATAGTTGAATAAAACTGAATAAGCACTTGCTCCACTCTATAGGTACTGCGTCGTCGTCGTATGCTGTTCATTTTTCACTCGTTTTGGCGCCAAGAGAGGGTCACATAGTCGTGGTCAAGTTAAGAACTTATAATTTAATTTTGATAACAATAGATACAAGTAAAAAGTAGGTATTATATTAATGTACGTAAGTACTGAACTTAAAAATATTTATTCTTTATTGTACATTTGAAAAACTTAACACTTAAGGACTTGTACATATACACGTACATACTGCCATTTTCTCTTAAAGACATCCAGAGAAGCACTATTTATCAAATACGCGGGGTGCACCGACCTTTGACCTTATGACAACTGATTCGCGCGTAACGAATTACATTGCTACTTTTTGGTATTTTATAGTGGATATGTCACTATAAAATATTATTATTTCTTTAGATTATGACATAATAACATAGTTTACATGATTTTAAGGGAAACATACGATAAAAAAAATTCCCGTAAAATGTAAAAGATAAAAAATGGTTATTGTTGGTTATCCTTAAGAGATAGACATATACCATCATGGACTTTTTTGTTGACCTTATTTTGATACATCTCTAAGCACTAGACAATACGCATTTTCATTAAACAGTATTGTATTTTTTTTATTTCTTTAACTTTAATGCACAAACAAATTTGTACATGTGGCGGACTTAATATTTTGCCGCGTTATTTACCAGGCAACCATGAGTGGTGCAGCGAAAGATTATTGGCGGTGCACTAATATAAATAAGAAATGTCAAAAAAAGATTTATAAAGATAAGCAAAGTATACATTTCTATAAAAAAATAACAATATACATACATAAATATATATGTAAATATAACCCATAAATGTATAAATAAATACATAATGATCCGATAATCAAATTATAAGTACTGTCTCAAATTGAAAGTAAGAAAAACAGAAAATATAGAGAGAACTATAGGGATATAACAGAAAGATGTGAAAAAAGGAGAAGGACAGTAAAAAAGTTACAAATTTAAATAATGTTCCCGCAATTTCTGTTTAAATGAATTTATTACATTATTATATATATTAGGCATACGACTAGCCTTATGACTGTTACTTTTTTTTTAATCTATACATCTATACATGTAAATAAAATTGGAGTGTCTGTTTGTAATATTGAAATAACCGTTTTTTACTACTTGCATATGAATATAAATACGGTACATACACCAAAATAACATATTTTACAAGTTTTGTCTGTCTGTCTGTTTGTTCCCGCTAATCTCTGAAATAGCGGGACCGATTTTGACGGGACTTTTTTTGGCAAGTAGCTGATGTAATAAGGAGTAACTTACGCTACTGTTATTTTAGAAAAATAAAATAAAATTTCACGCGGACGAAGTCGCTGGGGCCAGCTAGTCTATAGATATACCGAGATTTAATATTTAAGTTGCTATTATGTTGTTGACAAAATTTTACTGTAATGTTACTATTACGTTATCCTACACAATTTGTATTATTTTGGATGAATAAATAAATAAACAAATAATAATCTATACATATAAATAAAATTGGAGTGTCTGTTTGTAATATTGAAATAACCGTTTTTTACTACATGCATATGAATATATATAAGGTACATATACCAAAATAACTATTTTTATAATTTTAGTCTGTCTGTCTGTCTGTCTGTTTGTTCCGGCTAATCTCTGAAATGGCTGGACCGATTTTGACGGTACTTTTTTTGGCAGGTAGCTGATTTATAAGGAGTAACTTAGGCTACTTTTATTTTAGAAAAATAAAGTTAAATTCCACGCGGACGAAGTCGCGGGAACAACTTATTTTTAATAAAAACATCTTTTTTGTGGTACTTGAGAATGTTGAAGCCTGTTGTTTGTAATATTGAAATAACCGTTTTTTACTACTTGCATATGAATATAAATACGGTACATACACCAAAATAACATATTTTACAATTTTTGTCCGTCTGTCTGTTTGTTCCGGCTAATCTCTGAAATGGCTGGACCGATTTTGACGGGACTTTTTTTGGCAGGTAGCTGATGTAATAAGGAGTAACTTAGGCCACTTTTATTTTAGAAAAATAAAGTTAAAAACCACGTGGACGAAGTCGCGGGAACAGCTAGTGTATAATATATTAGAGATACCTACGTGTTTTTTTATTGATGACTAGCTGTACACGGGATTTCGTCCGTGTGGAATTTAACTTTATTTTTCTAAAATATAAGAAGTTAAATTCCACGCGGACGAAGTCGCGTGTACAGCTAGTTGTCGGTAGTCTAGCGATTTAGCTAGCACACTGCTTTGATTCCTGCTTGGTGGTCGAGGGTTCGATTCCTCGCACGCTGCAAACATTTGTATTCATGAGTATGATTGTTTGTAACGGTCTGGGTGTTTTCTATGTAGGTATAGATAATATATATGTATTTACGAAAAAAAATCTTTGTATTTATATCAGTACCCATAACATAATCTTCAGCTAGCTTAACTTGGGTCTAGATGAAGCTGTGTGAATTGTCCTGAGATTACTATTATTACTATAATAAATCTTTTCAAATCAGCCGATGTTTATTTTTGCCATAATACGTGCTGTTACCATGTGATAATATTACTTACGTACTTATTAAACTATTAACTTATTATTAAATTGTTTGTAACGGTCTGGGTGTTTTCTATGTATATATAATATATATGTATTTACGAAAAAAATCTTTGTATTTATATCAGTACCCATAACATAATCTTCAGCTAGCTTAACTTGGGTCTAGATGAAGCTGTGTGAATTGTCCTGAGATTACTATTATTATTAATTGGTACACAGGTAAACTACTAACTAGGCCATATTGGTGTTGTTTGTTATGGTGAAAAAATTAGTATATATATAAGTTACACGTACAATTTCAAAGACTTATTTCTTGAAAACTACTGGCTATTCTGAAATAAAACTTTAGGGTTTGTATATGTAATGTTTGCATATAAAATATGATTAAAGGTTACCAGTGTATTTACACTTTTACTGAACAAACAGAGTTGTTTAATACTGAAAATATTGTGTGGAAGGCATCAATTACTTTCAGTGCATGTATAGCTTTTCTCTTTTCCTAATTGTTATTATTATTAAGTTTAAAGTGGTTGAATTTTACGTAAGGGGTATTTATACATTATTTCTAATTTACCATTTATTTTAAGTTTTTTAAACTCTATTCATCGAGACCTATCTAATGAGTCCAAACACGATATTTCTGCTGTAAGTTTTCGAAGAGTATGTTCATCATCTGATAATACTGGTGCCAGCATGAAGTCAAGGTTAACAGATAACTAATTACTTTTATTTCGTCAAAATCTTTAGATTACGTATAATAAATTCATAATATCGCTACCTATTCAAATCAAAACAAGTATTAGGTACTTCATGTACTAGTATATAAATTCATCAACACACAAGTAAATGATTTTTAAATATATTCAGAGCCAAAAAATCTTTGTGCATTTAAAAAAAATTGCCGTTACGGATTCACTATTGCAGGAAATTGTTGAAAAAATATATATCGAGTATAGGTATCTACTACTATCGACGAATACATTTGGCAACAACGCATGGTCTCGGCCGGAACGGCAACATCGCATATTAGAATACAAAGATAGTGATAGAAAGAGAGAGACAGTGGAATCAGCAATATCTACGGATCGTGGCTGGATCAACTAAGTGTGCAAGTGTATATATATATATACATTTGTCTTTAATTCAAAGGAAATATAAATAATGAACGCATCACATTTAAAACAGTATAAATAGTTAATAATTTAATAATAAGTTAATAGTTTAATAAGTACGTAAGTAATATTATCACATGGCAACAGCACGTATTATGGCAAAAATAAACATCGGCTGATTTGAAAAGATTTATTATAGTAATAATAGTAATCTCAGGACAATTCACACAGCTTCATCTAGACCCAAGTTAAGCTAGCTGAAGATTATGTTATGGGTACTGATATAAATACAAAGATTTTTTTTCGTAAATACATATATATTATCTATACCTACATAGAAAACACCCAGACCGTTACAAACAATCATACTCATGAATACAAATGTTTGCAGCGTGCGAGGAATCGAACCCTCGACCACCAAGCAGGAATCAAAGCAGTGTGCTAGCTAAATCGCTAGACTACCGACAACTAGCTGTACACGCGACTTCGTCCGCGTGAATTTAACTTCTTATATTTTAGAAAAATAAAGTTAAATTCCACACGGACGAAATCCCGTGTACAGCTAGTCATCAATAAAAAAAACACGTAGGTATCTCTAATATATTATACACTAGCTGTTCCCGCGACTTCGTCCACGTGGTTTTTAACTTTATTTTTCTAAAATAAAAGTGGCCTAAGTTACTCCTTATTACATCAGCTACCTGCCAAAAAAAGTCCCGTCAAAATCGGTCCAGCCATTTCAGAGATTAGCCGGAACAAACAGACAGACGGACAAAAATTGTAAAATATGTTATTTTGGTGTATGTACCGTATTTATATTCATATGCAAGTAGTAAAAAACGGTTATTTCAATATTACAAACAACAGGCTTCAACATTCTCAAGTACCACAAAAAAGATGTTTTTATTAAAAATAAGCTGTTCCCGCGACTTCGTCCGCGTGGAATTTAACTTTATTTTTCTAAAATAAAAGTAGCCTAAGTTACTCCTTATAAATCAGCTACCTGCCAAAAAAAGTACCGTCAAAATCGGTCCAGCCATTTCAGAGATTAGCCGGAACAAACAGACAGACAGACAGACAGACTAAAATTATAAAAATAGTTATTTTGGTATATGTACCTTATATATATTCATATGCATGTAGTAAAAAACGGTTATTTCAATATTACAAACAGACACTCCAATTTTATTTATATGTATAGATGTATAGATTATTATTTATTTATTTATTTATTCATCCAAAATAATACAAATTGTGTAGGATAACGTAATAGTAACATTACAGTAAAATTTTGTCAACAACATAATAGCAACTTAAATATTAAATCTCGGTATATCTATAGACTAGCTGGCCCCAGCGACTTCGTCCGCGTGAATTTTATTTTATTTTTCTAAAATAACAGTAGCGCAAGTTACTCCTTATTACATCAGCTACTTGCCAAAAAAAGTCCCGTCAAAATCGGTCCAGCAATTTCAGAGATTAGCCGGAACAAACAGACAGACAGACAGACAAAACTTGTAAAATATGTTATTTTGGTGTATACCGTATTTATATTCATATGCAAGTAGTAAAAACGGTTATTTCAATATTGCAAACAGACACTCCAATTTTATTTACATGTATAGATGTATAGATTAAAAAAAAAGTAACAGTCATAAGGCTAGTCGTATGCCTAATATATATAATAATGTAATAAATTCATTTAAACAGAAATTGCGGCAACATTATTTAAATTTGTAACTTTTTTACTGTCCTTCTCCAATTTTCACATCTTTCTGTTATATCCCTATAGTTCTCTCTATATTTTCTGTTTTTCTTACTTTCAATTTGAGACTGTACTTATAATTTGATTATCAGATCATTATGTATTTATTTATATATAATATTTATACATTTATGGGTTATATTTAAATGAATTTAATCGATAAAATCGTTGTTAAGTATTAAATTAATTTTAAGTGATATTAACTATTATATTATGCATAAAAAATATTTGTAATAATAAAGAAAATACATTTAAAATGTTTTACTTGTTGTGTTAGTTATTTATAAGATCTTACTATAATTGTTAGCTGCTTTACAATTTAGAAAGTACAATAGGTAATGTAAATTAAAATTAATTGAATACTTAACAACGTTTTGTTCGATTAAATTCATTTAATTATTAAAATAGTTAATTTAAAATTAGAATAAAGAAAAAAAAATAACAAAAAAAAATAGGTGGCGGGAATCGAACCTTGAGCGTCCGTTTGGTAAATTGATTCAAAGGCTTATTAAAATCAAAATTCAAAATTCAAAGGCTTATTTCTTCGAAATTACTGGTCATTTTGAAATAATACTTAGGGTTCGCATACCCTTATCGGATACTACTACTACACGGAGTTTCGTCAAAATAAAATATCTAGGTTAGGTATAATAAATTCATAATTAATAGACCGTTACGGTATCTGTATATATTCGGATCAAAACAAGTACTATGAAATAAGAACGAGTATATAAATTGATTAACACAAGTAATTGATTTTTGAAATATATTCAGAGCCAAAAGTCTTGTTTCTTTATTTATGTACTTGTTAGATGCGACAGCGACTTTGTTTTATACTATACTATACTATACTATGTAATGATTGATATACCTAAAATAAATAAAATATCTGAGGTTTGGACAAAAACTCAAAGGGTAATTTAGTTTGAAAAAGTATTTTGAAAATACCTATTTTGCTTTTAGTGTTATAGTACTTTAAGTGTTATATTTTAAGTAACAATGTTTAATTATAATTAATACTACTGCACCAACACTCCCATCGTGCAAAAAGTTTTGCTGTTTCATTATTTTTTAGTTCAATCAGTGGTCTACCTAAGTCCTGGGCTAAGGGGGGGGAGAGTCATGACCCCCCATGACTCCCAAGACCTCCATGACGCTCCCCCCTGGATCCGCCGTTGCGTCTTCTCTTCATTCGCTCAGTAACGTTGTTACAAAAGGAAAAGTTCCCGACCAAAAAATTACAAGTACTGAGGTTTGATCTGGAGTCACGTTACTCCAGACTGATTTCTATAAATATTTAGATTAGATAGACTATTATTCTTGAAATACTAGCTAGACATTATTAAGTTACTGTAGCCATAATGTAGTAGCCCAAACGTGCCAATGAGGAAGCCCTTGGCAAATGCTGCGCCCTGATTGGCCCGTTTGAATTGGATCAAGAACTGCTCGTATGCCAAAAAGGTGGATTTGTATAAAATCGTGTATAAATCGCTTAATTATTATTATTACTCGTCGTGACAGTTGTGGCTCAAAACGGATCAACATTTATATATGGTCAGCTGGCATTAGATCAACAAAAAACTACCTATACGGCACGTCTGAGCCACAAAGTGCCCAAGGGGATATTTATATATATATATATATATATATATATATATATATATATATATATATATATAAAATTGGAGTGTCTGTTACAAACAGTAAACAATATTGAAATAACCGTTTTTTACTACATGCATATGAATATAATACGGTACTTACACTAAAATAACATTTTTTACAATTTTTGTCTTACTGCCAGTCTGTTTGTTCGGCTAATCTCTGAAATGGCTGGACCGATTTTGACGGGACTTTTTTTGGCAGGTAGTTGATGTAATACGGAGTAACTTAGCTACTTTTATTTGAGAAAAATAAAGTTAAATTCTACGCGGACGAAGTCGCGGGTTCAGCTAGTTGTAAATAAATACAATCATAATAATTATAATTTGTAATTCACAGGTATAAAATATTTGGGTGCCAATTTAACATTGGGCATAACAGAAGCGAGCAGCACATTGGTCGTGGAGTCTCTAGATGACGCCTGGCCCTTAACCTTTAATGATGGAAAGTACAACATTACGCTGGCACCAGGAATGACAGGTATTGAATAATAATACAAACAAATTTATAGGTCACTATATTCTCCCAAATTTTAATTTAAATATGAATCTTAATTTTTGTAATCATGTACAAATTTATTTGGAAATAATAAGAGCTGAATTTCTTGTCAGTTCTTCTCTGTTCGTAAGCACTCCGAACTGATAGTAGATTTAACATATCATAAGAGTGTAATAGACCTAGATGAATAAAGATATGTTCATTTTTTATTTCGATCGTGATTTCTAATGTAGCCGACACAAAAACATGCCAATCAATTCATATCTATGATTAACCCTTCGGTGATAAAGACACCGATAACAGTACAAATTAATCTGAAAAATGGTAGAATCGCTGTCTGCTAAGTCGCCGCGTCGGGTGAATGTATAATCAGTATAATTCATATAAGCATATCAAGTTTATCACGACATTGACAATTAGCACTCTGACTGTCCACCTAAGATAACAGTCTTAAAAATATAATAATATGTTTATTTTTATGTGATTATATTTGTTATATACTTAGAATAGCCAATAAGTTGACTTGATGGCATGTGATAAACGTGGCCTATATACATGAACAGCACTATGGACATCATGTCATAATATGACCCTTAATGCAATGACCTTAATGCTCAAGCGTTGTCACTCCGGAGAACTTAAATGTCATACCTGTTATCCTGTAGGTTCCAATCAATCAATCAATCAATCAACCAATCAACCCATCAACAGCATGGTAAATAGCTTGGTAAGATGTTACCAAGCAAGCTGCTCAGCGGCTGAAATTGTTGAAACCAACGACAGACGCATACGACCTTTTAAATTCTATTTCGGTAAAAAATGTTATCATATTTGTTTATAACAGATATGTTGATAAACTAATCTACATTATAAACGCAAATATAGCATTAACTTAAAAGGATTAATGGCTTTTTTATTCTTTAATCCTATCATAAGCTGATCGTAAATCTATATTAAAATGAAAAATGTAGGCGTAGAAAACAAATTAATAGATACGCGGATTCAACAGCGTTAAATTATTGTCTATATGTTTTCCTGATATATAAGCAAGCTATATTACTACAAAGTTTCATAAAAATCCGTTCAATAGTTTTTGCGTGAAAGAGTAACAAGCATACTCATAAACTTTTGCGTTTATAATATTAGTATTAGTATGTAATATTATGTTATCTGTGGTATTAGTATAAAGTTCACGGGCTACTTTTAACATTAATTAGCTTGTTTCGCAAGCATATTATATATTAAGCAGGTTATAAGACTTATCCTTTGAAAAATTACATTGAAATTAAATGGTGGTAACGCCTTATTTCCTAATAATAGAAAGGAATAAAATTGGCATGACAAAATTATTTCGTCATGTTCATGTCTATAACTTCCCAGTTTTCATAAGGTTCGTCGCCAACTTGTTTGTCATTGGAGTTACGTAAAATTAAAAAAAAACTGTGATAATAATTATTACGAGCATAACACTCGATCACACAAGAGAAAATAAAGGACGGCCTTATCGCTATAAACAATCTCTTCTACTCAATGTTTACTTACTAATTTGACATTGATTTTATCTATACTAAAGTGGAAAGATATATTGTATGTTTGGTTATAATAGATAAAAATATATTAAGCTGATTTTTAAAATTCCATCAGCCATATAAATCTACATGGCCTATATTATCAGTAGGTTTACGTAGGTTTTATTCCATTGTCCACAAAATACATTACTATAGTCCCTATTTCGAAACTTAACTCACAAGTCTACGCACTTGTTACTAGTGAGATGGACTATTCACACACATCGATGAATTAAGGGCAAACATGTCTGTTCATCTTCTTTCTTCGTCGTTTATTTTGAGCTCGGACTTGATTAGAATGTTGCCAGATTCAGCTATCACTGTTTATTTATTAATGTACTCATAATCTGAGTAGGAATCTTTTCCTTTTGCGATTTCTACTTGGTGATATTTCCTTTTAATTTATAATAAATTCTTGATGTATCCGCCATGTTGGGCTAACTGCTTTGACTCATCATTCTCCATTGGTGCGCGTCAGCTTATATAATCAGCGCAGGGATGCACCATGATATTATTATCTATGGAAAAAATAATTACCTACTACCGGCAGGCTCGAAAACTATGAACTGGAACGAATGAAAGAACCTTTGTATAAGCCTTAAAACCAATATTTTACACTTCCGTAGAAACTCATTTGAAAAAATTAAATGCAGAGTTTCTTGCCAGTTCTTCTCCACTTAAAATATATTCCGACTCTACGGTATATTTTATTTATCAGACGTATTCAGTGTCTATAATCTTATATATAAAATTTAGTGTCACAGTATTAGGTACCGTATTCCTCCAAAACGACCGACTGATTTTTATATTTTATATGCATATTCAGTAGATCTGAGAGTCGGCTGGTATTTTTTATTACCCCTAAGTGATAAGGGTTGTCCACTCCTAACTTTTTTTTATTAGACAATAATTTTTATGGTATTAAAAATACATATGACCCTAAATTTACACCCTTCTATCACCAAACCCTATTTTTTAATAGCGGTTTCCATTTATATGTCAAAGTAACGTTTCGGGGGTCAGCTAGTAGATCTATTAATAAGATGCTGTGACTTGATTTAATAAAAACAAATGATTTTTTTGCAGTGACATTGTCTGGTAGTGGTCCATTCAGAGTGCACTCGATACCATGGAAGGACTGCAAGCTTCCCGAAGACACCATCGGTCATAACTATTTGAGACCTAGCAACTTATAGCAGTAGCTGATACTTGTCATACGAAGTACTTGATTCGTAATGTAATAATGTAATTAATTATAATATATAATTAATTTTATATCTAATCTTATTAATCTTCTTAAATAAAATTTACCAACGACATTTCTCTGAATATTGTTTAAACACAATTTTATTCTATAGATTACAAATTATCTTAATATTAATGTACTTTTTATGATTAGAATTTGTGCAGCATTTTAACATACCTTCTGATCGTTGTGGGTTCGATTCCCGCGCTATACATATAATTAATAGTCATGACTATTTTTTATTGAGGGTCTATTATGTGTTTTTATATATAAATGTATATTTAAGTGTTTCTATCAGTTCCTTGCACTTAGTACAGCTCTACTTAGTCTGAAACTGTTGCTATGACTTATATTATTTCCAATGCCGGATTAAGATAACGCGAGGCCTAGCAAGTTCCTTCAAGACTCTAGGTTTACCCTATGTTAACCTACGCTAAATGTAAAGGAAAATAAGTTAAAGATTATGGAACAGTTTTGTTGTTAATTCTTTGTTCTATTAGGTACTCTTATGTTCAGATAGGATGATGGGGCTCCTTAGTGCGTGGGGCTCGTAGTAAATGTTATCCGGCACTGACTATGTCATGGGTTATTATATATTTTGAATACTGATAGTGAAATCTATATTACATTGTGTTAAAACAGACATGTTACATTGTGAATAGGATAGATAATAACATCTTTATCTCACCAAATAAATAAATATTCTAAGAGTAAATATTGTTTAGTAGTTAGATAATTAAAAGTATAATTTAATAGACTATTACTTTTGTTAGGACAATTCACACAACGCCATCTAGTCCCAAGCTAAGAGCTAGTATAATGGGTACTAGACAACTGATATAAGCACAGTTCTATTTTGTTGTTATTACATAGATATTGTACATAGAAAACATGCAGATCGATACAAACTATCATATTCATGAATAAAAATGTTTGTGCCGTGCTAGCAATCGAACCCGCGACCATCGGAAGTAAAACTGTATGCTACCTTAATCTACCGGCATTAAGGCTAAGTTTAGTGGTTTTTAATAAGAATATTTTAAGAACAGAACATTATACCCAGGTAGACTTCTGTTTGGTCTGCCTGCTTCATCTATTTTAGACGCTAAGGACTTTGCTTTATAATCTATGTTTGTTTGATGGTTTCTAATACCTTATTATACAATAAAATTATAAATAAAAGGACACAATTGATTTAAAGTATAATATATACGTACATTGCCATTACGTATAATGGCGAACTTATCTCAAAATAGGGATTTCTTCCAGTCAACCTTTGAGTGACAGAGGAGTTTTGGAATTGTGGAAATAGGTACAATAAATAATATGCTTCACAATGAAATATATATGCAAAACATATATAAATTAATATATTATAAATAATAAGAATATAAGTTACGTTTTGGTTATAGAGTCAGATATGGCAGTTAAATCACTAGATACCTCATTGATGCTTTAATCCCCGAGAACGATAATGCTCGATGTCTACCACTGGCGTGGAATGATGATAGGTGGTGCCATCGATGTATATAGGCCACAGTTGCCCCATTATAAGGGTCGTCAGTTTGTTTGCCATTAAAGTGAGAAATAAAAAAAAATACAATTCTTTCTAGACTTCAAAAAGGCATATTTTCCGTATGTATTGCCGACCCCTGAAATACCCAAACAAACCTACCGTTAAGGTTTTTTAATGGTCGGCAAATTATTAAATATGCCTTTCTGAAATTCGCTACTGCGCTATCAAAAAAAATGTACAGATTAAAATTTTCCATGCTTCCATTGCTAATGATATTAGCCAACAAATCAACGTGGTTGCTAACTGCCTAGGTTATATTTCATAAATTAACATAATCTAACTATTTAAGTATTTGTGTTGTACAAAACACGCTAGTAATTACATCTATTCTTATTAGAAAGACACCAATACGTTCGTAATATAATAATAACCATTATATATGCGTAGGTACTGTGGCAAAATAAAAAGGTCATAAGCCAAAATTACAACGTTAAACAGTATTCATTTGTTATCGCAAACATAACATTTATCATTGATCAACTACGTTTTAATTAAAGTAAGCATTTTTATGGATTTAGGTATATAATTAATAGGACAAACTAACGCATATTGAATTTGTTATTTCAATACTTTTTATCATAATAAACATAATTATCTAGATTAAATTAATAGCTGTATTTTAATACAACGTAACAAGTTCAGCTGATTGGAGAAATATGTACCTGTCTACATGTACTCTATTAAGTTGAAAATTCATATTTTTTTATTTATACTTTAATGCACATAATTTTAAATCACATATATGGCGGACTTAACACTAGTCAATCATGGGTGGTGCAGAGAATAATAGTTGGCGCTGCAAATATAAATATATTAAACGATACACACTCAAATATATATGAATAAATAGCCACATACATAAATACATATTTAATAATCTGACAATGAAATGTCACATACTGCCATAAATAAAGGAATTAAAATGAATATAACAGTGAGCAAACAGGACACAGAGGAAAGGTTACAATAGCCCAAGAGCCCACGACTGCCAGACATACGTCATTTTAATAAACGTGAAAGTTCTTGTCTGTGTGTCCCCAACACAGGTAAGAACGATCCCCAAATATGAAACCTGGATCGTGGTTCCTTTGGCAGGTACCAGGTAACAAAGGTGTAAAAAAAATCATACCAAATTCGTTATTTTAAGAAACTCCATATTTTCATATATTGTTCGTAGCACTATTATAACTTGCGCTGCTCATTGCCAGACACGTAGTGTGGTTCCAACCCCCCGCCGGACCCCCCTAAACTATACTATTTTAGAAATAAACTTACGTCATTTTAATAAAGCTGAAATTTATATATATTATTGAGAGTTCTCTCAAACTGAGTTTCCTAAATTGCCAGACAGTTTTCTTGGTTCCTTATCATACCAGACTCATTGAAACCGTATATTGGGTAACAACGGTGTATACAATTTCATATCAAATTCGTTATTTTAAGATGCTCCATTTTTTCACATATTGCTCGTAACAGTATTATAACTTGCTCTGCTCATTGCCAGACCCTTAGTGTGGTTCCAACCCCCCGCCGGACCCCCCTAAACTATACTATTTTAGAAATAAACTTACGTCATTTTAATAAAGCTGAAATTTATATATATTATTGAGAGTTCTCTCAAACTGAGTTTCCTAAATTGCCAGACAGTTTTCTTGGTTCCTTATCCCACCAAACTCATTGAAACCGTATATTGGGTAACAACGGTGTATACAATTTCATATCAAATTCGTTATTTTAAGATGCTCCATTTTTTCACATATTGCTCGTAACAGTATTATAACTTGCCCTGCTCATTGCCAGACCCTTAGTGTGGTTCCAACCCCCGCCGGACCCCCTAAACTATACTATTTTGTAAATAAACTTACGTCATTTTAATAAAGCTGAAATTTATATATATTATTGAGAGTTCTCTCAAACTGAGTTTCCTAAATTGCCAGACAGTTTTCTTGGTACCTTATCATACCAGACTCATTGAAACCGTATATTGGGTAACAACGGTGTATACAATTCATATCAAATTCGTTATTTTAAGATGCTCCATTTTATCACATATTGCTCGTAACAGTATTATAACTTGCTCTGCTCATTGCCAGACCCTTAGTGTGGTTCCAACCCCCCGCCGGACCCCCCTAAACTATACTATTTTATAAATAAACTTATTTTATTTATAATGTATATAAATTACAGCTTTATTAAAATAACGTAAATTTATTTATAAAATAGTATAGTTTGGGGGGTCCGGCAGGGGGTTGGAACCACACTAAGGGTCTGGCAACGAGCAGAGCAAGTTATAATACTGTTACGAGCAATATGTGAAAAAATGGAGCATCTTAAAATAACGAATTTGATATGAAATTGTATACACCGTTGTTACCCAATATACGGTTTCAATGAGTTTGGTAGGATAAGGAACCAAGAAAACTGTCTGGCAATTTAGGAAACTCAGTTTAATAGTTCTCTCAATAATATATATAAAGTTCAGCTTTATTAAAATGACGTAAGTTTATTTATAAAATAGTATAATTTAGGGGGGTCCGGCGGGGGGTAGGAACCACACTAAGGGTCTGGCAATGAGCAGAGCAAGTTATAATACTGTTACGAGCAATATGTGAAAAAATGGAGCATCTTAAAATAACGAATTTGATATGAAATTGTATACACCGTTGTTACCCAATATACGGTTTCAATGAGTCTGGTATGATAAGGAACCAAGAAAACTGTCTGGCAATTTAGGAAACTCAGTTTGAGAGAACTCTCAATAATATATATAAATTTCAGCTTTATTAAAATGACGTAAGTTTATTTCTAAAATAGTATAGTTTTGGGGGGTCCGGCGGGGGGTTGGAACCACACTACGTGTCTGGCAATGAGCAGAGCAAGTTATAATAATGCTACGAACAATATGTGAAAAAATGGAGCATCTTAAAATAATGAATTTGACATGAAATTGTATACACCGTTGTTATCCAATATACGGTTTCAATGATTCTGGTGGAATAAAGAACCAAGAAAACTGTCTGGCAATTTAGAAAACTCAGTTTGAGAGAACTCTCAATAATATATATAAATTTCAGCTTTATTAAAATGACGTAAGTTTATTTACAAAATAGTATAGTTTAGGGGGGTCCGGCGGGGGGTTGGAACCACACTAAGGGTCTGGCAATGAGCAGAGCAAGTTATAATACTGTTACGAGCAGTATGTGAAAAAATGGAGCATCTTAAAATAACGAATTTGATATGAAATTGTATACACCGTTGTTACCCAATATACGGTTTCAATGAGTCTGGTATGATAAGGAACCAAGAAAACTGTCTGGCAATTTAGGAAACTCAGTTTGAGAGAACTCTCAATAATATATATAAATTTCAGCTTTATTAAAATGACGTAAGTTTATTTCTAAAATAGTATAGTTTAGGGGGGTCCGGCGGGGGGTTGGAACCACACTACGTGTCTGGCAATGAGCAGCGCAAGTTATAATAGTGCTACGAACAATATATGAAAATATGGAGTTTCTTAAAATAACGAATTTGGTATGATTTTTTTTACACCTTTGTTACCTGGTACCTGCCAAAGGAACCACGATCCAGGTTTCATATTTGGGGATCGTTCTTACCTGTGTTGGGGACACACATACAAGAACTTTCACGTTTATTAAAATGACGTATGTCTGGCAGTCGTGGGCTCTTGCTCTACAAGTTCAGATAATGTTCCCGTAATTTACGTTTGAAAGAAAATCTACTCGTGTAGATTTTAATATGAAGGGGTAAGTCGTTACAAAGTTTGATTGCCTGAATGGCGAAAGAATAATGGACGAAACCAGACAAATATGACACTCGAACCGAACTATTTTCACAAAGAAAAAGAGATCTAAAAATAAATTGTGAATTAATATATTATCATACTAAATAGTTCACATTACCGAGTAGTTAGACTAGTTTCTATGAAGGTTTCCAAAAATATTCTCGTTGTTGCTGTAGGTAAATTATCAGTTTCATATACATATGCTATCGCTGCCTTCAACTTCATATAACCTTTACGATTAGCCCAATATATGTATATAGTTTTTCCAGAGATAAACTGTCGTTTCGTGGGTGTCACTTATTTCTTCCACCAAACAGCTTGCTTTGTAAACTGTGATTCGGTTGTAGGGCGCACTCTAAACTGTTATTTTCACTACCAAGTCGCAATTAGGAAGTGAAATTATAGAATAAGAATCATGAGTAATTATAGGATAAGGGCATGACATTTTAGCCCTATGGAATGGCAATGCATGAGTGATATTTTAGGGGTGTCACGTGATAATGTACGTATATAAATGATAGTTAGGGGAGCGAGGAGCAATAGCGCTCCCCGGGTAATGGCGCTCACCTCTGTAACTCTATCAAAATGGAATGTAGTAACACGCCACGTTGCTTAAAGCATGAGGATAGGTAGCCTCTAAAAGACAACAATGCAAACAGACAGTCAGCTCGCGTCATGTGATCGTGAAATGCGGATTTTCGTTTGCGGTCAAACTGATCTAATTTTTACATAAGTGTTTATGGCGGTAAGTCTAAAATTTTAATACTTATTTAATTATTAAGTATATTTTTATGCTAATAAAACTATTCTATTTTATGGAAATGCAATCAATTTTTAACAATTGCGCATGATTTTTTTATTTTCTAATTAATTACAAAACGACCGGGTGGGATTTTATACCGCTCACCTGAACGCCATTACCCCTTTGTGACTTATTTTATTTATTGTTGTAGATATGCTAAGAAAACGTCAAAGGATCTCCGCTAAAGTTGTTAGACCATAAAGACCTTCAATCAGCTAAAACTATGATTAAAATAAGTTTGTCCAAAAGAAAGAAAAAAAAAGTGATATAAAATCTTAAAAGAAAAATTTACATGAAATTTCTTCTATAAGATAATGAAGATAAAGAGATCCTTTGCGACGATGACAGTGACGACAAAATGAATGTGGATGACATAAATTATAGTAAATGTATTATTTAACAGGAATTTGGAAAAAATATGAATTCTGGTATCGCTGCACCATCTGCGGACTATGGGCTCGTGCTACATGTTCAGGGTGGGATTCGCAGATAGATACATATGTGATTTATGTATCCAAGGATAAAATATTTTTATTTCTAATTTATCTTACCTCTAACATTTATTATTATTTTATATTATATTGGAATAATTGAAATTGATTTGACACGTAAGCCTATATTTATTTAATTGAAAAAGGCTAATTTTATGTAGAAATTAGGATAATTGGGGATTGTAGATTTTACTTTTAAGTATGACCTTATGAATATTTCTTTAATTAATATATTTTACTGGTTATTAGACATTACCCCGTACCTACCCTGAGCGGCATTACCCATAGTCAGGGACAACGCCGCTCAAACATGTTTTTTAAATAATGTCTTCCTACAACTAGTAGAATAACGTTATACGCTTTTGATATTAAATTGTTGGTTACTCGATAATTAAAAACTTTGTTACTTTTCTTAATTTTGATTTGCAATAAATAATTTAGGTATAAAATACACCATCTTTCCCTTATTCCCTTACCGCTACTATTAGATGAGCCATCAGTTTGTTTCCCATTCTATTATTCTATTTTCTCAGTGTATTAAATCTCTTAGTTAATATTATTCAATAGCTATTTTTTTAACGTAGTACAAATCGTGACGTTGATTATATAGCATCTATACATGTCCCATTATGTTTAGAACAGTGGAAACGTTCATCGTCTGGTGATCACAAGTTCGATCCCCGTACAATACAAGAGTTATCGAGGCAATGGACTCGATACAAAGGCGAAGTCTCGTCCGAGAGTAAGGAGTTTGGGACGTGACTTCGCCTAGGTTTCTGTATTCTACCGAATATACAACGGATTGTATATAATATAGCTACCTTCTACCATCACACCGCTCGCCTCTACAAGGAAATCATCCATCACAACCTGCGGCAGTGCGGTTTCAGAGGAATTTCCAACCACGCAATCTTATATTGTGGATTGAACAAAAATTATAAATGTATATTATATACGTTTATAGTTTTTATTCAAAATATATTCATTCAGGTCAAATTTCTTTTATACTGGTTCAGACGTTAAGTCGTGAAAAGGTAACCAAACGGAGAGATAGTTACACTCTCGTATTTTCATATATACCTAATATTAGTATCTTATGAATAAAACATAACGTGAGATTTCTTTGGTGATAACGCTCTGCTACAAATGACGTCATAGCGTATTCTGAAATATTGATCAGGTGTTTATAATGCCGTTTATATTTCATATCCATTTACGTTATCATAGAGTACTTTATCTGACCAACGATCACTATTTTCAATCAGTTGGTCCATTATCTAATCTAAGAGGCACTATACAAGTAGGTACCATTTTTTGCTTAGATATGTATAAATTACTGTACCTACCAAGTTCATCGAAACAGGTTAGTATTGAATTACATCATTTCATACATAATTTTGCGTACAATGCAAATAATTTAATAAGAGCGTCATACGTTATACGAAAAAGCCATAGTAGGTAATTATAGAAAAATTAATTAAGGGCGGCCAAAGTCCAAATTCTATTTTCTATTTATATAAAAGTGCCTAATTATTATACATCATTAGATTACAGTGTCAAAATATGCTGAAGAGTGGATGCAGAAATGGACTTTGTAATGTCATTAGGTATTCTATATCTATATATCTTCAAGCCAGATCTCTTAGAGGTAGCAGAGATAACCGAGTGCCTTCTGTTTTTAGAGAAAATTTTATTTACCTTAATTCTACTCCATCTCTCACAATCCACGTGTCAATAAGGTACATCAAGTACTTACTAATTATGTAGACACTGCTTTAAAGGGTGAGAGATTGTTACGAAATTACTGGATATGTGACTGTTTGTGAATGCAAATAGCTAAATTTTGTAATTAAAAATAAAATTATATAAATTGAAAATCGAACGTCACTCACGGAACAGAAGCGAGGTAGAGAGACCGAGGATATCTCTGTGTACTCGTATATTTCATTCGTCAAGCAACTTGCTTTGTAACATGTTTTACGATTAAAGTTGAGATAAGGCAGTGAAATGACAATACCGTATATTCGCATAGAGACGTCAAATGGCTAATCCTCAGAGCTAGCTAGAGACAGCTACCGGTTTACGCTGGCGGGGTACAAATTCACCAGGAATTTATCACGATGGTTTCCAGGGGAAATCGCGTGGAGGTCAACGTGACATGGTACATTGCTAGTAATAGGGTCATGAGTCCGCATTACAATCCCCTGCCCCCGACAGCTACCGGTTGTTTAGTAACAATTAAGGACAGATCAACTTCGGAATGACAACCTGATTGTCGACATAACTTAGTTATGCATATATTGGCGCTTCGTCGGGATAGCTTGGAGTTTTTATTGAGTCTCACTGCATCCGCTTGTCTCTCCTGGGGTGGGCGGGTCTCCACGAGCAATGTAATGCATAGCAAAGCAAAGCAAGTAAAAAAAAAGGTTATATCGTAAGGTTGTTAGCTATTTCATTTTTGGACACATTGTGATGCTTGTTGTTTTCTATATGCCGTTCAAGAGGATAAAAATGTTATATATTAGCTTTTACTTTTACTTACCATGCTACAGACATTCATAAAATTATTATAATTGTAATTACACCTACAGCGAGGTGCATTAATTTTACAGTGCGGTGCGCACAGAAGATTGTAAGCTATGAGTAAAAGCGAATAGAATTTAAGTAATTTAAGGTAATAATAATGAATGTTTCGTATATATCAATGTATATACATTCCACTGCATGGCGGATTCTCCTCAATATACTGAGTTTAAGGTCGTAAACAAAGATTAGGGAATAAAAAAAATAAAAGAAATATATAAATTTAAATTAATATAATTATTGCATCAGTAATACGAGATGAACAACAATACATGTACTTTGATAACTTATCTATAACTTGGTATAAGTACATTGATAACGATTTCAATACGAATATCAACACGAGCTAATTAGTGACAAAATTTTGAACAAAATATATTGCATTCATTAATCCATTGTTACTCCTATTATTATCACAGAAAACTTTGGAACACCACCAATAATATTTATAATATTGTACGGAGGTTAAAAAAATAGTTTTAGATCTAAGCGCATTCGCACACTGGTTGTAGCGCAAGCGTACTAACAGGAAGAATATAATAAAATATATTATTTTATATTAATGAGTAAACGCTCACAAAATTTCGCGTTTATAATATTAATAAGATATTAATAATATAAACGCGAAATTTTATCAATATGGATGGATGTTTGTTTCACGCAAAAAACTACTGAGCGGATTTTGTCGAAACTTACAGTAATGTAGCTTACACATCAGAACATATAGGTTATAAATATAACGCGGTGAAACCGCGGGCACATCTAGTAAAATTATATATTAAATAACTTTCTTTTACTTTTTAATATGTAATTATTAGTATATGACGTCATGAAACTCAATGTTTGTTATCAATCTCAATAATTGTTTATGTTACGTTTACTTATCTAAGTACAACCCAGGAATGAATGCACTAATTTTGTTTATAGTACGCGTACAAAAACTACAACGTCTTAAATATAAGGTTGCGGTAATATTAATTTATTTATATGAACGTTGGTTTGTAATTCTATCTATAATACATTACAACCTTAAGAAGATTCATATCGGAGAGTCGTATATAGGTACAAAAATAAATTGTATGTACCGTCATACATACGAAAAATCTGTAATATGTACACGTGACGTCACATGTATCCAATATTTATATAAAATTCTTACAACATAATCAATTAAATTAGGTAATTTAATAAAAACTTTTTATTCCATAAATAAAAAGTTTCTAGATAAATCCCATATTCCCCGAAGGTAGTACTTATTAAATACTTATATCGTGTACAATTTACTATAAATATACCATAATTATACATTCCAAGTTTTAATTATATATCGAAATAAATAATTATATATAGAAATGGAATAGTAAATCACTTCAATATGAATAAAAATTATATTATCTTTACATATAATAAAATCGAAAAATCGTGGTAAGACGAAAATATTTTAAATAAATTTTCTTCATTATATACATCTTTTATATGTCTGTCCCTTTCCCACAAAGGGGGCGATAATTACTTAATTTAATTTTTTATTACACCGCCTAATAATTATATAGTATAGATTCATTATTTATTGTCCATCAATAGCCGATGGTCATCTAATGATGATGATGAAATATCACCATCATTAGTTGACGATTTACAATTGTACCGTAGTCGCGGTATTTTATTAATTTAAAAATCATTTCAAATTGAAGTGTATACTAAACTTACACATTCATATATATATATGTACACCAACCTAAGAATTATAAACCAAGCACACTGACACAGCTGAAATAATTTTAAATATATCGTAAAAATGAAATCGAAAAAAAGAATTGTTGTTAAGGATTAATTCAAACTTAATTTTGATTTAAAATTAATATAAAAAATATATATACTTGTAAAAAGTTTTCAATATCACCCAAACAGCAAATTCGATCTAAAAACGTCATTGAAAGACTATTAGATGTAATTCCGATTTCATTTCAATTAGATTCCTTTAAATTATAAGGTTATACATAATGGGTATGACAAGTCAGTAATATTACCTATTCAGGATACTGAGAGAAATATATTCACATATTTTTTAAGATTTCTATACAATCGGTCTTCAAATTACAAGTATTTCATTCGTAAGTTATACGATTTGTCATACTAATTACGACTAACCTATGTCATACAAAATCAATATGTAATGTAAAAATAAAATTTACTTAAATATACAAAACAAGAAATTGTGTAAAGGTTTATGCTGTTTACCGGACTGTTAGAAAATAATAAAATAAATAAATAAGCCTGGATAATTAACACAGTTAGTGTTATGGGTACTAGAGAACTGATATAAATACTTTTTTTTGTACATATATACATAATATACATAGAAAACAATCATGAATATAAATGTTTGTACCGTGCGAGGAATCGAACCTGCGTCCATCGAACGTAAAGCATTGTGCTAAACCGCTATACCATGGAAGCCGTCAAAATTATTAAGAAAACCATCTTATAAAAAATGCTAACAATACTAATTTTTGTACTGGCAGTGTATGGTTGATTTTGTTTATTATTTGATTACATGATAAGACTATCATTATGCATCTAATGTATAACATAATAAACAACATAAATAAATACTTGATACAGTAAATGTACTTTGTATAAGGGATTTAACTTTTGATATTCGTAATCTTAATACGATTAATTTATTTGAAATAATAAAGATATATATGTAAATTAATTATACAAAATATATTTTGTTACTTGATCATGTGGCAGTTGTTTAAGTATGTATAATTAAACGAAACAAAAAATGGAGATACACCATAAAAGTATATTTCCGATTGACTAAAACTAAAAAAGGTTAAATTAATTATTGGGCAACAACTTTGCGACAAACCTTCGATCATCGTTTTATATTATTTTTATAAAATTGATCTGTTTTTCCTTTAGATTCTATATGTATGAGTAAAATAATGTTTAATAATTATTACTTTATTCTGACAACTTTAATTGCTTACTTTATATTTTGTTATCGTTAACAACGACACAATAAATTGAAATTATCGGTTTCTTAGTTTTTACACTAAATGTATGCCAAATACTACCTCATGTATTTTCTATATAAAAAGACAACTAAAACAACATTCTTGTACCTATTATATTACAATAATTGCACCTTAAATTTAGTACTGGCACTATTAAACCTGACTAAACGATATACTACATTGTAATTCGTTTATAAAAATAAATATAAATGCATAAATCCGGTAAGATTATAAAATTATATTAACCTAAATCGAACCCCACTATGTTATCTAGATCGTAGCCGAATATCCTGTAATCGTTAATGTACAACTTGTACAGTTTCCTGATGAGAGGCAGGTCCAGCTGAGAGAAGTACCTGTATAGTTTGTCAGATGTGCCTGATGTGTGGGTAAGCTGCGGGAACCTGATGGATCCAGCGTTGATAGTGTTGAGAGCTAAAAGAGAATCCTCCAATAGCGTCTCGTACTTACCTACAAAGAAAATATAGTAATCAATTCTTTTGTTATTGGAATCATAAACAACCTGATGGTATCTGGTAACCTATGCACATGAATAGTACTAAGAACATCATGTTCTCATGCGACGCCCGCTTAGGTGCCATGCCGTTGTATCGCACAGTCATTCATTTAGGTATTCATTCTCTGCCACTTAAGTTTTTGGTATGAGTCATGCCTAGTCTATCCCTTCTCTTCTAAACAAAATCGTATCAACCTAAGTGTATCATATTATTTTAGTCCAGGACAATCTATCCGATATAGATATTCTTTATGTAATTCTAATGATAAAAAAGATAACGACCTACCTAGTGGTGCAACTGTCGCCTATATATCTATGAGGCCTGTTACAAATATAGCCGAAATGCGTTGTCATTCCGGAAGACTAGAATTTTATATGCCTCTGTACCCTGCAGTTTTAATAAAAATAGAAATAGAAATAATCTTTATTCAAAGAAACTTAATATAAGCACTTTTGAATAGTCAAGTTTTTTTATTCTACCGCTTATTCGGAATGCAGATTCATCACAAGAAGAATAAGTAAGAAACTTGTGTGTTGCTCTTTTAAATAAATATTGATTTACTTATATTTAATTGTTGTTGTTGTGTTTAATTGTTATTACAAGGATTAGGCATGCGACAATCAACATAAAAACCGCTACGCACTTAATCTCTGTTCAATCAGATAACATTGTCAGCGCTATGAATTTTAAGTTAGATATTTCTACAAATTTCTACAAAAACATTATTATGATTTATTATTGGCTCATCCTCTAACCGGAACACTGTTTTACAACTGAAATTGAAGAGACAGATATACCCAAATAGAAGAACAAAATCTATCTGTGGTCGATAATCATCAGCACAAACTGGTTAGTCCAAATATTGGGCAAGTAACATATACATAGAAAATCAGATTAAGACAGTTATATCAATGTATATAAATGTTTGCATAGACCGAGGTCGTCATAATCGCATTTCCTTAAAGTACCACATCCTAAAGTGTTAAGTGTTTAAACCTAACAATACGTAGATGTCGATATGTTATCCGGTCAAGGAAGCTACAAGTATGTATAAAGAAGCACAGTGACGTAAGTGGCACCGGTTTGTGAATAAATATGTAAATGAAGTCAAAACTGAATATAGTGAAGAAGTTTGTTGAAACTGAAATCATTGTTTTAATCAGTATTTTATTGTCAAAAATGTGATATTACATGACAGCACAGAGAAGTCTGTTCTGTGAAGAAACCTATTAATGTACAAGAAATAAATACATATGGTATTACTCATATTAATTATCTGTGTCTGCTACTTCATACAAGTGATATTCAGAATTACAAAAAGTTATAATATTTTGTTTGTAAACTAATTGAAACAAAACGAACGCAAAATATTACGGGAAGCTTCGTACAACACATCGTTAAGAGAACAGGATTCAAATCGGATAAATCATTTCTGGAGACCAGCGTGTACAGACAAATAATCGATAATTTTAAAAAGAAAGTACAACATATACTAATTGTTACTGTGGATAAATATTTATTTAATAATGACTGTATATACAAGAAAAATAACGTAATTATTTAGAAACAAAATTATTACTTTTTTTTATAAAAAACAGTTATTTATAATAATACAAAAACGAAATACGATTTCACAAGACAAATTTATAAGCTCATGGATGTCCTATGCATCGCAATCTCTGAATAATTTAAACAGACAGGCGCTCTAATTTCTTTAATTTATCGGGAACATACTCGTAATATCTATAGTCATATTTAGGATTGCCATTGCGTAACACACCATTGTCCGGTTTGCTCCGAATAGTAGATATGCATTTGGTATATATATATTTTTTACCTATACAGCTTAATGCAATACGGCATTGTCTGACGTTTTCTTTTTGACAATTTCAGATAACGGAACATAGGATGACAACAAAATTGTAGTAAAACAGAACTACTCTACTCTACTAAAAATTTGAAATATAAAATGTAGAATAATTTTGATTAGCTACCAACTATCAATCTGATCACCCACTATTCTGTTTGGAAGTACAAATGCGTTGGGAAATTCCGGAGTATTTATTTGATTAACTGCAAAGTTTACGCCTAGCAATTTGGACTAAACTACAAAAATGCAGATTGCGCAGTGGATTTTTAGCCTTTGTATGTAAAATTGTTACTGCGCAGGTCACATGGTATTCGACCATGCTTACCTAATGAGTTGGTGACCAAATATTATTATTTAATAAATAGTGGTAACGCGAAAATTGGCTATTTGTCTGTTGCTTTGGTTTCGCGTAAAACGGCTGGAGGAAATAGGTAGAGATTTTTATACATTTTCCTACAAATTCGAAGTCATGTGCAGAGCTTGTCTAAAAATATATTAAAAATTCTATGGTCATCGACTACTTGGCATCCAATCGGTAGGGCCGGTCTGTTAGGCACAAATATTTGGATACACTCCACATACACCACGATTAACAACTGAAATAACAACTATCGGCTGCAGCTTGTGATGAGTGTTTCTCTAGAGCTGTGTAGGGATTCAACAACTTTATCTCCCCGAGGTCCAAAATTGATAAATTCCGAATAAATTCCCTGGCCAATCAGGTATCAAGACATTTCGTGTTTCAATACTTCAATATTATGAATTTAGCTTGGCAGCTAAATGCTGTCAACAATAGACTTGTGAATATAAAATACTAATTGGTTCATCGGTCAAGGTCTAACCGAGACAATGCGTATGTCATATGCTATTACGAGCGATCACTATTTAAGTCTAGCAACGTCTGGATTTTCTGTCAAATTATAAAGGATGTTTGTTTCAAAATTATAACTTGTGGACGGTTTAATACACAGATAGAACATTTTTTACTTTTCACGCAAAATCACGCGGGTAATACCGCGGAATACTTATTTTACTTCTCAAGATTTATAACAGATTAATTAAAGATTATTTATGTTTCATAATTCATATTTTTTATTACATGGTACATCAATATAGTTAATTTGTTTAGATGCGGTATGTTTCAGGTCTGTTATCTGGATTACTTCATTCATGATTTTTAAGTTAATCAAAAAGATCTTATTTATTTGTATTAGACGGCTGGCGCCAGCAATCTGTTTTGTGTTTAAAAATATGCAAATGGTTGTTCTTGGAATTCTAGACTTGTTGTAAAACTTTTGCAGAATCAAGGGGTTTGTTAATAAATGACAAATATATGTATGTGACGAAATTTGAAATATTGTCTGAAACTTCAATTTGTTTTCTGATGAACTTAGTAATGCTTTTGGTTAGGTTAGTGACTACTTGTTCAGTACCAGGAAACTATTATATATTAGATCTCAGTGCGGAAGATTGATTTTTAGCTTCAACCCATTTGAGGTTACAAGAGAATAATTAATGCACAAAAAGAGCTAGGAATGACGATGTGCGGCGGTATTTCCAAATAATATTGATCGCACTGACAATTTGAGTTTGACAAAACTATCTGAAATTTAATATCCACCTAATCCGCAATTCAAGTCTTCTTCGTATTGTACACTTCATTTCAGACTTTTAAATGAAATGGAACTACTAAAAGATTATACAGCGCGTTCAAAATTCTTGTGCAAGATTTTGTTTTCCGATACCTCGCAGAGCCCACGTATCACCATATTTAAATAGTAAAGACCTTATGAGTATGGAAACACGGCGTAAACTACACTTTGCCAGCTTACTATTTGAAGTTGTAAAAAAAAAAGATTCCCGAATATCTTTACGAAAAAATGAATTTCAGTAGTCGTCATTCACGCGGCGTTCATTTGATGTGCCCCTCACATAGAACGGCAGCGTTTCGTGGTAGTTTTCGCTATTCTGCTACGAATTGCTGGAATAATATACCTCCTCCTATAAAAGATTCCTTAACTGTGCAGATTTTTAAAAATAAATTTAAAAAAATACTCCTCCTCACTCAGAAAACTGTGCCGTGATGTGTCTGCACTCCAAGAGCGGGGTAATGCAGGGTATCCTAGTATCACCAGAATTTATGTTTATGTTTATTTTATGTTTTCAGTGTGTAGTTTATGTTTGGTTTTTATTTATATATGGTATTATGTCGTAAATGTTTGCTTTGTGTTGTCCGCCTGGATTTATGTATGTATGTGTATTATTATTATTATTTTATTATATTTATTGTATATAAGGTGTCCGCTGAAAACCAGCGTCGTGGCACCCCGTCACGACATATGCTGAGCGGAGACCTAGTTGGTACTCTAATTATTAATATAAAATGTAAACTTAATTTTAAAAATTATTTTCAGTGTACCAATTAAACAATTTTCTTTCTTTCTTTCTTTCTTTCTTTCTTTCTTTCAAAAAAAATGTGGAACTTTTAAACTGGCAGCTATCTAACCTACTTGATCGACTATCGTTGACCTTAAATGTTGACATAAAAAGGAAGCGTGGGGTTATCTGTGAGGGTGATATAATGGTCATAGTGTCTCTCGCTGTTCGACTAAATGATTTATATATCGCTGTATTATTTACTGCACACAATCCTCATACCGCGTTTCTGCCCGCGTGATTGCGGGTAGTAAGTATCTTAGGAGTATGAATGATAACCAAATGTCATGATTTATTAACCGTTTTTAACTCATCACATTTGTGAGACTCCCTCCCTAGTACGACATATGTGATGTAACAACGGGAGGGGTATAGACATATTTTAGGTGTTTCGTTGACAGTTCAAATTACGTGTTTTAATACTAGGCAACGCGCACGTGACACCCTGTGTTTCAGACATCTACAGGCTACGGTAACCATTTACCATCATATGGACTGTATACTTGTTTGTCACCATAGTAGTATAAAAAGAAAACTTAGATTAACTACATTTTGAAATGTGAAGTCATGAAATGTTTGTCGCTCATTTAACGCTTGACGTAATGTGATGGCCTCATATATGTGATCTAGGATACTTACAACAAAAAAGAACGTCATATAACACAAATAACTGCATCGTTCCAAGTGAAGCGCGTACACACACCGTCAATTGTCAATTGATTTCAATTAATCTGTATATTAATACGTGAAGCATAAACATTGTAGTCTTTACGAATATTGCGCGGACGGAAAAGTATGAAATTTCAAACACCAACAAAAACATAACACAACTCAATAAAAAAAGTATTACATATGTATTTGTCTCAAATACAACACACGCATATACTCTTTTGTTTATAGTTACAGTCTGTGGTCAAATTGAAAATAGATTAATATTGTTTGTCATTCATATTATTTGTCTATAGTCTTTGACAATACAACCTTAATAATGTTCAAACTTCTAATTTGACTTACTGAGCGATCACTACACTAGTCCATATAGAATTATGTAATTACCGGACAACTTACCAACTAGAGTGTACTTTATAAGGCACGGATGGCACAGGTTGGTGATGGGCTGCCAGTGTTCATTGTTGACCACGTCCGCCAACTCCTCGGAGCTGTTCGTGAGGAACAGCGCGAACTCTTTGAACGTCACGTCATGGCCAAGTTCTAGCGACTCATTCGATGGATTCTCGCGGAACTCTTTTATTATACGGCGTCCGACGCGTGTCTGAAACAGAAACTTTATGTTAACCCTCAAGTATGATGTAAGCTTATGTATATAAATTATTTCAAGTAAAGAAAATTAATAGATAGAGCCACACTTATCACCTAGAATATAAAGACTGTGACCTATTCTTAGGCCTACCAAATATAAAAACAACAATTAAAATTGGTGTAACACTGTTTTATTATACTATATTCTTTATGTAATCAAATGGCAAAGAAGCTAACGGCCCACTTGATGGTGAATACCATTAGATGGGCCATCAGCTTCTCCAGTGTCAAGTGGCTGTTACCTGAACAGCACTACGGACATAATGTTATCATGTGACACAACACCATACGACTTCTGCATTGCAAATCTAGACGACTATATCATGTTTCTTATCCTGTAAATCCACTACGTAATCTACCACTGCAATAAAAATACAGCTTACAAAGCAAGCTGTTTGACGTCTGAAATAACTGAGACTAAGGTTTACACAGACGAGATTTTTATGTATAAGACGATATTTGATCTAAAGGGCTTTTAGGTATATTACCTTTATCATACCCTGAGTGGTTTACAGAAATATAGGTACTGAAAGTTGTATCATACATTTAGAGAAGGACGTACGTAAATGTGTACGTAAACATTTAACTTTCCAATCTTGAGCCGAGTTAGCAGGTTAAAGATACAATACAATAAAATGTCAAACAAGCCGACATCCGTCAAATCATATCATTTAATCATGTAGGACAATTTTTCCCTATCGTCCAGTTCAATATACAGATTCAATTGAGAAGATCTGGCAAGAACATCACTCATTACATTGTTTACTTATATGTAGGTGTCTATGAAAATCCCGTGCAAAAACAACTATTGCCATGAACGCTCGTCATTCAAGTAATCGAAAGTCGAAACTCAAAGTCACAACTATCCCTATGTTATATATGAATAACAATAATCTTGTATCATTAATGTGTTGCCATTCCCTAAGACTAAGTTTTGATACCTATGTACCTTATAATTTCAATGGTATATCTCCCTCCAAAACCATTAACAAAGGTTACAAAGCAAGCTTGGCAATTGAAATATAATACTTAGAAGAGTTTATATATTTATTGATTGTATATATATTTACCGAAGTACAGTTTCACTAGGTAAATCATATCATTTTTAAGATCACTATTTTTACTGTAATAACTCTATTGTTTCTATTTACAAAAGTAAAACGGGACTAGAACTGTGTACGTAGCATAATAGATGTAAACGAAATGAAAATTTTCTTGATGAGTAATATCAACAATGAAATCGTAGATATAATTTAAGTAACATTCGTTTTTATTGTTGTAATAGTAGCTTCTCATGGCCGAGGTTATTGAGTTATGTTAGTTACATTATAGTTTTACATTCGTTTAATACGCTATGTTTAACATCGGAAATATTGCTTGTTCTTATTTTGCTGAGATATTTTGAGATATTCCGAAAGAGTAATAGATTAAAAAAGTGCGAGTATTCAAAAGTGCAATTGACTTTATCTGAATAAAGATTCTTTTTATTCAATTCGTAATAAACAAATGACATATTGTCCGATGCGCGAGGTATTAATTCAGAACAAAAGTACATACACTTATCAACAATTTTTATATATTTTTGACTGTGATTGGTATTCCAGATAATCGCAAATTCGTATCTCTGAGGGCCGGATTATCGGTTCTCTACTGTATATTAAATATTTATATCATTATTATTTATGTATATATTTAAATATACTTTATTATGACTTATTATTATGACAGAAAAATGTAAAAATAGCAGATAAAAATATTAATATAAAAAACTTGGGTTTTTGGTAAGTAAAATGTCGTACTATTAATTTATTTTTGATTTGTTTTATTTTACCTACATGTAGCGCGGTGATTAGTTAAAATATAATATCTACACTTTTACAATTCATTTTAAATAGAATTGCTTACTATCTTCTGTATACAGTTCGTAGTCGTCTTTTCTACGTTTCTAGTAGGGAAGACACCATACTCTTTCTATATATTTTAGATTCATGATTTCTCTGTCTATCACTCATTAATTTTTGTTTACATAACATTAATTAACATATACCTATACTAAGCTTTATGCGTAGTCACGGTAAAACCAGTAGAGAAAAATTCGCTGTGCGAATTAAGTTCAATATGTCAACAAGTTCAAAAGATGAACACACAAACAGCAAAAACAAAGAAGAGCCAAATATAATAGTTTGAGAACTAGAACTCCGACAAGACTCAAAAATACTAAATTTTTTTTAGGTTTCTTTCGTTAATATTTAAAATATAAATCATACCTAATAGTTAACAAAATTACAAAATAGTAATGATTATAAAAGGTTTATCTTCTTCTATAACAATTAAAATAATCCTACAAATCAATTTAATTACATATTGGGATGTTTTCAATTTTTCTGTACATATCTAAAAATAATGTAATAAAAACCAATACGATATGAAATATTATGACCATTACATATTTCACGTTATTATAAATAACTAGATGTTACACGCGACGTCGGGTCGTCTAATTTTATGAGATAAAAGAAAGTCTGTGTGCTTGTGATATATAATACCATTTACTTTAAGATAAAATTTCATTTATATCTCTTCGACCAGTTAGTGCAAATGTAATAATATTTATAATATTAGTATGACTATGATTGGGGTTATTTTATATGTATTATATAATATCGTAGCATTCAAATAGAGGACACTAATATTAACATGAAAATAACATTTGTATAATATGTATTGCAGTCATCCTGAAAATATATATACCTATATATTTATAATACATTATTAATCATCATTAACATTACATTACACACATACATTACATATTCATATCTATATAAATTTAAGTACATTGTAAATATTAATAGCTACAGTAATAATTTATTATTAATAAGAAAATTATTGTATAAATTAGTTCCAGAGATAGGAGAGTAGAATTCATACATATAAGGTCATGGCACAGACCACAGTGAACAATATCAGATATCTGAGTCAGAAACTCATTTGCAGCAATTTGGGTTTGGATATTTGAATAAGATTTCCCACATTCGTAGAATCTTCAAAAGGTCATATCAAAACTGTGTGAATTATTATGCCTTGTTTATTTTACAATATGGATGTCAATGCTATTATAGTTATACTAGCTGACCCCGCAAACATAAATTTAAAATCGCTATTGGAAAATAGGGGTTGATGGTTTTATTTTATCTGACTGAATAGACTAATAGAAAAGTTTAATATACTTATGTAATTTGTTTTATTGCATGTTTAGGAGTGTAATAAAGATTTATTTTCATGTCACTAATATCAATTGATTGTAAATTGATTAATATCAATTGATTATAAATTGATTGATATCAATTATTGTAATTTGATTGACAAACTATTAAAATTATTTAATAAAAATTATCAAAAATTATTAATAGATTTAATAAATTCCAAGAAACAAGACAACATACTTAATAATTTATTAAACCTGTTGATTTTATCAAAAAGTAATATTATAAATGAGAAAAGAGTATTGTTGTTTATGTTGTTCACACCTATACCGCGCAATTAATTATGATGAATTTTTCTTTAGATAGAACTCTTACATATGTTTGGAAAATATAGTAAAAACCACGTAGAAATAATTACAAAAAATAGGCAGCGAAACAAATGAAAACTTGATTCATCTTGATTGAAATAAAATGAAAACTGCTTTATTTTATGTATCTATAGATAAGGATCTAAATATTATTAAAGAAATATAAAATCTCACCTGGAAGTATCTAGCACTTTGTGTTACACCCTCCAACTTATTTCTATATGCTGACAGCAACCTTTCAAATGGATTCCTAACTATGATCATCTTTTGGTAGTTTTCTAACATGTAGTCCCTTTCAGGTTTGCTCACTGTGCTCATGTTCCGGAACATTCCAGGGGTATGTGGCACACTGGCAGGTATTGACAACACATCTGTGCTGTTCCATTTATCGCCCAGTATCATGAGGATTCTCTTCCAATTTGTGCATGCCACCTGATAAGTAAATTATTCATATTCATTAAAGTTGCTGTTTTATAAAAGTAATGCATAAGACTAATATTAGAGTAGGAACATTTCATACTAATATTATACAACTTAGTGTCTTTTTCTTTCTTTTTCAGAACTGGACACATATAAAGAATTTTGACACAAAGATAGATTCTAAAACAAAAATGGATATAGGGTACTCTTTATATAAAAAAAATAGACAAAGTAGGAACATCTATGATTTAAAAAAAATAGTACTTTTATGATTTTGTTCATGACAGACAAAATTTCTTATCACATGCATAAAAAATCATGTTAGAATTATTTTAAAATTCATATCAAGTTTAGCATCAGAGATTATGAATATTATTGGGAAAATATAAATCTTAAATTTATATGCACTGAAACCATGAAGGAATTGGAAAATATGTGATTAAAAATACATTGGGGTCACAGTTTCATATATACTAAAGTTGTTAATAATATTTTATACTTAATTGCAATAGATGTTCTAATTTTACATATAGCACCAACATTAAGACATTTGTTTTAATCTGAGACTGATTTAGGAGTTCAGTCTGTGAGTTATGTATTTTACAGATAAAACTGTTATTACTTAATTCTTATGAAATCTAATATATTGCTTTAGGGGGGAAAGGTGGTTATTGGTAATGTGGATTTATGATCTCATTGCTAGCAATGTACCATGTCAGGTTGACCTCCACGTAGTTCCCCCTGGAAACCATCGTGATTAATTCCTGCTGAATTTGTCACTATGGGCTAACTAACCTGACCTCATGTTCATCTTATCATCCTCCACTGGTGCACCGCCAGCGTAAACCGTTAGCGCAGGCGGGTTCACCATTCCATTATCATCCATAAAAAAAAATATATATTGCTTTTAAATTACTCACCTTTGGCACATAACAATAGAGTAACTTATGATTATCATCAATCAAAATGTGTTCAAGTTGGTTACCAGGCAGCTCATCCAAATCATATTTAGGAGGGAACCGCTTGCAAGCATCTTGAATGAGTTCTTGACGTGCCAAGTTCAAGGACTGGGTCAACTCTAAAGAGTGTTCATTGTCTATATCGTTCTCACTAATATCGCTAATTTGGCCGCGCACACAAAACAAAATGTTCAACAACACAAGATAATACTTTGAGACGTGCATCTTTAATACAAATTAGTGTCATGCACTAACGATAAAGTAATGAAACTTTCAGAAAATTCTCATTTTTATTTAATTTGGGGCACGAAGTCATTAAACAAAATAAATAAATAAATTTAAAAATAATCTATATAAGGACTTTGAGCTATAAAATTTATTTTATGTTATGTTTAACTCAAATTGCAATTTATATATTTTCTAAACAAATTATTGGTGTATATTTCAAACACAAATCATGAACTGACGTTTCACACAACTGAATTGAATAGTAGAGTATTATAGTACCGCATGTCAAGGGAAATTGCGAAAGTGTTGCCAGTTAATCTGATAATTTCCCCACATTTTGTCCTTTTCTTTTAGGCTGCTTGATCCGTAAGTGGTCTTGTTTTTTTTTTATACCTTGATATGTGAAACTGAGTACATTTTATTTAATTTACGCCGTTTGTTCTACATATCTGATTTATTTTGCCAGAAGGTTTCCGTTTTTATATTTTTAAGATCTGTATTTAAGATTTTTTAATTTTCCCATCCTCACAAAACCCCTGAATTTAGGGTAAAAAATGCCCAATCTGGCATTACTAGCCACAGGCCACAGATTAATTATGTATTACTAACATTAATAGCAGACAGGTTGTATGGTCTTATACCTTAGCCTTTCCACTTGTGGATAAAAGCTGTTATTAGGAACAGACGCATACACAGAGTAGTTCGCATCCCAAAGATAAGGTGAGTTTTCACTATGATTCTTAAATATTACATGACCTCTTTTTTCAATTATTATCTTATAATGTAAATATCGAATGTATTCCATCACACTCCAATATAAAAAAGACAACGTAAAGCAAGAAAATTTTGCATTAAAATTAAAATTCAACTAATAATTGTGTATAGTCGATATCCAATTTTTTTTAAGTCATTTCAATAATTTTCTTTTGAGTTTCGCAGTTAAGTATGTACTCTAATAATGCAGCAGAACTTGCTCCAGTAATTAAGAAGTATGAAAAGTAATAGAATCACAAAGTATATTGAAATTGAATGCAACTAATAATTTTAATATTAATATATTTTTTATCAAATAAACTATTACAAAGTGTACATATTATATAAATCAGCATATTAATATTTTTAGCATGAAAACAAGTTTAAAACCTTGTTTAATTAGGAGTTTCTCTTTTTAAAGTAGTGAACATAATGCTTGATCATTATAGGATTTAATTAAAATTATAATGGAGTTTTACGCTGTTACCTAATTAGGTGACCAGTATTTAAAGAAACACTATTTATCATATTTCCTTACACACATTACTACTTCAAATAAAAAAGAATTGGAATTTATCTAGACACGCGGTAGCGTGTCAAAGCCGAGTTTCAAGTAAACTGGCAAGCAGCACCGTGTGTATATTTACACGAACCATTTGGAGCCACTTTTGACCCCCTCATAACTCAAAAACTCTTTCACACAAACCTGTCAAATTCGGTTCATATATTGAGACTTGCGAGATAAATATGTGTTCCAAATTTCATAAACATATCTCAAACGGTTATTTAGATATTAATGTCCAAAAATCGTCATTTTTATCATTGATCAACTATAGATCAAAATTATAACCCACTTCCAGATGACCTAGGAAGTTCAAATTTGGCATGCAGATAGGTAATTAGGTGAATATAAAGGAAAAAATCTGAAACTGGTAAATAGTTATCATTTTACTACAATTTTTCACTTTAATTGATTCTATTTCAACTTATACTGGACGAATACTAAAATTCTATGAAAACGTCGATAGCCACCAATTGACATTGATCCCTGGCGAAATATCTCATCTTGTACTGGACGGAAACTAATATTGTATGAAAACGTCGATCATTACCAATTTACGTTGACCCCTTCACATCAGTGTCGATAACTAGCAAACTTCAAATATTGCATTGAGCGGTAAACACTAGTTGCTATAATTTAGATTCTGTCTAAAATATACTCTTACTTATAACTAGGAGTATAGTCGAATTTTGTATTTATTATGTTATTAACTGAGATTTGGTATTAATTATTGTTTCAATATTTAGCGCACATTGATAGTGTAAAATCATTATTTTTATAAATAATTATTAAATAATAGGCATTTCGGTATAGGGCGCCGCGGCGGCGCCGTGTGGGAGCGGTGCGATAAAACTCAATGTTTTGTTTCTCGATATCTAACCTTATAGGTTGCGATTTATGCTACGAAATACATAGCTTTCTTAAATTATACGTATATATTTGTGGTTATATTATTATTACATTATTTTAGTAAATACGTATGGTATAGACAATAGTTTAAACCAAAAATTAATAACAATTTTAGTATAGTTATAAGTAGGAATGTATAGTTAACTCGAGAATGAGAACTCATTGGAAACAAATTGTTTTCTTGAGAATTCAATAGATAACAGTCAATTTGTTACATAATCGTCCTTACGAACTATAACGTGTCAATACCAAGTTTCAGATAATGTATATGTTGAAAGAGAACAATTCCGTATTTGCTTAACATATGCTATTACTATCCACAAATCACAAGGCCTTAGTTTTAGCAGTCCTCTTCTCAACATAGGCTCCTCTATATTTAATAAAGGGCAGGTTTACGTTGGACTCTCCAGAGTTAAAACCTTAGATGGAGTAGGTACGTCTTAACAATTTAGATCCAAGTCACGAGAGCTCTATTGTAGAGTACAACCATCTGTGGACGTTATACCGCCCCGATTTGCCCAAAAATTCCTGATACTGAATTGGCAATGCACTTGAACATTTAAAAGTTACAAGAAAATATAGAAAATAACACAAAACTGAGAACTGGCCAAGTTAGACCTTAGGCTACAGTATATTATCCTAAGTTATAAGAAGAAATGATATTTTATATTGTTATAAATACATTTCAGGACAGACCATTGAACTTGGCACCCATTTAGATCTCATCTCTTTTGTCGTAGAAGTCAACAATCAAGGTATATATCATAATATTAAACTCGGCTATCATTTCACATTTATGTTTTTGATGGGATTTACATTTACTTCCTTTCTTTATTTTTTTTTCATACTAAACTTCTTTTCGTGTTTTACAAAAGTGATAACCAAGTGAACATAATTTTATAATTTTAATTTACGTAAATAATTATGTACTGCCATTTTCATTGTTACTAATTAACAATTAAACTACCGCTGGCTGACAATTTTTCTGGAATACTGTTCTGTAAAATAAAGCAAAATAAACCATAAACTGTAGAACTTGTAAAAAATTGTGCTACATATTTATTCATATATCTATACATTACTAGCGAGTAAAACTAATGGAATTAATTGAGATTAATTAATTAAAAAAATATTTTCCGTTACCTTTACTTCAGAAAGCAAAAGAGATAGACTCTTACAAATTTCATTAATATTAAAATTATTATTTTGAAAAATAGGCATTCAGAATTTGTGGAATAGATATGCGTACCCTGAGATGCTGAATGTAGCAAACTTGTTGGTACTGATGTATGAGTGCAAATGCTTCCTCTGCGACAGCCAGTTGGTGTTGTTGCCATGCTAGAACTGCCAAACAGGCCCATAGCGTTTCGTCTTCTACCGTTCGGCACAACTGGAAAAATAGCACATGTGTAATAAAGTTTAGAGCAGTGCCCGTGGTACTGCTCTAAACTAAATTAAATTAAATTGTTAAAAAAAGCATGCGACTTTGTAAAGTCTAGTTCGGTCGGTTTATACTAAATCGGATACCTACTCCTAATGGGATATATTACAGTTATATTGGTAGTTCTTCTTAGTTCGAAAGCACTATTTGTTATATTTAAGAGTAATAGACATGAATAGGTAAAGATTGTGTTTTGTTTTGATTTATAATGCAATGCAATGTATCAATCTGCTCCTTTTGGTTGTAGATTGAAAGTGAGTGATATTTAATTACATTTACTAAATAATATTAATTAATCGTTAACCTGTAAAGCAGCTTGCCACATATTGGCTGCAACGTGTTTTAACAACTTTTCGGGAAAAGCAGCGAGTGACACGTGCAGCGTGGATCCATTGCCGCGACAAATACGCGCGACGCCGTCTTCGATACACACAACAGACGGGTTACGACCTAGATCTCTGTAAATTCAGTTATACATAGAGGTTGTCCACTATAAAAAGTTTATAAATGAAATGTATATAAATATATACCTACCTACATTATTATTATTTCAAACGAGGGTCAAAATTTAACAATGCTCTAAGGCATTGTCAAATTTCGACATCGTAGAGAATACAATACTTGACGTATGTATCTTGTTTCATTATAGACATTTGAATTCAACATAACAGGGTCGAGCCTACTGCCCTTTCTCGATTAACTTGGTTTGATATCGGTATCGGTGTTTTGTTGTCACCGGAGAGAGTCTAGAAATATAAAACCACACACAAAGTTTTTCAATGTCATATGTCGCCAAGATTCAAACTTATGATCTGTCGGTCTAAGCCAGATTTAATCTCATGACCTGTCGAAGCCACTACAATTGATGCTCTGATTCTTTGACGTATTATTACTATAAAATATCAGATATAAACAAAATGTTAGAATCTTTACGACTGACGTCACTTCTAATTTGAAGATTATTTGCTACATACCTAAATAGGTTAATATGAATTAAATCTTACGTGATTTCCTTGCTGACAGTGGTCAGCAGGAGCCAATCAGTTTGGGCGGCAGCGCGAGGACAACACCAAGCCACCACAGAGCTGGCACGTAGACCTACCAGTAGCTCTGTTTCTGCACTCCATACTATGTCAAGGATTTGAGATCCTAATACAAGTAAAATTAATTCATAATAAGAGACTTGAGAGTGTACTAATTCTACTTGTATAATTCATCAATTTGGTCAACCTCTGCTTTTTTTGTTTTTATTTATTTACTTTTGTGATTTAAGTGGAATAGCAAAAAACCTGGACTAATCAAGTCAATTACTCATCATCTGCTTCTGCCTTGTCCCATGTATTTGGGGTCGGCGTAATATGTTTTTCTCTTCCATTTATCTCTGTTCGCAGTCATCTCGTTATTTATTCCCTTTCTCACCATGTCTTCTTTCACATAGTCCATCCGTCTCTTTTTCGTTCTTCCTCTACCCCTATTACCATCCACATTTATATGTAACACCTTTCTATAATATCAATTACTCACACTTATGTTAAGTCAAACCTATTGTCAACCACAGGGTGTTAGATTCCTACACTATTATTAACTTCTCGGTGCATTAGGATATGAAAATGTATAAATATTTATATTTACCTAATTTATTGAACTTAGCCTTTGGATCTTTCACTGTAATTACATACAAGTCACGGTTGTAGTCCAATAATGCTAGCTGTCTTTCGCTAATTGGCCCCGACTGACTCAGTGCGATGTTGGACACTGTCATCTTGTGGGACAATTTTGTCACTGTGTTATCAGTAGAGCTACGCACTATTAGCCCAGTTGGTAGATCGAACACGTGAACAACTGCAAATTAGATAATAAAATCATATTTTGTAATACAAAAAATATTTTTTTTTATAATTTCCAAACGCTGGTAGATTAAGTATATTATTTTAATTTATCTAAAATGTTCAATTTGAGGAAAAAATATTTTTCCAAATTCATATATACACGAAGGAATCAGAGGTAATCTGTACAATCAACTAGAGAACTCCTTTAAGTAATAGTATATTAATAATTAACCAAAAAAATAATATAGTAAGTAAGATTTGATTTGTTTAATATGCAACTTTAAATTCGGGGTATTTAAAATGGTTTTGCTTCAGTTACAACGGTATTAAATCCTCCAACATAGTACATATTAAAAAACTTTTTTATGAGTAATATCTAACCCCGAAATATGTGGGAGTGACTTCATAAAAAGTGATCGAAATTTGGAATATAAACAGCATATTATTTGATTTGACCAATGAATGGTTGCAGTAGTAATCTTGGTAGTCATTTTCCAATAGATGAGAGTATGAATTCAGAATTTATTTCTTTCTTTTATACTCACGCTTGCGATCTGTTTGATCAACAGCAGCGAGGGCGTCAGGTCCGAGAGATAAGGCTGCTCGACCGAGGGTGTCTGGACGGGCACCCCAACGGGGACTAGCTAGTAGTCGCCCCATATAACTATATACAGAGATACCGGCTCTCTCTACTATACACAAACATCTAAAACACAACATAAGTACAATATTTATTGCATTTATTACAACTATTATTATTTTTATAAAAACGCTACCGTTACGGCAAATCTTCTATACATTCACACTATAGAAATAAGAATGTGTCGTAAGTAATCGATATTTACGAAATTAGGTTTAGGGTACGTTAAGTCGTATAAGAATAGGACAATTTCACATAAGAGACCCTCACTATTTTTTTCTGTATAATAGGGAAAACAACTTAGAGCGCATCAGTAGTATTTATTATATTAGTATTAATCGAAGGACGTTACAGACTAGTGCTCGAGACAATATAAAAGACGGATAGGGAGAGATATTAAAAATATAGCGGGACATACATGGAAAAGACTAGCGCTGAATCGCATTCAATGGCGAACTCCAGGGGACAAGCAACAGCAAGACAACTTTCAAGTACCGGTGTCAAGTAATTAAATTAGAGTAAGATAAATATTATGTAAGAAACATTGTTAAATAAAGGCTATTATTATTATTTTCAAAAATAATCTCACCTTTCAGACAACAAAATCATACTAATCGTTCCTTCCTTAAGATCAAATGTCACTGGTGTATTCCAAGAGCTCAGTTTATGTATAAAACATTGTTTGACGGTCGCTATCACAAGATGATTGAATCCTAGTGCGATTTGTATAACTCTGTCAGGGTAGTCTAATTGATCGCTTTGGTCGGTAATTATATCTTTAATAGCAATCACTTTGCGGCCTGTTTGGGTGCAGGAGAAGTTTTTCCAAGTATACTCTCTGGAAGTTATTTAATAAAATATAAACAGTTTTTATCAGACTTACTAGAATTTTGAGAACAATTCAGATCAGACACTTTATGAATATTTGATTACCTTTCAATTATATGAGCGAACATAACATGTCCATTTGCACAAGCAGCTGCTAATTGGGTACCGTCTGAAGACCAAGCGATGCTATAAATACTACCGGTGGCTGGACGATCTAGACAGTGAGACCACTGTTGAAGAAATTCAAAAATATAGCAGAATATAAATATGCTTACGAGCTTCATCACATGAATTTATATGATAACCACATTATTGCGTCTTGATAAAACCTGTTGAAATGCAGATTTGTTTAACAATAAAAGCCTTATTTACGCTACTGATTGAACAACGTCATCTAAATATTGTAAAGAGAAAAAAAAACTTATTTTTTGTTTGATATTGAGAAAACAGAAAAGCTATGATGGATTTTAAAAATTCTCTATCATGTATGTTGAATTGTACTAAGTCACATAAGAAACTATGAAGCTTGCAAGAGGTAAGTTTTAATTCGAAGAATTGTGTAAATATTACTTACTCCATTGGCACTACACAATCGTACGAGATTGTAACTTCCAATGACGAACAGGTCACCGGCAGGCGACCAACTCACACTGGTGATGGGTTGGTCATGTTTCACGCTGACAGATATTTGTTGACCGAAGGTATCCCAAATCTATTCGCATAAGTAATATAGCCAACATTCATGAATAGCGAACTTTAAAAAGTAAATATTTTTTATTTATCGTTAGAAGTTATAAGAAGGCGAGAGATTCATTATCTTCTACGAGATACACGACAGATTGAACAGATGTTTTTTAATAATATAATAAATGTAAAATATATTATAATATATATGTTGTTATACAAATATAAAATGTAAAATTCTTAAATTGCTAAATATTAAATTACTAACCTTAGAGAAACCATATTCAGAACCAGATATAATCATATTGTTGTTTGCATTCCACGCTACGCATAAAATTAGACTTTCAATGAAAATTCTTAAATTGCTAAATATTAAATTACTAACCTTAGAGAAACCATCTTCAGAACCAGATATAATCATATTGTTATTTGCATTCCATGCTACGCATAAAATTAGACTTTCATGAGCTTTCCACTGTAAAAAGACAAACATGCACTATGTACCATTGTCTTATCTATACTTATACATATATTTTAAACAAATGTGAAATATATGCATAGACCATATTGAAATCGTTTATCGAACATTTATTATATGTAATGATTTTTTCGCGAATTGGTTTATTTGTAAACATAATTACTACAAAGAACTACTTTGTTTAATATACTTGTTGCATAATATTTAGTACAAACGGTCTCAAACAATTTAATAATAATTGACTAGGTTGCGTCTAAAAACAATTATGGTCTCTGTATAAAGTTTATAAATTTAACTAACTTTTGTAATTTTGTTATTGGAATTTAAATGTTTGATGACGAGAAAGTTTTCCTTCGTATACAGGATCGCGCTGCTATCCGGACTCCAAGTGGCGTTGTAGCACGGTACATCCGATTGCACGATTGTAGAGCGTAGCAATCCATTCCGAGACCATACTTTGACGAAACCATCTTCTCCGGCTAGAAATACGTATGCTTTCAACAATGGTACTTTTATTCGGATTTCAATTAATTAGGTACAAGTGTTGGAAGAACAATATTAAACAGTTAGTAAAAACTTATTGGATTGAATTTTACATATTAAAATGGATCATGTGGATGTGCTCAATTTTTATGAAATTTGGCTCTCTAACCCATAGTTTGTATTGACCTAAATATTAGAACTACTTAGCCACGAGTGGTCGAATCAGTTAGTCATATGTACCTACCGATTTTAAGTTGTTATTGCAGGGATATTTAAAAGCATAAGATAATAACTATGAATTATTGACTAAATAATTTATCTTTTAATTATAAATTATATATTTTTTTTAAAACGTGGAAGGCAAATAAGCTACGTGCACACGTGATAGTAAGTTATAACTGCGCCCTATAAGCAGCCGTAATATCAGGATAATTGCAGGTACCGGCGTTATAAGAAGTAATTAGGTAAAGCAATAGCAGCAAGGAGAATTCCAAACGCGATAACACTTAACGTCAATTATGAAGAGTTTTTGTTTTTTCTGGTTCTAACCAATTCGTGCTGCACAAATGCGCTTGGTCATACACGTGCACTTAACTAGTCACTTTAAATATAATTGAATGTCAATGTTATCAAAGTGTCTACCTGTAAGGAGACCAGCTCCGTCAGGACTCCACTGTGCAGCGAGACAAGCACCTTGATGAGCGTTAACGGTTTTTTCTATTCGACCGTTATGATTCACTATATGAAATCTTAAACAATGTTTAGATTTACAAATAAAGTTATATTAAAGGTCTTTATATCATGTTGTACTCTAAATGCTATTTTAACCATCTTACTTACTTCCCATCTGCTGTAGAAATGAGTATAACATCATGTTGATGTTTGTTTCCCCCCATGTTTATTTTCGGGAACAGGTGCATCCCTGTTGGATAGAAGTCATCAGGGAACGTCATCACAACCATACATTCGCTGTTTACTAGATTCCATTTCAATAACTTATGATCATCACTGCGGCAAGAAAGGAATTTCCAGTGATTATGAGTAGTATAGTGTGGGTGTATGGGCGAAAAAAAAAAGTTAAGAGAAATTAAATCGCTGTTTTCGTTTATCTGTTTCAATTGATTTAGTTTCAATCCAACATAGAGCTTACCGCAATCTTTTGTCATTGGCCGAGAGATAGTTAAAAAAAGTAATTTTCTTGTGTCGACCAAAATAGAACTCATGAGAGATTGCTACACACTTAATTTATATTCACACTCACCCGCAGGAAAAAACATCTTCAGTATTATTCCAACTCACACAAATAACTACCCCAACATGTTTTGGTTCTTTGAAAGAAGATATTTTTAATTTCATTCTAAATTTTTATTACTAGGTGGCTTCTAGCAAATTCTAGTTTCTTACTACAGCAATTAAACAGTAATCTGAAACTACTGTTGTTGTGCATAATTTGACGCTGAAACCATGGTTACTACATTTCCGTAACCGCTCGACTCGTCATTTAGTTCTAAAGGCCGCTTTTCACAGTGACAAAATAAATTGCGTGCAATATATGCCACCACAAATATTTGATCTGTGTTGTGTGTTGGTAATTGTTGGCAGTAGTTGTCAAAGTCATAGTTGTCAGTTCTGTTCATGCGGTTCATGCCGTTTTCTTTTGACAGTTCCATCGATTTTTACGAAAAGCCTTCAAAATAATTCTCACATGTTAGTGAAATAAATTTGATTTTCTAACTAAACTCATAAATTACTAACATGTCCGATGTCCCAGATCTGAGCAGTGATGAAGAAAATTTCGATGATGATGATTGGCAAGAAATGGAAACATCTAATACTACGGTAACATGTTTATTTTGTACCAATTTTTTTACGTCCATAGAAGAAGGCTTAAGCCATTGCGAAACTGAACATAACTTTGCTTTGAATAAATTAAAATTAAAATTCAACATGGATTGTTATTCATACATCAAATTAATAAACTACATAAAGTCACATAAGCCTAATCCCGATTTCATCGTGAACGCAACAATGCCTCTTTGGGACGACGAAAAGTATTTAAAACCAGTGGAAAATGATGATTGGTTAATGTTCGACTTTGAATCTCTATCTGATAAGTGTAATTCTCCAAAAACATACCACGCTAATGTCGAGAATGGTTTAGTAACATTGTCTCAGACTCACTTCATTGAACTTCAAAAGACTATTCAAACATTGACAGGCCAGCTTAAAGAAAATCAAGCTCACCTACAGATGGCTAAAGAAGATATAAATAAGATGCAGGAATCTATGAAAACTCTTGTTGATGGTGGAATCACAAACACTAATGGTGAGGGCAAAAATATTGTCAACTGTGTGTCTAAATTACCTTTAGAAGATGATGAGGGATATTTCAGTACATATGCTCATTTTGGCATACATTATGAAATGTTATCAGATAAAGTGCGAACCGAGAGTTATAGAGATGCTATTTTAAATAACAAAGAAATTATTAAAAATAAAGTTGTACTGGATCTCGGTTGTGGCACAGGGATCTTATCTATGTTATGTGCAACAGCTGGTGCCCGAAAAGTATATGCCTTGGACCAATCTCAAATAATATACCATGCAATTGATATTATCAGAGAAAATAATTTGCAACATATTATTAAAACTGTGAAAGGTCGAGTAGAAAATACGAAACTGGATGAAAAAGTTGATATTATTGTTTCTGAATGGATGGGATACTTTTTGTTGTTTGAAGGTATGTTGGATAGTGTTATTTATGCTAGGGATAATTATTTGAAGCCTGGAGGATTGCTCTTGCCGAATAAATGCAATATCAGTTTAGTTGCAAATGGCGATATTGAAACTCACACGAAACTCATTGACTACTGGTCAGATGTGTATGGATACAAAATGAATTGTATGAAGTCGGAAGTGGTTAGAGAAGCTAACATTGACATAGTTGGATCTAAACACATAATATCTGAGCCATGTATTGTTAAAGAAATAGACATTAACACTTGTACCACTGATGTAATGGATTTTTCATCTGAATTTAAGCTGACAATATCTAGAACTGGCACATTCACCTCACTTGTTGGTTATTTTGATACTTTCTTTGATTTACCTAATCCTGTTTCATTTTCAACTGGCCCTGACAAAACTCCAACACATTGGAAGCAAACTGTGTTTTATTTTAAAGATTGTAGGGATGTAAATCAGGGTGATATAATTCAAGGCACTATTATATGTAGCAGGCAAAAAACTGATGTTAGAGCTTTGTCTGTACAAATAAATATTTTTGGAAAGACACACAAGTATATACTGAGCTAATTAGTAAGTATGATAGTGTAAATATAATATACTAGTTATATATAGAATAATAGTTTTATTATTCTTTCTAACATTTTGCTATAATATACTTGTATAGTGTCTATATAATTGAAATATGTGTTTGTAAATGCTCCTTACAGATTCATTGTAATGTAAAACTGTGTTTACAATTTTTGTAATATTGAAAACCAATCAATAAAAGGCATATTCTACGAAAATCTTTATTTTTATTTTACATATAATTTACACATACCTAAAGGTGTTTTATTGTATTTACATAATATAGAAAAAAGAATCTTAATTTATTTAAACAAATTTATAATTTAATAATTAGATAATGAGATTGCATACAAAGTTATAAAAACAAAATGTGTTCCTTTAGTTTCATAAATTCAATATAAGCACTATTTATGTGCTTCATTTGATTGTTATGATATTTAATAATGAATTGATTATTTATAAAATATTATATTTTTAATATAGTGCTTATATTGTATTTTTTATGTATAAATATATGTCATATTTAATAAACAAACTTGGCATATTTATTAATATGAAGAAGAAGAATATAGCAGAGAGATATAAAAATAATTAATAACTAGAATAAAATTTTCATTTAATGTGGTGATGTAGTTTTTTTAAAATGTATATAAATTATTGATTAAGTTTAATAAAAACTGCATACTAAGACTGTTTACAAAATATAAGAAAAACATAATTTTAATTGGATTATACATATTACATTAAGAAGTGAGACTTTAAAATGTATTGTTTGGTGTGGTCATAATTTGTGATATGTGATTAATAGTTAACTAGCTGATGGTGAGTAACTCTATTTTAATGTCTTTTTGTTTCCAACGTGTGAAGTATTGAAGGATATATAAGTCAATCAAATACAATGTACTAATACACTATTTATCCATACTATTACAATCATTATATATATTTATACTGACTGACTTAACACACTGATAATTAATGGTCAGAAATCCTAATTAAAAATGTTACATTTTGACCCTACACATATATTTATTATTGATAAATTTTATAACAGCAGTGAAGTCTTCAGGCATCGGAATGTTGACATTAAATATCCAAAAGCAAATCTATTATTAAGGAAGAAACATTAACTACTATTTAATCGATTATGTGGATCATGGCCCTATGATCTGCTGCAAGCTAATTTACAGGAACAATTGATACATTGTTTTCATAAGGCTCAGTATTCTAAACTACATTTTTATAAAGCTATATCCCCAATCGTAATGGCATCGATTAACTACATCCTATATTGAATACACTTAGTCAAACTATTAATCGATACACTAAATGCACAATATACAGATTCTTCATAAAGTCTAGTATTAATTTAAATAGATGATAAATATATAAAAAGTTCTATTGTTAATTTTTACTACAATAAGCGTCACCAGTTGGATTACATCTATTTTTACAATCCCTGAAATAACAAAATAGGGACCTAAAATTATTATGATTATGGTTTCTTTTGATTTGATATTCAATGAGAATGGTCCCATGTACCTACCAGGAAAACTAGGCCTCTGAAATATGTGAGTGATGTTTTTCCTTGATTGTTTAATTTGATAATGTTCCTTAATATTTGGCAATTTCGAGTAAACATTTGGCCCTGGTTGTTTTTTACATCTTTCCAATAATAAATTCAAATTACCTTTCGACAAAAGATAGATAGTCTAAGAAGGACGGTACAATTACTTTGGGTCCTCCGTATTACCTTTCTTATAACCATTATAAGATCATATCTACACCTAGATATTCAGATCGCCCTTGGCAAGTAGGTATATAAGCCTTTTCCATCAGTCTAATGCTTTGTAAAAGTGCAGGCTCTGTTCTTTTAATAATCAGGTTGACTTGAGCACTATTTAAAAGTATCTGAAATGTAAGTTAATATTACTTTACCACGATATAAGTACCTTGTAAATACGGCTAACCAAAAGAGCAATACCCTTTATACTTTTCAATACGAATTTCTCACTAACTACTAGGTAATAATATACTAACTACCTATACCTAGAATTTGAGATGGCGTTTTAGTATATGGAAAATAAGTTCACATTTTAAATAACATTTGGTCAGGAATATCAAGACTCTCCAATTTAATCGGAAACATTAAAATTAATAAGCGTATTTTCATATGGGTTAAGATTTACACTAATATATAAGCTACTATAATTTGAATATATTTAATTATTTCACTATAAATATATACAACCAGTGAGATCTGATGTAATTTGGGTGTTAGGTAGATAGTGCTGGATAGTGAAACCGAGGGCCTTTCACCCAAACCACATATTAAGAGATCGCTGACTGTACTAGGGGTGTTCCTTTCATTGAAGAGAAGTGCATATGACTTTATGATATAATTGTTTGCTCCATCACCAGCATTTTAAAATTACCTATACATACATTTAGTGCTTATCATCTACATCGAAGAAATAAGTCAGTACATTACATATATATACACACTGAGTATGTTAGAAATGAAATTTTTGATCAACTTGAGAATCATTATTGGTATAGTTGCTAAATGTGGAATGACCACATTTAACTACAAATACAACTACTTTATCGTAGATGTACATACAAATAACTTACTGGTATAATTACTAAGTTATCGTCACTTTCCCAGGTAACTGCTCTGACTAGGATTTAATAGATTTTTTAATATAATAGTTTTTCGGTTTATTTTTAACTTATGTGTATATCTAAAACACTTTGACCTTGATCTATTATTTCAGTTTTCTACGGAGTGCTTAGAGACTAAATTCATAACTTAAAAAAAAACAATCTTTCATACAGTCTTAAGCTATTTGAATGGAACAAGTTGATAGTCCACCTGATGGTAAGTGGTAACATTATCAGGATATTATAATGCCCGTGATTAGTCAATTAGGTAGACCACCACTCAGAAAACTTTTTACAAAAGTACCTTAGTTGAGTACACATAATTGTCATCTTATAATCTATAATTTAAATTTCATACAATGTTTCGAAACTGTCTATTATATACAAAGTTAGATAGATACATATATTTATAATTCGTGATTAGAGAAAAGCATTCTATATAGTGAGATGATAACGTAAGCAATATATGAAAAGATTTTACTTATTTATTTAAATAGTAAGCGATATAATTATGGGTTTAAAAGGCAGTTAGCGGGAAAAATGACGTCACGTGGATCCAAAGTTGCTAATCAACGATGTTATTTCCTATAGGCGTGGGTGGTCACTAGAATCTGTCATAAGGTAACCTTGCCATTTATACACTTTGGGTTATTTTTTACCATTGAAGTACAATGTACTAACGTACAAATTACAATATAACTAAAATAGACTATAGCATTGTGGTAAAAGAGTGGGCATATCTACTTGCTGCACACTACGGCAAAACCAGAGGAATTGTAAGTCAGTTTCCAGCTGCGTAAGTAGCGGGTATGGAAAGAACTAGGAGCAAATAGGATGGGCGTCTGGAATCTCGACTCATCATGTGAATCGTTAAACATATCTATTCTTAAAATTGTAAAGAGGTATGGTATTTCTCGCTTCAAGCTTCTTCATTCATCAATGAGTCGCCACAAACAGTTGCATGCATTTGACACGTAGGCTCATTTAGATTGTATTTGGATGTTACATTCAGTAATTTAGAATGATATAATTTTTAATAATGATGACATTTACAAAATATTATTGTAATTTTAACATGCCGGAAACGGCAGGGCATGTTTGGAATATTTATAATTTTTAAATCTTAATGTTTACATGTTTGAGTAAATAACATGAATTGAATTAAATTTAATTATTTACACAAAATGTGCTGAATATGTATTAAGATAAATACTGTACAACTACTATACGAATAATTGAATGTATTTACATATATTATTGAATAAAATAAAAAATATACACATTGTTTAATCACGATATTTATACATAATACCGTTTACAAAACATTACAATTTAAAAAAGTCTCAAATGAAAACGTCAATTAAATACTATCTATATATATAATGTTACTTTTACAAAGATATCTAACTTATTTCTCATTCGTAACAAATTACAATTCGTAGTAGGTATGTAGTAAATAAGAATAGTTTAGTCGGAGTTTATTAGATTGATCAGAGCCACATTTAGACTGTCTGCATTATGTCTGTGCTGCACCACAGCGTCTTCTCTAGTAAATTAGTACATAATACCTCAATGGTATTTACAATATTGTAGAGAGAAAGAACTTACTAACGACTATTAAAACGGACAATGAATTTTATTAGGTATATAATCTAAAGAAAATGACGACAAATCACAACAAATATCTTAAACTACGGGCGAGTACCGCTCAGCAGTAGAACACCTATTTAGAAATTGGCTCACTATGTTGTCTTCCACATAGAGTTATTTTACAATCAGGCTATCCGCTTGTGCTATCAAGTTTTACATTTGTGCGTGAACACACCTTTAGCAACAACAATAAGAAGCGACGACGCATGAATGACATCGTCTTTTATTTTTTCAACATAGAATAGAATACGTTGTAACAACTAGATTTAATGCTATTTACAAGTGTGGCCATATATTATTCTTCTGTTTCCGCTGCAGCACTGTTGGTCTCCTCTTCCTGTTTAGCTCGGGCTTCTGCATCTGGAAACAGTTAAGAATATAATTTTCATTTATGAGATGATTAAAAAAAACTGTGTATAAATTTCTTTTTCAAAGTGACTTTTCGGTGAAAGAAACGCCGATATCAAACAAAAAAATAATCCGAAAGGCTGTGACTTCTGCCACGTTGGATAAAAACAACGAGCAACATGTCAACTTTATTACCTTCACCATAACATTGATAGTTGACTGCCTCTGACTACCCTCTGACTACCCTATCTTGAATAATAGTCATGACGGTATATTGGTTTGTTTAATGAAAATATTGGAAAACATAATTTGCGACTTAAATTAAACTATTGTTTTATTGCTTCGTTTGGGGTATTGTCAGGTGCTTTAGACCTGTAGCACTGCGACTATTTGGCTCGCTCTTTTTTAAAGTCCGCTACATAGACTCGTCAGGGACAATAATTAAGGGATTTCTTAGTATCGATAGTTTTTATCTCCTCAGGATAGAGGGTACCTATACTTTCGAAATGAGATATTTCGTTCATGCAATAGTGAGGTTCAACCATATAGGATATGTATACCTATCTAATAGGAAATAAGTCCATATCCATATTTGCGTATCTCAATATTGTCTCATTAAAAAAAGCGCTTGTCATAATATACGTAATAGGTATAGATGGGTATTTGCTATTTTACATTTACCTTTTGTAGCTTGTTCCTTCCATATTTTCTTATTGTCACTGAGACAGGCCACCCATGGTTTTCTAATCTTGAATTTGCTACTTTCGCTCCCTGTAATTAAATATTGAGTTTATTATAAGAAAGAAACCTGTAATTTTGGTGGTCTTTTGTGTACCTCCTTTTTTCACATATCTAACTATAATCATACTAAATTTTATAAGCAAATCCTTGATTATATATTTTTTTATTGTAATTTTTTATCAAAAGACCATCTCAATGTGCATCTATATTAGTAATTATAAATTTGAAAGTTTATCTGTCTGTTTGTTATTACGTTTTCACGAATAAACGGTTGAACGGTTTTTAATATTTAATAGGAAGAGTATTACAAAGACGGACATAGGACGGACTCGTTCATATAGCGATTTAGCACAACTGCCTTATTTCCAGTCGCGGGTTCGATCTCTGTCATGAAATGAGTGAGTATTATTGTTTGTATTGTCTTGTATGTTTAGTATGTCATTACAAAAAAAAAAAATGTTTCTCAGTTATTTTTACTCGTAATATGATCTTTACTTAGCTTGGAACTAAATGACACTATGTGAATTGTCCTGAGTCAACTCAAATACCTTATTGAGTAAAAAACAAAATAGTATTAGTTACAACTATGACTATCCAAAAGGGCTTAAAAAAGTAGATAACTAACAAATTTCATGTTGCAACTGTTTCTAGTCGAGAATATCTACATCTTATGAAGAGGACTCCGAACTTCAAAATTAAAGATAATAAAAACAGATAATATTACCTGCATTTTCTTCATTGATGGCGTTGGCCGTTGTGCTGGTAGAGTTTTTAGCACTGGAATGCAAAGGCCCCAGTATACACTCGAGCATATCGGCGCAGACTCCCATGCTAGGTTCTACAATGAACTCGATGAACCCGATTTGAGATTCCGCCACTAGGGTATTGTTTCTGTCGCAGAGAGGACTAAATGGAAGACCCAGATCACGTTCTTTGTCGCCTTGCAGGAAGAACTCGTCCAGAAGGCTCATTGTCCATCGATGATGGAGGTCCCATCTCTGGAAAATAATATAAATATACTTGATTATATTTCTTCGCGACCATCACTATAAAACTAATGGTATTTACGAAAATCATTAATTTGAATATTAATTGTGCATTATATTGTGTTCACGAAAATCCATGTTATTTTTTTGGAAAAGTTAAAATTTTAGGTTGAGGTTAAGATATGTGATTATTCAGGATATTATGTGTATACCATATTTTATTAAAATCCGTTGTTGGGCCATTTGAGCATTAAAATATTTTTTTTTTATAAATTTGTTAAACAGTATTATACAATAATATAAACACATACGAGTAAATAGTTGTTAAGATTGATTACATTAAAAAAATAAATCAAATAATTTAGAAAGACCTTGATATACCTACCAACAAAATTTTAGCGACCTACTTTGCTTCAAACGGATCTATATTTTATTGGACGAAGGTTGTAGGTAACAACACTATACGCATATATTACGCATACAAATGTTCCGGAAGAAATTGTCTACATAATAGTAAAAATCGTATCCGTTATGTAGTTTATTATGTGTATGCAGTTTTGCTTTATGCTATTAGAGATGAACTGTCTTTTACAATACCTTTGCTGGATGTGATATATCACAGCAATGTAGCACCAGTGAGACCGCCTTGGACTTGTCGACAGTCGGCTCCGCGAGTGTCAGCAAAGACCTCATATTCTTCAACTGCTGGAAGTGGAATGACATGTCTGTAGCCAGAACCATGTCGATCACTAGTGTTCTGAATTCGCGGAATTCATCACGGGACAGATTCTGGAGGATGTTGCATTCTTCATCGCGCATTAGCCTGCAATTTAAAAAAAATTAGCTTGGTTTAGTTCACCTGATGACAATATTTAAGACGGACCAACGTTACTTGGAATAACCTTCATTACCTACCATTGCCATTCACTCTCCAAACTAAACAAATCTACTATTATATATCTGTTACATAATCATTGAGGGAGGATTTGTGAATATATTCATAATTAAAATTGAAATTACAAGTATAATAAAATCAGTCATACCAATAGACAGAAAAAAGGAGATGGGCGTAACTCTTAAACATACTGCCTATTAAACCGCTGTAATACCAAGGTATAAAGGAAGGAATAGACGAATTGGGAAAATTTTATACATCACATAATCAGAATAAGTTATTAGTGGCATAATTTTAATTCATGTCGATTCTATTACCTATGTGGTATAAGTATTATATGTGCTTGTTTGTATTTTACGTCCTTTGCTGTTTTAAGTGCAAAAGTAGATACCCTTTTGAACTAGATTACCTAGGAGTATACAAAATCGATGTCATCAATCTTTATCGTATTGTAAAAAGCAGTATTAGGTACTAGTAGGTAATAGAGCTTTTTAGAAAGGGTTTCATGTAGACTAGCACCGGCATTCAATCAATAAATAATTATTAAGCAACTATAATAGCTCTGTCGAGTGAAATTTATAGCCTATATGTTATTCTTAGGTATAAGCTATATTAATATAAAGTTTCATCATAATCCGCTCAGTAGTTTATTTATTTAATTCAGGTCTCTAATGGTCCTTATTATAAATACTTTACAGACTAATTTACATACATATGAAAGATTTAATTAAATGATGAGTAATAAACATCCATCCATACTTACAAACTTTCGTGTTTATAATATTAATAAGATAGTGAATTAAGTAAGAAGGGCACGCTTTATTCACAAATACACAGAGATGCTTGTAGTGTGACTGTTTATATCTCAGTATATGTAACTACACAAGATATTAATTGTGATTGCCCTCAAGTAACTAAGGCTATTATGCCATTACCTATTAATAATTTCCATACAGATAATAAAGGCTGGTATAAATAGATAATAATAACATGCAATTAGGCAAATGTCATGGTGTTTGACTTGAATTATATGCAAATATCAGAAATGAGGTCAAAATCGCTTAGTAGGTAGATAGTGATCACAAGATACTTGTGATCACTTAAGAAATTTTATACATATTTTAATACAGAATACGATGTATTTATTTAAAACGTAGTGTTTCAATAAGTTATCTCATAATGATAGATCGTTGGGTAAAATACGATCCTGTGCTAAGATAACGACGATGATATTTATATATCAGCTACAGATACTAGCTGTACTCGCGACTTCGTCCGCGTGGAATTTAACTTTATTTTTCAAAATACATTTTCTAAAATAAAAGTAGCCTAAGTTACTCCTTATTACATCAGCTACCTGCCAAAAAAAGTCCCGTCGAAATCGGTCCAGCCATTTCAGAGATTAGCCGAAATAAACAGACAGACAGACTGTAAAAAATGTTATTTTGGTGTATGTATTGTATTTATATTCATACCCATGTAGTAAAAAACGGTTATTTCAATATTACAAAAAGACACTCCAATTTTATTTATATGTATAGAATTGATTCCAGAGGTGCTACTATATTATTCTGATACTATATAGTATAGTATCAGATGTTTTAATAACGAGTTAGATTAGTTAGATTTCTATAAGGAGATTTTTTTTGACGCTTCCAAATATAGGGATCCTATTATATACAACCACACAATTTTTGGATATATAAAAGGTGAGAGACGTGACTTCCCTTGTTATAAACATTGATGAAAATAAAAACAAATCGAAAGTTTTCGCAAGTTTTAACTTTCTATCCATTAGTAGTCCTAGTATGAAGTATATACATAGCTAGCGAAAGTATCTTTAATAAATTCTCCTAAACAAATTTCAGAAAGAAACAAATAAACAATAAAATCCTGCCACATAGTAATAAAACATACTATTATACAAATAATACATACACAAATAGGTAGTACCCTCAAGGCACTTTGGGGTTGGACTCAATTGTTCGTTCGATACGTGAAATTGAGAATTCTTCGAATACATGAATAATAAGATGTACATAAGAAAGAAGTGTGCTGAAGAGTATGAATTGTTCGATTTAGTATTCAGCGGCACAAGAATAATACTAATAAAATAAATATATAACCTACTTCTTTCTTTATGAACGAATAAAAGACGATAAAACGACTGTTCTCTCAAGAAATCACTAATATAATTTGACAGATACCGATTAGGTCAATCGGTAGTTACCGATTAGGTCACAAACTAGCATATTAACTTAGATTATGGAATTAACTACCTGCCGAGGTTTTCTCTAGAGACCACAGCATGGGGTTTTTCAAGAAGGGTTATTAAGTTTATAAGGTTTCTTAAGGGTTGGTAACGCGCACATGTACCGTGGTATTTTAGGCTATGGTAACCATTATAGGATATGGTAACCATTTATATTTAGATAAGCCCTATTTATTGCCACCATTATTATATTATAAAAAATAACTATCAGATTGAACTCAAAATTGGCAAAAACATAGTTGATAGGTACACATATAATTTTTTTATTTAACTCAATTTGGCTGTTGAAGTTGTTATAAATGACAAGTGAGATAATAGAGATGACTGAGACAGTAAAATGTGTTCTCAATTTAAAAAAGCGCAGTTTACATTTCCAAATAAAATCGCATAGAATGGTTTTGACAGCATAATATGAAGCGTAGACATGGAGTTCGTATCTTGAATATTGATCAGCGTCGAGACACGGAAAAATAACAACTGCGGCTATATTGTGTATTGGGTGCTGTCAGACTAAATGTGATACTGAGGTAAACAGTTAATGCAGAATTTTCGGTTATATATTGTATTCACAACGTTGAAATCTGGCGTGCATTAATTCAACAGGTTGTAGATAACTATGTTATATCATTATATACTTTATATAAACAATATTGTTATACTCTTGTACTATCCGCATAAAACTATTTTTGTTCTATTAATTTGATTTTTTTATAATTCTATTTCAATAAAACCATGGATAGGATTCCCTACATAGAACAAATACAAAGAAGAGCAATTTAATAGGAAAGCACTTTGAGAGGCTTCAGTACTATAAAGTGCCAGTAAGTATATATGTCCACAGATACGAGTATACGAGAGTAGTACTCATACATTTTTGTAAGGGAGACGTTACGAGTCTGCTACGAGTAGGTCATTAAATGGAAGACCTATGTGAAGTACGTATTATAATTAATATCATATGACGGCCTCGGTGGTATAGCAGTTTAGCACACTGATCTTTTACTTTCAATAGTCTCGCGTTCGATTCATCGTATGGTACAAACTTGTATTCATGAGTATGATTGTTTGTATCGATCTGAGTATTTTCTATGTTCATTATGTATAAAAAAATGTATACATATTCATATCAGTGGTCTAGTACTCAAATCAAGCTCTGGTTAGTTTGGGACTAGATTATGGATAAATTATTCTGAGATATTATTATTATATTTTATTACAATAATATATAATTATTTTTTCACTACTTACATCAAAAAGAACAAGATGTATGGATAATAATGTGTGAAATATAATGTGTTACATACAACATTCTTCTATGAGATGAAAGTTTGCTTCATATAATATCAGTGCTGATTAGTATATCCAGTAAAATAGTCAAATGTCGTATGAAACTCAATATAAGGTCATAACTTTTATAGCTTGTAATAAGCTGCCAATCACGAACCCGTACTTTCCGAAGTCCCGCGTGAAAAGAGGACGACCCCAAGGGAAATTATATCGTATTATAACGAGTTCAATCTCCAAGTTCTTTTGTTACGGAATACATATACTGATTTTCCATTCATATTTTTGGTTATCGATATACATTTTCCTCGGCGGTAAGTTGTTAGGCGATGTTTGCGGAGTTGGGATTTGCAGGTAAAATGACGATATATTCGATAATTCCTAATTGGCTGATATATTTTTGTCTATTGAAATTTACCGTAATATAATATGATAATACATACGATGAGGTACTTGGATACGGATGAGAAAACAACATAAATACCTACTATACAAAGTTATCTACCAACATGTAGTTTTTTAGATCTGTTATAACGACGTGCATTTCATAATTATCAGGGATGTTAAGGAGCTCCGTAACCGGAACCGAAACTATCCGAAGACACGTCAATGAAATGGTTACACCATTTCATTAGCAATTTGTATTTTACTTTTCAAATTCCTTAAAAAATTAATATCCGTAACCGAAATTATCTGAAACTAACGGATAATCCGAAATAATTTCATATCCGCATCCGTATCCGTATCCGGTATAATAATCATTCCTATATCCGAAAACTATCCGTATCCGAAATTTAATATCCATAACATCCTTGATAATTGTCATCCGGTGAAACTGTAAAAACCAGCTCCGGCTCCGAAAAATAAGAAAAATTCGAAAGTTCTATGTAAACCCAATCAATTTAATAAAATAACTATATTAGGTATATATCTTCAGAGTAAGGGAGGAGGAGTAATGGGGAATATTAAAAAAACAAGAATAATTCGTATCACAGCACAATATTTTTTAGTGTCTCAATGTTTTTATAATGACGGTAGGTTATAATACTAAAAATGCTTGGAGTCAGAAATTTTAAATCCTGTTCTCAACTGTATAAAATGACACTCCTAACTCTTGTATTTGGCGAAATATATTTAGGAGTACAGACAAATAATATAGTTGCAGTCTAAAAAGTTTACCAAAAAATAAATTTGTTGGAAGTCTTTTATCAGAATTTTCAATTTGAAAATGATTGTTATACCTATGTATATAATTGAGAAATTGAAGAAACAAAACATGGCTGTCTCGTTACTGGATTGGATGATGATATTATTTTAATGGTGTAATATTAATTAAATCGCCCGCAGAGCTTGGAATACAATATTTTTCTCCCCAGAGGTACCTTTTACCCTTTGTAATATTACATTGTTTATTAATTAGTTAAATTTTGTGAAAATATAACTTAAATTACATTCTATATTTAATAATAATATCACTGGCAATCTAGTACATTTTATTATAGAAACCGTATATACTTTAGAATACTACGACATCTATTATTACGTCTTTAGATTTTGACGAGCTTAGTGGTACCTACAGTGGTACTCGTAGGTAATTAATGCATATTTTTATTAACAAATTTTCTACCCAGCATCTATCAAGTAACTGAGGAAAGTCTAAAGGTACTACTGCAATTGATTAGTTTGTTAATAATAATTTAATTTACACATGTTAGATAACACATTTCAATTTCTGCTGTAAATAAGAAACCTACTGATTGCGTGGGGTGAAAGTGGATAGTATTGAAATGGGTCTACGTGGTGAGCATGCCCTAAAAACCAACTCTAATACTTCTTAGAGAATTCGTCATGATGATCTAACCGACCCTATTTTATCCCCATCTTTCCCACCCTTCAACTTCCACTGGTCATCATTAAAAGGAATAGTGTATGTTTAGATTTATCATACCTGAAAGCAGCACTGATGTGATGATTTTCCAGCACCGCCCTGTCATTATACAGTAACGCTGTATCAGTCCCAGACATCACATGGAAGTTATTTGTAGTGCCAGTGTGCTCGAAGTCATGGATGACTGCCGCTACTAAAGTAGCGAAGATCTCCAAGTCCGACAACCAGTTCTAGAAAATATACATTAAGGAAAAAGTTAGACACAAAACCAGTGTCTCAAGAATATATCACATACTAAGTTATACTGTGGTCAATTGCTTTAGTTATATTCCCGTTTAGATTTAAACAATATACAAACTTATATTTATTATAAATGTGACAGTGAGTTTGTTGGTTTAAAACACTTTCAGGAATTTACGGCGTGATCAGTCTTCATGACATTTAGCCAAAAGGCTTCTTATCTTTATATTAACGGGGTAAATGTTGATCAAGTAGACAAAGTCGGGGACGAAAACTAGTGGTGAATATTGGACAAATGACACCAGGCTCTGAAGACTTACACAGTAGGCTATCACTGATATTAAATAATATTCGGACGGATAAATAATGCCTACATATAATTTTTAAACTATCATTCGATTTTTCATCATATTAAGTATTAATTTTCCAAAAAAATATCCTTGTTGGATGCTAATATAACTGAAGAAACATATGTTTAAAATTTAGATTAGGCTCAGAATAATATTCGATAGTGCATTGAAAAGACTATTTAGTCAGGTTAAAAGTTTATTTTACGTTTCGTACAATCTCTAACCCTGTTAATTCAAGCATACATGCCTCATGATGGAGGAAAAAATGAATTTGAGAGTGTCGTATTCGATTCGGAGTTCGTATATAAGATTTATGAAGAAAAAGGTCTAAAGGAAGGTTTACTATCAGAAATGGCTTTAGTAATATCATGTCGGCTAAAGATACGCTGAGTGTTTGAAATTGTGGTATTATAGTCGTTTTACTCAATAATTCAAATATTTTTTTTTAAATAACTATCAGGGGCTTCATTATCTAACAATTATTATTTGAATCAATTAAGATTTAGCCAGCATTGAAAAACTCTACGCGATAGGAAACACTGATTTTATTCTGTTTTCATTAATAATTGTTATTATATTTTAAAGTGATAATTAAGACTTAGGGTCAATCTAATTGAGATAAACATATAAATTTTCATAATATTATATTTACCATAAGGCCAGTCTGACAAAGCATGTAATGCACGGTCTGTGCTACATCCGCTGCATGAAGGTTATTGTGGTAAGGATTGTGGAATTTGCAGTAGCCTTCCTCTATCCTGCTGAGGAAGTTCTCCAAAATTGTTGGTGGGACCTGAAAAATATCGTAGACATATTATGTTGAACTAGAACATAGGAATCGTTATGACATAGTAATCGATTGCAGATCGAATCTGTCTGACAGCGAATAAAACTTTGGGAGATCAGTATCAAAAAAAAATTTGAATGGGTCTCAGGTAATGGAAATATCAAAGTTTGATGCAGAGAGCGGAACTCTCGCCTTTTGCTAACCTGTATTAAAATATGCACAGTGAAAACTGACCAAGTATTGCAACAGAGCGACGATATTTCTAATTTCCTATCTGGGATAAGTCTTGAAGGTGTATATACATATATGTATAATACTATGCTAGCATTAACTTAGGGACTTGTAAAGACGAAACATCGAGTAAAAGGCAAAAATTGTGAATTTTAATATAGGAGTTTTACTTTATTTGCATCAACCTCTCGTATGGCCTCTTTATGCTTGGCACGTAAATTGTTTACATACCTTACCAGTGTAAGTTGAACTTTGTTAAAGAATACGCACGTAAAGAATTCACGACAAGAGTAATCTCCAACTTGTTTTGAGTTATCGGAGAGGCTATTAAAACTTTCATTTCAACTTTTCCACGTTGATGAATATTTTTTTCGTTGCCATAACTTTGATATTAAGATCGCTACAAATTAATTTATGGAATATAAGAGCTTCAGGAATAAATTCTATTATAATCTCTTTTATGTAAGAGCCTGATAACGAGCTATGTTGGACTTAGGTTTTAGTTACAAAGCTCTCGGCACTTAACTCTTTTTATAATTTCTTCCTGAAATATATAATCAGAAATATATAATTCGCTTAATTAGACAGGACTATCATACTTATATCCTATCGAATTTATATATAGTATCTATGTAATCCAAGGAAACTATTTATTGAAAGGTATGCAAGTGTACTTGAAAATGGCATTAGGTTGAGAAGTAATTTATAAACGTATATTATTAATAACGTAAGGTTTAAATTTCCATATTTATACTTGGATAAACTTGTTCAATTTAATGAGTACTATTAATTGGTTTCAGCTTAGTATAACCCTTTATTACGGAGTCTGTAAACAAAAAACCTTTCAAATATTACATGTTCAGGCAAAGATACAACGATAAATGAAATATTAATGTTAAAAGAAGATTTACTAAAACTGATGAAAGAAAATACGGGCCTTCTTATTGTTTTTTCATAGAACTCCTTTATGTTAATAGGCATGAAAGAACCAACGTTAACCTCAGCTTTTCTTTGAAGGCAGTAAACTGACAAATTGGATTAGTGTCCGATAAAAAGGTAAGTTTAATTTAACTTGTCGACATATATTAAGGGTCGGTTCTATTCAAGTTTATCGACAGCTTATTGACATTTAATTTGATGAGCTTCATCGCTTAATTGTCACCTGATATTAATTTTATTGAAGACTACATCTTTCCTATCCAATAAGATTTTTTGGGAAGTCTTTATTGAAATTTATTCAGCACTAAGTTAATTAATTTTAATATTTCAATGCTCATAAATCTTGGATGTTTTGATATCAATCTGTTGTACTATCCAATTATCAAAGATTTCTGTTGTATTTTTGTATTGTATTTCATATAATAGTGGTGTCAAACTATATTAGATTGTTACCTCAACAAGTCGTAATAAAATGGCAATCTATAATTTGGCTTCATATGTAGGTATTTTTGTTAGTGTTCCAGTACTACAAATTAAAGTATAAGAAAATTAAAAAGGGCCCCTTTCTTAAACAAATTCTTCCTGACCAAAAATTTGCTAGTATGTTTACTTACACCTAGATGAGTCGATGTATGAGCCATGGAAAGGTTATGTAAGTAAATGTTTGAAGCATACCTTGAATTTGTGGATCATTCCATATCTATTCAGGAGTTCGTAACCGAGGTACTTGACAGGCGCTCCACTGGCTGCATCATGTAGCGCGAATACGTCAAAAGACCATTCGTCTAAAGTCTGCAGACAAACAAAATTGATACATGTTATTGTATGATTTTATGGTATTATCTTTTTAAATTATTTTTTAAAAGAAGTTTTTTGTACAGTCGTTTTCGTCTCTTTCCATTGTGGGTACCTTTATTTGTACACTTATTTTTGTCGTCAAGCAGCACGTTTTGTATGCTGTGTTTCGCTAAGATATTACCTTAAATTAAGGGATATGGTGTTACAGTACTTTATTCCTCAGCCATTTAAGATACTACGGATAGTGATATTAAGATATTAAGATGTCCACGATGATTAAAAAGGTAACCATTTGATAGGCCGTTAGTTTGTTTGTTTGTTGATCCAGTAAAAAGAAGGTTTTATTAATTGTATTTGTACAAAAACAATCTCAAATTAATTAGTCACAGAATTGGCCACCCGCGAAATGACCACATAATAAAAAATTAATCAAAGAAAGATGATTAGCTGTTATCCACGGTTTCGCTCCAGCGGATCTGTTATTGCCAGGTTCCCGTGAAAAATTCCATGGAAAATATATTCTACATTTTTCTAAGGAATGAGTGTAATTACTATAAAATAATATATACAAAATTAGTTATTTATATATTACTACACCATGTAAACACAATTTTCTTAAAAATGACATAATATTTATGTGGGATACAATCCAAATTAGATACAAAGTCACAGTAAAATAAAATTCTGAGAGAAAAATGAGAAATCGTACTATGTTGATGCAATAAAAGAAAAGTCAAAAACTATCCCCAAAAAAAAAAAGACACTTGTCTATATACCCATTCGGGATCAGAAAGTCATAGTGTGCGTGTGAATCAGGGCCATAATGTGCGTTTAAACGACTGTATGTAAGGTAAGAATAATAATGCTTTAGCTATGGTTGTGAGCAGCGTATTTATTTGTTAAAATAAATAAATACGCTGTAATAAACGATTTCCAATTTATAATATATTATAATTATTTGATATTTAAATTACTTTTTTAAGCATATGAGTTGTTAGTGAAATGTTTTGTAGGCACTTTAGAATATTAAGATAAAATAAGTTTAAATACACACTATTCATTATAGAATACAACAAACCTATTCTATAATGATTTTATAAAGTTTGTTTGTGTGTATTTAAATTTATTATATAGTCTACATATCTATAGTCATAGTGTTTTATCATGATTTTTTAGAATTACTCCTATCGTTTTGAATAAAGTAGCTGTGATAAATGTAAAATGAACTTAGAGGAATATAATTATCTGTAAGCTCAACACAAATTCAGAAAGTAAAGAGAAGGCTTCAAGTTTATTATAGGTATGTAAATGTTAACGTATGCGGGTATAAAGCTACATCTTTAAATAAACCACAGATAGAAATCTACCCTACGTACAAAGCAGCAGGAGCACAGAGAAACAGGCTCCCTTATTCCTATTCATGAATTTGTATGTCTTCAGAAACTGATTAGTTTCCTCTTTGCGGAATATAAAGAAATTATTTAAATATTTTTAATGCCTAATAGAAGAGCATATATGCACTTTAATACACTAAGATAAATTGATACTGCTGATTTTTAAGTATATGAGATCTGTACAAAACAATGTTGTATTTTTTTTTTATGTTTCTCCATTTACTTGATAGTAATGGGGTTCCGATTACTAATTATTTGAGCTACAATTGCTATATCCACATCAATCGACGTCCACGTGAATTCTTCTGAAAGTCTGGACTAATTCCTGGTGAATTTGGGGTGATAGTTAAACTGAATTGACTTAATTATTTTTTGATCTTTCACACACGCCCTACTAAGGACAGCGGGATTATTATGTAATAAGTATATTGGTGTATTTTAATTCGGATTTTAGTAATTCAGTTGTTGATAGATAATTACGATGAGTAGACTAGAATAAAATCCCAATTATGTTATTCTGAGCGCTCCAATTCCAAAGGAGCTTGTGTATTATGTATAATCCTAAGGGAGTCTAGTGAATTTTTGATATAGAGCAGCAAGGATTCCTCTTACGTTGTTTATTACGTTTCAGAGTAGGATTTAATATTCTGTCGTCCTTTGTGAGCCACTATAACCACTATATCTATTCAAAATATACCCTATTTATAGTTATTGGATTAGATGCTATATATATAGGAATATTTATTTGTTAAATAAAGCACTTTGGCCTTTCGGAATTTAAAATTATGGATGCGAAATTATACAGTCTATTTTAAATTAAAATATGATTTACGGTGTTTAGTACTTTGGGGTTTATCCTGGATTACATTGACATTGCTCTTGAAATTAGTTTTAAAAGTAAAGCGGTGACGGTACATTTGGCTGCTCACAATAGATGTTTATTTAAAGGCTGCACTATAATTGGTATCTCTTATTGCCTATGTTTCTTTTGTATTAGCAACAGTATATGTTTATTCTATTAGCGTAGTAATAATGTAAATTGTTAAATTTAGTGGTGGCGTTTGCATTGAACTATACGTAAAGCTAATTTAAACTTATGTAGTTTTTTATTTAAACCTTAGCTACTAAGATGCGATTCTTTAAATTCAGTGTGAGTCTTATATCTTATATATATGTACATACAAGATATCTAACAAAGTCAGGGTTGAACACTAATTGGAGTGGTATTATTAGTGCGTGATCTCTGCCCTTCCGACCTTTAATTGAACATGCCAGAACCTGCGGTATTCAAATGATGTCTTACTTAACTTCAGCCCAGCCCCTACTTTGCATATAATATACAGATAACTCTATATATTATGCAATCAAATAATTTATAATAATTCTGTAAGAAATTATAAATACTATAATTGTATTACATGACGGAAATATTTCTGATGTATGTAGTACATCTTTAATAGTCATAAATATTTGAAAGGAATAGTTTTTTTGCAACTGAAACATCTAATAACCTTGTGGCCTACCTGATGGAAAATAGTCATTATTGTCTGTATACAAGAACAACATCAAGAATATCTCAAATACATCGTGAAGCCTATGTTATCTGTTGCCTACTTGGTTATTCCTATATTCCAGTAGCAGTCTGCTTAAAATAAAGGCATATGTATATTTAGAACTAGCTCTACTATAAATTGGACGACACTTTGAGTATCACATGTAGAAGTAACAACACATTTGTGCAGACTTATGTTTATACCTACTACAATTATACGTAACTCGAGTCATTTTATATGAAGTTTGTAAATTACCTTCTCTAGATACTTTTACTTAGGTAGACTTCGTATAAAGTCATCTGCGTGGGTTGCCTATTTCTGATCGGAGCTACTATTACTATATTTAGCTCATTATCAAGCTAATTGTCGCAGCTTTATAGTGGGCTCAATATAGTAGTTTCACTTGAAGGTAATATATGGTAGTACAACTACGAATTTCGGAGGTACATTAAGTTTAATAACGACTTAATCTTTTTCAATTGCAACCCGTAATAGGTATCATTGGTGTCATATAATGACATGATATTCGTTTTATGTACTCGTACATAGGCGACTATTGTGACTTATTATTAGGCAGGTAGTCAACTTGTTCGCCATTCAAATAACATAAAAATACTTAGTAAGTATTTTTACAGATATTGAAAATCTATAATCACGAACCTTTAAAACTCTCACAACATCTTGCGGGAACTGCATAAGGGCCGTACTTGTGACCCTTCTGTAAATCCTGTCAACGAAAATGCCAGCTCTGATCGCGTGCGCCACAGACCGGAACTTTGGCTTCTCATCCGACTTCCGCTTCGAAGTCGCCAACTGTCTCGTGAATGTGGATGCCAGCCACTCCCGAACTTCAGGTGGGACGGCATCTGGCTGCACTTCCGATAGCTCGTCATCTTCATCGGCCAGTCGTCTGTACACAACCCAAAATTATGTTAGTTCATCTTATAACGAGAAAAGTTAACAAGCCCGAAGACATAAGCGATCGTGAATGACGGAGTTAGTAGTCACAACAAAATAACACGTTGATTGAAAACAAATTGAGCATTTTAAATCAGCCAGACCTTTCATTTACACTCGAACATATTCCATGGAAAGCTGTGAAGCTGTAAATTTCATTATTGTTTATAATCCAGTTTTAATATTGATACGTTAAGCTCGGAGCGAAGCTATATTATCCGTTAGTGAATTTACTCCAGCAGATAAATTGGTAATAATTATTTCTGTGGATACCTTCCACTAACTAAATTGCTTTATGGTTATTAATACCGTTGTAACAACTCTCATATTATTTGCGATAAATATTAATATTCCCAAAGCAGTATGAATGAAATTGAAATATTAGTATATTACAACTTAATTCTACTGATCTAGTGTAAGTTGTTATAAGTACATTTCTCAAATATAATATTATTATTTATCTATACCTATTACTAATCTATACCGGATATATAAAATATAAAATTAATCAATAGGTATATAATATAAATATAATTATCTAATTACTACCTCTATTAGTATTACTATTGCTGTTGAATTATTGTTTTAAGTGATAAGACTGACAAAGTTGCTGAAAAGAAATCACTAATAGCTACAGACTTGTTTCCAAGGATTGAAAACAAGACAATCAATAAATATGTCTGTAATAAATTATAAAATAGTAACAACAAAAGTTAAAACAACTTACTTAGTGGCTATATAAGTAAACTACATAAATATTATATAAAATTGTTAATAAATATAACATTACATAATATTTTCTTAAAGATTTTATTATTATTCAAAAGTTGGTAGAAAGTTTATAAAATTCTTAACTATTACACACTCCTCTTAATTAATTTTATGCTGTTGTCAATTGGGTTACTAAAAATAAATCTTTATTAAACTTATAGGTGTATGTTCAGATATTTATTATCCTTTTGACATAGAAGTGATGAAAAAATTAGTTTGGCACAGTTAGAGCATGCTTTGCGAATAAGGCAAGGTTGCAGAGGATATCATGCATCGTGCATAAGAACACTTTATCTGATACACTTCCTTCCATTGGTAATTACAATAAATAAATTTAAACACCAGTTGATAAACCAAACCTCCTGTAACTTCCAGACACACTAAGCAGACTTCCAGAGTAGTAATCAATTAAAACATTGTAGCATATTTAGATTATTTATATAAAGATAAACAATAATTTATATGTTAGAAAGGAAATCAAAATTTAATTCATTTGTAAAGTACTGTAAGTACCTTACAGTACTTTTTAAGAATATTTTCTAGAGATTTTATTTAGTCTTATAATTATAATTAAATTATATTCAACAGTAACAACAATGGAAAGTAGTGTGTCAATGACAAGCAGGTTCTATTTGGATGCTCTATAGGTGAGGGTATTTTTTTACTTCTATTGCCTCTTGAATAAAATCTGATTTAATTTGCTTTATTTGTAGAACTATTTGTACAACTGGATATATTATGTCCCAGACTTATTTAAGTTGCAATAGGTCTTATAATAGTGAGAACAACGACACACCTAAACACGAGGGTTGGGGCCGACTGCTGGCGCGCCACTGCCGGTCTAAAATAAAACACGACGTCATTGGGACACAGTCTGGGAAACATTGGGATATCTAGGAGATTATTACCAACAAGATAATAAGGAGGACCGGTTGCCTATCATCTTTCTTGTAGTAATTATTAGGACGAATTTATTTAAACAATATTTCTTTTTATAATGAAGACAACCGGTTGGTGTAATTATAACATCTATGTATATTGAATATTTATATATGTAATACATCAAAAGAAAAATTGGAAATATTTACAATTAATCAAATAAAAATAAAAATTAATCAAATATATTTAACAATAGTTATATACATTCAGTGACAGTTGTTGATAGATTTAAATAAGTATATCAGTAAACAATATATACAAATACTTATGTAGTAATACTAGTGTATATAATACTATAAAATAAATTTTGGGTATATACACAAAAGAGTTTACCAGAATAAAGAGGGAAGTTCACATGCTTCAGGATAGAAACAGAAGACAGATTGAAGAAACGAGTACGAATTACAAGTGTACACGGGACTATTAGGTCTAATCTAAACGTACAGATAGTCTCTAGTCTACTTGAGAACAAGTTAAGCAATACCTGCTACCTATGATATTGACAATAAAAAGCAGAAATTAGGTAGTTCTTTGACCCAACTTCTTCTCGTAACAGTGTACAAAAAAAAAAACTAAAACCTAAAATAAAATGTAGGCTAGAAGGGCGGAGCAAAATAGATGCAGGCAGTGTCTCCACGTCCATGTTGCAAGGTGATTTAGGGATAGTTAATCTAAGCTACCAGGAGGGAAGGATATTGAGACAGATCAATAATTGAAGCTCAACAGAACAATAAGACCTAATCGCACAGATCGGACAGAAGGGAGGCGCGACTACTTGGCCATTGTCGGCGTTGTTGTAACGGTATTAACTTTGCTTCGTTCGGTTTCTCTACTGAGCATCTGGCCCAGCAGGGGGTGCGCAGGCGCCGCATGGGAAGCGTGGTCTGCTGTGCTCGAGGCTGCTCTGCATCTCTCCTATCCCTGCGTTAGACATAATCACTGGCGGCGCCGCGACGACACGATCGCTGTCTCAACTATTGTTAGACAAACCTTATCCTGAATAAAATGTGAAACGCAAGCTGAAGTATTCCTAAACTAGTTATATTGGAAAACAACATTATAATAAAAATTGTACAAACATATAAGACAGAAGAAGTAAAATATATGTAGAATAAAAGATGTAATGTCGGAGCATAGGTGTTCGTGTTATAGTTTCGTTTCACAGTTCTATCTAAATATTTTATAAAATATAAAACGCATTTAAGACATTTAATAGGTACGAATTATGTATATTTTATAATAAATAAAATAAAAAATAGTGTGTTAACAATAATAATGAAGTACAAAAATAAATTCAAATTTTACTGGAGGAAAATTAATTCACAAACAAACAACCACTCCATATCTCCCACAACATTAACATTTTATGAAACTATAATAAACTAAAACGTTGTTAAAACAAATAAAATTTTAACAATATAAGCTGCATTTTCTATATAAAGTTACATTTGAAGTGGTGAGTGTATTTCGAGATAAAAGTCGATTGCGACTTTTCAAACAATAAATGTGTGTTTGTTAAAAATATTATTGTAAAAGCACCATCTTTAATTCAATTTCCTTTATGTATTTCTTACACAACGGTACAGTTTCACTGGAAGATGAAACATTTAATGCAGCCAAGAAAATGTTTCATTTCGCAACAGAGATATCCTTTTTGTTTCCTTATTTTTGTTTTCACACAACAAATATGTTATTTTCAGGAGTTTCTAGGAAGATATATGTTGTATATATATTTGTATTATATTATTAGTAGATATGTTATCCGATATTTGTTTTGTATTCAATGACTTATTTATTGTTCGTTACTCAAATGTTATATTTCCATATTAAATCCTTACAAAACGAAGCAATTTTTATGGGATAATCCGGGATCATGGGTACGCCATATAGATTATTTTTTATAATTTCTGATTTTGTAGTAATTGTTTTATTTCACTTCACTGTATGTTACAGTGGGCATTAATACTTAAACATAAGATAAAACTAGTATAAAATATACTATTGAAATGAACTTTTATGTATAACAATAATTACAATTTACAAAATCTGTTTATTGAAACCGGAGCCTAGTAATAGTTAACCAAACAAAAAAAATATTTGGAACAATAACTAAAGTTAACTTACTTAGAAAAATTGTTTAGCATTTCTATGAATAAAATTTTCATAGCAGTGATTTTCACAGTCAAATGTGTCATCGAAAAAGTACAATTAATTTTCAGACTGAGCGTTTGTCATTGGTTATCAGACATAACGTTACAATTTGATTCTTCATCAATCTTCTGACAAAATCACACCGAAATGAGGTTGTAAAATTTTAAAATTGATTAACAATAAACTTAGGCGGAGTTCATTAATTACCACTGACATGGACGTGCACTGATTTATTGTAGTTCCATTTAACTAGCGACACGACCCGGCTTCGTACGGGTATATGATGTAAAATAAAAATACATAATAATCTATGGTAAAACCGTAATACTATGTATGGCTTAGAATATATAAACGGACACAGAGTAAATAGACAGATAACCCCTACGATCGATACTCCATCTAATTCAAATGAGGATCAAAATTACGACGGCCTGAGCCGAGGTTAGAACCTCTGCCGGTGCCCTCAGACTAAAGTGGTGTCTGTTCGGGAGTTGGCCTTCAGCCGCTCCATAAGTACTCCCGCGACATTGAAGTGCCATCTGCACTCGCCTCCTATCGTCCAGTGAAGCTGTAAAAGACAGCTGCGGCCAACAGCATTAGAGTAGTCAGAAAAAAAATCAGACAGGTGAAAACAACGACATTGCTTTATACGATGTATTCAGAGATTTATAGATTTATTTATCATTAAACGCAATCTGACTATTAATGTAGAGTTTAAAAAATATATACTTCTTTATATTATTAGATAGGTACTCAGCACCTAATCATCATTATTACAATTCATTATCAATTTCTGAAGATAGAGCATCTTCTAATAAACTGGCATAAAGAATAGACATCAGCTATTTGCATCTACTGACTCATTTAAGGTAGTACCTAGTAAATACCGTACAAGACATAGTAGTCTAATGCTATGTGTATATGTATAATCCACAATGACTATAGTTGGAAACCCATTAGTCTATAGAAACACTAATGCGTTTGATTATCCCTTTTAGGATACCATTTTAAGCATATTCATTAATACTAGTAGTTAATACTACTTAGTACTACTACAGCGACGACATTATTTAAATTATTTTTGAAATTGGGATGTTTTTTAATTTCAATCGCCTCACCAAATTAAAAAACATCCCAATTTCATCAGAGAGGATGCCTTAAAATTATTATCTGCGTGGAATCCAGTCATAAATAAATTCAAGCAAAGTTCAGTAGCATCAATAGTCAATAAGTGTACGGATACCGTGAGTTCTGTGTGTCGCGAACTTTCGTTAAACAATCTAGTGACGGTAGATGAAGAAAAAACTGCTGTCACCTATCTACATTGACATCGCTGTTACTCCAGTCAGCTCGTGACGACGGCTAGTGCAACCTAGTCAAAACGTGAGAGAGGTAAATACCTTTATATGCTATAAAATTATTCGTGTTAAGACCGGTTAATAATTTAAATAATGTATATTAAACACGAAAGTTTAAAATTAACTACAGCGACAACAGTCAGTTAAATATTAGTATTTACAGACTCTAATGATAAGTAGACAATTCAGAACAACTCTGAGCTGTTTTATTAGTTCGTAGCAATTTTTAAGGTATACGTATAATAAGTCAAAATCACCGGATCTTAGCACGTTTTATTTTTATTGAGTTCCCGATATTTCGACAGTGTTTCAACCGCCATGATCATGAGTAAACTGAAGAGCAGCGGTTAGATGGTAATTAAAATCTTTATGGGCAGACATATGCGTCTACCTTCACACGTCTTCGTTTATTGCTACTATGGCATATTTAGTAAAGTAGGTACTATATCACTCTATCTGATTGACAACTATAAGCCCAGTATCCTGTATCGCAATGTTAGGCCATTATTGTATACAAATGTACAACAATTGTATTAAGCACAATTGTGTGCTTAATACAATTGATTGATATGTAGTTTTATTGTATAAGTTGTGTAATGCAAATAAATCTCAATCTATTTATCTGTCTAATATATATTATAACTATCAATAAGTATGACATAAATGCCCGACCCCAGGTCGAGGGCTCTCCATCAACCAGTTGGAAATCGTATTTTCTCTAGTGCGATACATGGGACTGTACACTGTGCAATCAATTTAATATGACAGGTTAAAAATTGTTTTTCCATCTTGATATACGTTCCTTCGGGGGAAGTTCTTTAGTTTCATTAATAATTGTTGAGTTTCAGATTGTTTTACCTTTTTATAATCCTCATATATAGCTTTGTTGTATTAGATATTTTAAAGTAAGTTATATTAAAATAAAAAAATATTTATCATTATAAAATAGATATTTCAAATCAGAATGCCTTATAAAAACCAGCTAATGCGAAAGAAAAGGAAACTGACTATTGTTTGTTTCATATTCAAGCAAAATATATATATGCAACAGGCACGTAAAATTATGGAAATATTAAGATTTCCTTCTATTCATTTCCAGAGGAAAGTAATGTAATTGTATACCTAATTACAATTGGGGTGGACGTGAATTTTTCAAGGGCGGTACCTGTCCGTAACGTTTTGCATCACTAATTAACCGGGATCCTTGGTTTCAGCACTGATTAAAGCTTCCACTCTAATTTTCATCATAAAGCACAGGATGAATCTCATTAGATTCCTTTGTCATGTTCTTGTAAGATTTTTATGGTTCGTGGCTTATTGCGACGGTTATTTTTCTTTAAGGAAAATGAATGAAAAATGTTTAGGTACTATTATTTTGTATGTTAAAGAAATATTTTTTGTTTTTCATTGAATATACTTTAGGCACAAGTTAAAACTAATGATTGCTTAAATATAATTTAAATTACAATAACTATTAATTTCAAATAAGTACTTTTACGTAATGCTTAAATAATTTATATCTTTTGTTTATTAGGATTTTTTATTTATTAGGAAACCTTATTTTATCGAAAAATTACTCTTATAAATTGACGAAATTTTAAATTTGTTAGATTCATAATAAAACTTTGTTATTGGATCAAATTAATCTGCGTCGTTGTGGTAAATATAAGCTCTATCTATTCTGTCTCTATTTGAATCAACTCAAGTTGAATTAAAATATACTCGTGACAACATAAGAGCAAGCCTTGTAGTATATTTTATACAATGCGACGAATAAATTGTTGACTAAACCTTAAGATCCTAGTATTATATTGGAATATAAAAATATAAGTTCATATCTTTTTACGCGACTGGAATGGTAAACAAGCTGCCGACTCAGCCGTTGATCAGTGGTAGCCGGCTCGTATATACATGAACAATGGCTATCATGATATTATGTGAACTTCGTGATACCACTTATGTGTTGACATTCCGGAGGTGTAAGACGTCAGAGCTCTGTACCCTGTAATTTCGCTGTCGCACCCGTCAAAATATTACACAAAACAGCTGCTAGGAAGCTGATATAGGTGAGACAGCTACCGTAGACGACTTTGTATAAAGTGTATTTAGATACTAAAGAAATTTGACTGCCTTGTTTCACCCTTTAACAATTTTGTTTATTAACAAGTATCAATCATTGTTCGATTGATATTTGTTAATAAACGAAATTGTTGTTTTTACCCAGGATGGTTTCTATTTATTATTTCACAGTTTAGTATGAATCCAAAGTTATTTGTTTAAATTTAGAAATATTTTAGTATATTTATATTATTTAGACATGTGATGTGATGATATAAAATAAGAAAGTAGTAGAAAATATTTTATTAACCATTTTAAGCCTATTTTAAACATGCTAAGCATATTTTGCTAAAGTATGTATTTTGTACAACAACATAATAGTAAGCAACCTATTAATATTTTTGCTATGGGGCGCAAAAGCATAGCATATTAATGAAACGGTAGAATCAAGGTCGTACACAATATTTACAAAAATTTAGGAATTTTCGAGCCGCTTCCAAGGAGTCATATTTAGGTTAACGACTTTCATCCAATATAGTCCAATAATCCCATACCACATAACGGCTATTCTTGGGATGGAATCGCTTGATATTTTCTTTACTTAATTTTTTTATGCATGTATATATTCAGATAGATTGTCTTCATTTTTTGTATTATAGTTGTCCTAAAAAGTCTACGATAAAGGTTGTTAAATTTATGAACATTAAAATAAAATATTATTACACTCTTTTAATAATAGGTATTATTTAGTTAACCATTGCACCGAGTACAATTTAGTATGATATTTTAATAGACTAGACGATGTAATACGATTTTGTAACTATTGTTTCATTTGGATTTATTACGCTGTAGAATAGATATTTATTAGCCCTTCAGATTATATTAATCACTCAGAAATATAAATAAAGAAGAAATAAAGAGCGAATATATAATAATAAATATATACACACAGGTATTTTATAAATAGAAAAGAAAAAAATGCTCCGACATCACGTTAGAATGAACGAAAAAGGTAACAGAGCGAATAAGTACTGCGGGAAAGCAATGAGAGAGCTTTTAAAGGGGCTTTGGCACAACAAAATTGATGGTCTTAGTGAGCTTATAAATAAATTGGCCACCGTTATAAACAGTAAATAGCAGACGGCTAGGCATCTGAAACATAAAAGTTATGAAAAAAAATTCTTGTCTAGTCGAAACATGACATTGATTACGCCTCATACATTCGAAGATAATATCCACGAAATATTAAAATGACTGTAGTTAGAGCATATATAAAAACGAGAGCATACTAGAAAATAATAACAAATAATATTTAGTGATAATTATATATTGACTACGCTGATATGTCGGAACTTAATATACCTATTGCTTATTTTTTGTTCCGTAAAAGGTAAATAGAATTTTAATATGAATATATGTATGAATATAAGTCAGCGAATGACATAACAGCGCAATTTATCCTCTACATACGGTCGCATCTCGCCTGTGTCTATATAAATAAATACAATTTACAGTTTTGCATCACAGCGGAGGCAAAGAACCATACGACTCATCTGATAGTAAATGTAACCAGGGACACCATGTGCTAATATATGCAATATTCGACTAAACTCTAGTAATTAGAATGCGTTGCACTATATATACAAACGTGTTGGCCATGGAAATCTAAATCTTTAATTTTTTTTAATTAAATATGTTCTTTTTAATTTTTATTATAATTAAATATTTTATTACATATTTACTATATTTTTATAATGAGTACGTCATGCTGCCATAAAAATATTCTAGTATGCAAATGCGTGTAAAGTCAATTTACGTTGTACATACTATATTGTGTATATCTGAAAGCTACTGACGCAACAGGCAGCATGTAACTCTATAACAGCTACGAAGTCACTTGTGTCGTGTTTCCAATTCATTATCAAAATGGATCAACAAACAAATTTAAACGATAAATTATAATACCAAAAAAACAGTGACATTTCGAGCGATTGTATATTAAAATGTTGAAATATATTCAACTTACGTTACTATTATATACCTTATTATTATATAAATTTACCATATGGGCAGAGGAAGTAGTATTTATATAGTATTATTCATATAACTTTAGTAACTGTAATAATTTCAGATACAACACCCTACAAAACTCTTTATTTTTTCGTGGAGTCCGCAAACAAACTCCATTTCATACGATAGCCACTTTGATACGAGCCTCCATTTGGTTTACAAAGTGAATAAATATTAACTTAGAATTTTCTGTATCCATCCTAGAAGGGTTTGGTATTGGCTTCAGGTTGTTGTATTAGGTAGGTACGTAGAAATATAGAGTTGTAATAGTGGGATCACAAATTTATCAAAAAAACACATTCCGTTATACACATTTTAGAAAACAGCCCTACGTTATGCCCTACTAGGTTACGTTACTTTTCTACGTATGTAGCACTTTAAGTATTTGTTACTAAGACATTCTTAAATCCTGTATGGTATTGGTTCTAAAGGCTCCAACATAGACACTCCAATGCTTACAAAATTTCATTCTTAGTTTGCACACGTTTTTATATTAAAATCTTAGTCTAAAAAAAATCTTGGTCCTATAAATTACACTTTAAGGCGTAATCATTCTGTATCACAAATATTTTGTTTTAAGTTTCATTAAATTAAAAAAAATATACGTACTTGGTTTCATCTATGTAAACGGCTTCGAGGACTTTCGCTGCATATTGTAGGTTCTTTTGCAGAGTTTCCGCTGAAATTTCACCTCTGTTTAATTGTCTTAGGAGATAGCGTAATCTGTGGACAAAACAGATGTTATTAAGTATGGTTGTGATTATATTTCCAAAATTAATTGGTTACTCAATTTTGCATATATTATAAGTTCGCAGTGAACATCTTAAATAAAGTTATGTGGATTAAGATATAATTATTAACATGAAAATATATGTCCGCGGTATTCTACACATAATGTTATATGTAGGTGTTGTGATACCCATTTTATAGCCATACTAGCTCACTCAGCAAATGTTGTTTTGTCATATAAATTAGCCTGGGTGTCTGTATTTTTTAATGACACTTATATAAAAAATTATTGCCTTAAAAATAAAAAAATAAATGTAAGGAGTGGACAACCCTTATCACCTAGGGTATGAAAAATAGATTGATAGTAGTCGATTCTCAGACCTACTGAATATGCATATAAAAATTCATAAAAAAATTCGGAGGAGTATAGTAATTAACATTGTGATACGAGTATTTTATTATTAAGATTTCAACACCCAATAAATAAGAAACCAATGAGTAGAGCGAGCAAGCTGTTTGGTGGCAGAAATAGATAACATGGAGATATTCAACCGGACGACTTCATATACATTCCTCTGAAGTCTAGAGTCAACTGAAATTTAAAGGTCCTAAAATAATTAATCTGTAGTATGTTCTTTGATAACGTTATTAATTTTCTTATTAGATTTTCTAGACGAGTGTCACTAAGGTATCTTGCTATTTATATTTCATTTACGTGAGCAAAAATAGCTATATTATTATTTTTTAGTAGATTTTCATCATAATATGATTTTCATAAATTGACTTACAAAATATTATTAGGTTTCATAAACTCTGTTAGATTGATGGATCGAGACAGTATATCAACGAGATCTCTGGAGATGACTACATAGACTTTCAATTATATTAAGTTGGTTTATTATTAACTAGCCGTGCCCGCAGCTTGGCCCGTTTGAAATTTATAATCTATATGTTATTCTGATGTATAAGCTATATTACTGTAGTTTCATCAAAATCCGTTCAGTACTTTTTGCGTGTATAATATTAATAAACATTCATCCATACTCACAAATTTTCACGATTATAATATTAATAAGATTTTTAACGCAATTGAAACGAATTTATTTTTTATTAGAAATAAATTGATTTTGTAGCACTATAACTTTAATATTTTTATAAACCATATAAAAAAGGAAATCAATTTAACCGTATTATTTGTGTATTTTGTAAGTTGAATTTTTGTTTGGTACAGTTGCGTATCAACTCTTATCTTGAAATTCCGTTCTTCCGTGTCGCCATTGATGCATGGAGTTTAATAAATTAACTATTAGATCGATATTATCCAGACTACTATCACGATATATAAATACCTTTATTAGTTTTTCACAGTATTATATCGGTTGGTCTTTGTGATTGCATTAATTTGTTCTGCTTTGTTAGTAGAGAGTACTCTCTCTGTCTGGATATTTTTTTCTCTCAGATCTTAATGTGAAAAGTAGAATCAAGCTAAATGCTAAAAGAGTAAATTGAGTATTATCCTGTACTGTTTATTGCTGAATAGTAGAATCATATGAATAGTGAGTTTCCTTTCACGATTTAAAATTATGAATTAAAGTGGCATAATTGTATGTGCGTCACTACATTCACTCGTTATGTAGGACACGTGACTGGAAAAATGTATAGAATTAAAAACAAGTCACTTGAATTTTCTATGACATGATTAGTAACTATTACTGTAAATTTCAGTCGTCAGAAAACTCGATGTTAAATATTATTATCAGAGTTTCATAATGTAATAAAAATCTCATCAATAAAACATCTTTTTCATTGCAAAATCTTAGACACTATAACCTACAATTTTACTCTATGCTATATGAAGTAAATTTGTAGGTTTTTAAAAATCTATTATAGAGAATCGATTACAATTAGTGAAAACAAATGAAAAATAAAATAAACAAATGTACTCATTAAAAGGTGTAATTAAAGAAAATAGCCATTCGGAAACCTATAAAAATATAATACATAGTACAAGCACAACAATGTTCGCTTTTAACGACTAATAAAAACTCAGAACGTAATAAATTTTGAAGAAAAAGACAATAGAATTTACACCCCGTTCCATTAAAATAACCGTTTTTAAATGAGATTTTTATTACGATGAACCTTTTAAATATTAAATCAATAGATACACAATACAAAATAAAATAGAGGTAAATCGTATATCTGTTCTTGTTACATGGGTATAATTATTTTTATTTTTCTTTGTGGGATTGGAATTGAGTTTTACGATCGCCATGTTTATATCTATATTACCCGTCCCCTGACAGTTGGACAGTTCAGACAAATGTAAGACACCTCAATGATTGAAATCTCCTTTTTCCGTCACCTTCTTTCATTTGGATGACATGAATAAATAATAATATCTAGTTGTAGCTACATATGTAATAATAATAATATATATAATATATACATATATTACGCGGAAACAGTATACTAAGGTTTATAGTTTTTCTGTTTTTTAATATTCTAAAATTTGTATTTCAGTGAAATAACCGCTTTAGCAGAAATTTGTTTTGAATAATTATAAACAAAAATGATTATTTTTATACTTATTATGTAAAGCACATTTCTGGTGGAGACATTGCAAACAAAACTTATAGATTTCATGAGAGTGTTACAAATTTATATGTAAATTTTAAATACTATTTAGAATTTTGTTTTAGGCTGAGACTTTCTAAGTAGATGTAACTTGATGATGATAAATGCTTTTAAAAAAATAATATATTCAGGTATAATTAATATTTCTAAAAGCATAACACTAAAAGAGTTATTGGCATTGAAAATCTGTTATCTCAAATTGCGACATATTGTGGATTATAAGTAACTGATATATGAATGAACTCTATAAACTTCAAAGTCACCAAATACGATATCAATCATTATAGCCCCTAGCGACATTAAGTCTAGACAAGGGCATGCATGCCTTTTTTGTAATACAAATACTATATGTAGTTATCAAATGTCGTCAATATCGCGGATATCTTTCTATTATTTTCTAGTTTTTGTGAGTAAATTTAAAGCGTAGAATTTCTGTAGGTAAAATCGAAAAAGGTCTATAGACTAGATTCATATTAGGTCTAGTATACGGTATGTACACTAGAACAATAGGGATGCAATTGAAACACTAATTGAAGCAATGTTTTAAAACTAAATTGAAAATTAAATGAACAAAAGTTGTTTATAGTAGTGTACTGATTAAAGAGAAGGTTCTTTAAAAAGTTATTATAATTTTGTGATTACGGAAATAGGTGGTCATCAAAGTCTAAATACACAGACAATATAAACAATATTAATATGCATTGTAAACAACAGGAATAGCTTGTGTATATACAGTGTTTTACACGCTATATATACATAAGCTATTGCTGTTGTATATGAAATTAATTTCTAAAAACGACAGAAAACTTTGTTGAAGCTTATGCAGTAGAAAAATTTGCTCATAAAGTTCAATAAAGTTAGCGCTCATTATTGCGTATTAAGCCCGCAAGGTGAATTATGTTCATAACTTTCTAGACTTAAGCCTGCATATACACCACCTCATACTTCGTATAAATTAAGCATGTATATTTTTACAGCATATCATATCTAAAAATACACGTATTGAAGAATCAAAAAGAGCTTCATAATGAGCTCAGAAAAAATCCTTTCACGAATTCTCAGCTGGGGACTTATTAAGAGCGCTGTCGTCTTCAATTACCGTCTTTTTCGGTTTATAAGTATTAAATGGATCATTTTTTATGAATAGGAATTGATTATATTGAAAAAATATTATACTGGTATATACATATATTTATATGGGTACATATAATAATACTGTAATACTAACAAACTGACTAAAAAAGTCTAAAAATGAATAAATATTAATAATTATTATATATCTATAAATATAATAGTAGAAAATAAATTATTTCATAGTTTTTATATATACACTACTTCACATTTAAATTCACAAGATTCATATAATATAAAAGCCCTTGAGTTTCTATCTCATATAGAATAATGCTTTTTGAAAGATTTATTTCAATTATTTATATGTAAATGGAACTGACTGATATTAAAAAAATATATAATAGCAGTATATATACAGATTTATCTGTAACTATATCCCTCAATTGCATATCATCATCATTACATAAATTATATGTGTATGAGAGAGTTACTACTTACCTTTATTATTTTCGGAATTTTAGTCATGAATAATTTTAATACGAAATTAATAAATTAAACATAACGTCTGTTTGTACGAAATGTATATTTAATGGTATTGATTTTACTTAAAAAAACAAATGAAACTGATGTTTTGTTTACTGACAGATACATATGCCATCTTCGCCGCTAACACGGATCAGGTTAAGAATCACCAATCTGTGGGGATGCAGCAACGGTCAGTTATTTTTAGGAAACTTCTGGAAATTTTCATATAAATAAAACATTGTAAACATAAGCAGATTGTACGTTTTCCTCAAAAGCTTTATCATCTATACAACTGATTTCCATAGATTTTGAATGGAAATTTTAGAGAAAGCTCTTAAATAAATGGGTGAGCACAAACCAATGTAAGTGCTTAAAAGAGCTTAGAATATATTCTGCTTTGTCCCTAATAAACCTTTTGTAAAATTATAATATATTTTAAAATCGTTCATCCCACGTTTATTGAATAATTTAAATGCACAAACCGAATGTATATGAGCTCTTTATATTATTATGTCATTCAGAATATCAGAATAATGCTTTTTGATTTATTATCTCATGTTATATGGTATAGTACAATACCAATTCTTGCCATTTCATGAAATTAAACAAGTAGCTGTATATGAAATGAGAAGTACTGCAATTTTAAATAAAATACAGTTTCCTAATATTGACAGACTGTGTAAAATTTGTTTAGTACTTTTTGAAAGACACCAAAAGTATTGAGGATCATTTCGATTCAGTGTTTGTCATTTTGCTAAAGAACTCTAAACTGTTATCTAGTGTATAATAAACTGTGATCATAAAACCGAAACAGTTAACGGTTTCCAATCTAATTCCAATGGAAATTGTTCCATTCTCCTCCCTTTTTCTCTTGTAGGGTTGCTACTAAGTACCTCATTCTTCTAAATAAATACAAGCTCATTTTTACACACATCTCTCACTTCGTTCAGATTTCAGATTCAGATTCATTCAAATCAGATCTGAACTCTTCACTCTTTTATCACAGTCAATCCGATCATGATAAAGTCAGTATTGCTCTTCTCCATTAACTGCATTCCGTTGATTTTTGGCGACCTATAATAAGATATTCTTTTATTTTTTTACTTTGGCACTTTTAAACCAACTTGTATTAAAAAGCGCTAAAATATTTTAATAGTTTCCAAAATAATAATTTACTGTGATTATTGCGTACAGGAGTCACAGTATACTTTTCATTAATTGAACTAGTTTTTTTGGCATTGCAACCGTACAAAATACATTTAATTTTATTATTAAATTCTAATATTATTTTATTATTATTTTGCAAATAATGTAAAGTAATATTTTCGTTAAATCCTTAGAAATCATGAATACGAAACGATTAGAATTGACCTTTTTATTGATTTTAAGACCTATAATAAATAAATGACAGCCCTATTTGTAAGCAACCAACCGCGATAATTGACCTCATTGCATTGAAAATTGAATGAAAATATCATTCGTATTCATTGTTCCGTTTAGACATTTTTGTCCACAAAATGTGCCTTTGTATTGAAGAGTCCTTGTAATATTGTTTTGGGCGATGGATCGAGTTGTTTGGAATAATTTTAGGCCTTTTGTGATTTTTATCTATTTACAAAGTTGATTCGAAATGCTTTCGTGTTTTCTATCAGATAAGTTATGATTTGCTGTTAAAATAACGAGATGAATAAAATATAGTGAACAATGATAGCGAAATGAATTGGGTCAGCATATTTTCAGTACTGTGATGACTCAATACTTTCGAAATGTGAACTTTACAAACGATGTATATTTAAATGCTAATATTTAATGGCCTTAGAAATTGTAGATCTTAAACGAATGGACTTCTTTAATGTTTTTTTTCTATTTTGTAAGTGGTTTATATACATTTTACAAATTGAATTATTATAATTATACATTTTATAAAAGTTTGTATACATTTTACGTTTGTTGAAAAATTGAAATTTTTTAAAATATTTTTTTGAAGATATTTTTTTACCGTTTATATTTTATATTCTCCACATGAATTGATTAACCTTCTATTAAACTCAATACCGAACAAAATATTTCATGTTACTGTTTTTGACTAGTGTAAAAGTTGTGTAATTCTATGTTGTCAAACAAGTTCTTTGTACTTTTGTTCTAAATAAATATAACTAGTCTTACCTAAGTGCGGCTTTGTCACAGGCATCGGGCGTGTCGACGGCGGGCAAGTGTTCTGTGTCCAAGTCGAGCTGATCGAGTTGCTCGTCGGTGGGCGTCGAGCAGCTCTCGCTCTTATTTCGACTGGATGATCGACGGACTATTGTGAGCGCGCCTTGTTCTGTGAACAATTGATGATTGAAATTAGCACAGATTAAATAATAGTTCTATTATTACGTCCATAGAAAAAATATTCTGGAATTTAAGTTAAATGTCATGCGGTATAAGTTCACTTAAATTCTGGCAGTGGAGTTGATCAAGATTTATGTCTGTGGAAAAACTCTAATTTCGCGGTTTGTTCTGCGAACAATTGACTTCAATTACCAGATAAAATAATAATTCTATTATCATTATATCTATAGAATTTTATACAAAACAAGTACCATGAAAATTTAAAAATTTTATTGGATGTATGTCATATCATGCGGTATAAGGTCTACTTGAATTCCGGCATCGGTGTTGATCCAGATGCATATTAGAAAAAAAATATATTAGGATAAATTTTGTAAATACGAATGTTTTTAGTTTTATTAATACTTTGCATTTCCAAATAATTATTATTGACCAATTTATTAATAAAATGTCTGAAAATTTATTATTCATATTAGTTAAAAACTTTTGCAAATTATAATATCTACTTGACTAGCAAATCTAGCCAATACGTGATGTAATGGTAATAGTTGCTGATAGGTGTAATCTTTTGATTTAATTTGGTATAATATTTTTTATTAATAATGATGGTATATTTCTACCAAAATATTGTTATATTCTTATAGCGATGAAGTGACTAACAACGTGTCACTACTTCTTTTCACTCCAAAATACAGTACACAATGATTAGTGGAACAGAGCACAATCAGATAAAGTAAACAACAAAGGGGTGTCGAGTAGCACCGCCAGGCATGATTAATAGACTGGCGGACGTGATGGACGAGAGGATTGGCATGTGCAGGCAGGTATCAAAAAGGAAAATGGCCGTCAAAATAGTCCCCGCGGTGCGGAACAAAGAACTTTGTTAGGAAAGGTCAAAATGTTTGTAGCCGTAGGTAAAATAAAAAGAACCTATTCCAACTGAAACCAAAATGTTCAAAACTTAATTCCTTCTTTCACTTTGTCTAGCCGAAATACATTTATGTTTTTAGATTAGTTACCATTAGATTTTATTAATAATATTACATTAAATTACTAATTACGAATTGTAATTATTTTATTATATAAAATAGAGTTGTTATTATATTCTATTTTTAAAATATATAACTCGTGGATGGAGTGACTTAATATTTCAGTATTAAATAAATGTATAATAACGCGTCTTTCTCAGAATTTGAAGTAATTTTAGAGAGTGCTCTGTGATAATTCAACTGAAGATTTTCTTTTAATGCGGTGTAATTATATTAAGACGACGTTAGCAACTTCTGAAAGTCAATTTCCTATAATGATCGGTTTAATTTGGAAAATTGGTTCATTATGTTAAAAGATTTACCTACTCCTATGATAGAAATGGGAATAAGTATTGGTTATTTTGTAACTATGCTGTTATTCTTAAAAAAATATTGCTTATTTAAAGTGATCAATACAGTTTTAAAATTGATTATAAATATTTTATTACAGTTGATATGTTGACTGCTCTAATTAATTAGTCTAATAAGTATAAAATAAAATCTAGTTAGGAAAAAACAAAGTAGCTTTTAATTAATAGGAGTCTATTGCTTGCATACACTTCTTTTAAAAGCCGCAACAGAATTGATGCTTATAACTTTCTTTTATCTCTGTAAAAGGAATGTCACATACTCATTGTTTATTATATGTGTAACAGTAACAATACATCTCATAGAATGTGTTGCTTCAGTCATATGTTTACATTTTAAACTAAAATATAGTTTATTAAAACTATGCTCAATCCGATTAGAACTTTTATAGACATCTGCTAAAAACCTAACGTTTTGAATAGTAAATTGTACAAGATAAATTGCAATAGGTAACGAATCCACGTCTTTCATGAAGTGAATGCCGATTGAATACGGAGTAGTTCAATTGAAGCGCGAGTTCATTTTATGTTCGATCTTTCTACCTTTACGCTGGATTCAGTGAATAGGCACTGCTCATTTTTGTGAGCAGTTCAATTAATTTCGATACTACCGACTATTTCACATTGAATTTTTCAAAGTACATATTATCTAAATAGTTTTTTTGTGTTTTATGTTATTTATTTGTAATCTACTGAGGTAATTTGGTATGAAGGTATATATAATATGTTAAAATTTATAAATTATTACGTCACGTCAGCATATAGAATCATACAATAGACTTTTATTTGTAATTGTAAGTTATAAGGTAAAAGGTATTTCTAGATTGTAAATTAAAGGATTAAATATTCACGTATATACTAATTGTACTATCAATTAATTGGGTATCAAAACGAAATAGACAGGTACATTGTTATCTGCTAATGTAAACCACGATACCGAAGGATCGGATCCAATAAAAAAGTTTTCTTATAGAGCCGAGTTTAGAATCGAGTTATCAACTTTATTCTAATAACGTAATGTGTCTATTATTCTACGAAGATCGAAATATATACTTATCTATGAGAAATACATTATTCGTTACTTAATGCTACTGCATGAATGTGTTCTGCTTGTAGGTACTGATCTGTTTCAGTTTTTTTATTAAATGATGCTAATGGAATGGGGTACCTGTCTGCGCTAACGGTTTACACTAGCGGCGTACCAGTAGATGATGATAATATGAACATGAGGTCAGGTTAGTTAGCCCATCGTGACAATTTCGAGGAATTTATCACGAAACATCGTGATAAATTCCAGAGCGAATTGCGTTGAGGACAACTAGATATGGTTTTTGCTTGCATTGCTTCCCTTCGTTCCGTTCAAGTTATTACTGATGATTGAATAGTGTTTGATTAGTGACATTTATTTGATAATGCGCTGATGATAATTGATCGTTAAACTGAGGCATAACATATTGAATATATCTGGTTATAAATTTGTATAGTCTTATTTGAAAAAAATAAAAGGAGAGTTTCACTCACCTCAAAAAACATTCTGATTTGACCTACATGAATATTTTTATTGATTTCATTTTAATACCTTAATTATTATTTTTCAATACCAAAATGCTACTCGGAAAATATGTAGTATCCCAAAGATAAAAAAATATACCCAGTTTTGTACCGACCAATCAATATGTCTTGATCACGTAGATAGAAGCGCAGGTTCAGCATCTGTCATTTTATCTTAAATCACGGCATTTTTCCAGTATTTTTCTTAGCAATCGTCGAAAAGTTACTTATCAGAGACGCGTCCCTTCATGCATGGACACTTCATCCGCGTGTCACACGAATTCCACGTGTGTATAAACAACTTATTTTTCCTCACAACCTGCTTATTTTGACGTACGTATGCGTTGGGGCGTTACTAAGAAGTGTTTGGGAATCAAACGTTTATTTATACACGCGAATAGTTTTCTTATTTGGAATAGTTTTATTTTCGTTTGCCCAAATTCACTCGAATAAAAACATACCATTAAAGACTAAAGCATTTGTAATTAAAATAAGGCATAGAAGAGCAGTGCCGTATAGACATTTATGATGCTTAAATGAAGATTCCAGCATCTGTATTTATATTAATGCCGCATATCTATAAATTACGTAAATTCATATTTTTAATTATAATTCTAATAAACACAAAGTAGACGGTATCGTCTACTTGTAAGTACAGTGTAGTTAATATAGTAAACATGAATAGGAAAAGAATAATGAAATAATCACTGAATTCTTCGTTATATAATCTATACATATATAAATAAAATTGGAGTGTCTGTTTGTAATATTGAAATAACCGGTTTTTACTACATGCATATTAATATAAATACGGTATATACACCAAAATAACATTTTTTACAATTTTTGTCTTTCTGTCTGTTTATTCCGAGTACTCTCTGAAATGGCGTAACCGATTTTAACGGGACTTTTTTTTGGCAGGTAGCTGATGTAATAAGGAGTAACTTAGGCTACATTTATTTTAGAAAAAACTTTTGTTTTAGAAAAATAAAGTAAAATTTCACGCGGACGAAGTACAGTAGCTGTACACGTGTACAGCTAAACTACAGCTAGTAAAATATAAATTGAAAAAAAATCTTTGATTTAAGATTTAACAAAGGAATTTAAATTGAAGTGCATTATTTATTAAGTAAACTTTAAATAGATTATCTTTCAAAATTTTCAAGATATAATTTTTGCAATTCATCTTCCAGAAAAGCCGAGTAATTATAAAGATACATATTATTTGAAATAATGGCAATTTTATGAGGGTAATTTCATGGAACTGGAAATCTACTAAGTTGTGGTCTACATTTTTATTAAGTTTTGTAGATCATAATTATTGTATGTGTACGAGTCAATAGATTCCACTCTAAATTAATATTGGTAAAAATAATGCAAGTAAATTGATGGATGAATGATAATGGAAAATTAATCCTATTCCTATGGTAATAATAATAATCCACGTTAATTAAACTCGCTCTTGACTAATTAACTTATAAAATGAATGATACTCTATGATATTACAGCAAACGAATATTATTTCTTATGTATTACTGTTCCCTATTACAATATTGATCTCTAAAGTACTGAACACATTTTATGCATAACTTTATTAGAAGCATATTGACTACTCCTTGTATTTCTATAATTAGAATTTATACCTATATTACCTTACCTTATTGAAAAGTGTAGTCATAACATGATTACGACAACTAGAGACATTATTTATATGTGGATGACTTTATGTATATAACTTGACACCCACTGGAAAATACATAAATTTACAATAATTACTGTATTTATAAATTTTTTACTTATTTCGTATAGTGCCTATTTATTTATTTATTAACTGTTAAGTGTGACTTTGATTTTATCCATCCTTATGATACAAATCACAGATCAAATGCTTACAGGCGTCTAATCTTGAAAAAATATCTAACAGATAGGTATGTTTTCGCATATAATATTAGTATTAGTATGGATCTCTTTATGTGACTAAGTAGTAACTTCAGTACTTCACTTGATATTTAAACTACTGACTATTAGTTTGTAGCAGATGGAGTACATAAAAATATAAATCGGAGTGGTCGTAAATGTAACATTAACTTGTTCTATAAAACGTCTAATACAAAGTGTTCGAACAGCTTTCCGACAATGGCTGAACGTTTTACAATTTTGTTATGCAGTGTACACTCCATTGTGTTCTTTGGATTGGTCCCGATTTAGCCTAGTACCAATAGTATTATATCCTACGTGCCCCGCGCACATAATATAGCATAAAAATTATCTCAAATGATTTTTGAATCATTATATATAGTTTTGTACAAAATGAAAACCAAGTAAAAGATTTGTCGTTTGTAAAGTGTTGTTTCTTTTTAAATCTAAACTTAAGAAGTGAAAACAAACCCCATCCGCCCATTAAAAGAATTTACTACAAGTGTTTTTCTTAATTTAAAACAGAAAATATGTATTATACACTTTACGATTCATCCTGTATGTTGTCTTATCCATCACTTGATATCTTACAAAGAATGGAAAAGGGCAATGAAGAGTACTTTGGCACCTATACTTTCATCTTTACCGCTAATCTACCCACACAATATCGAGTTAAAAAAATGTGGGTTGATCTGAATGATTACAGCGCATCTATTATTACATATATTTCGTTTTTTTATTCCCTAAACAGTACTCACTGAGCGCGTATGTTTATTTTCCATTTACTTTTTCTAAACTACGCAACGACCTTTGATAAGAATTCTCTGTCCTTTAAATATAATATTATGGAAGATTTGTATTCATGAATTATTATTTTATATACATATATATATTAATTATTTATGGAATGTTCCTATCTAAGCTAATGGTATTTATATGCTGCCGTGCACTAGTGAAAGATGGCAAGATGAGCTTGAGATCAGGCAATTAGGGTAATTGTGGAGAATTCTCCAGGAATTAACCATTTTGGTTTCCAGAGGACACATTACTTATATTGCAATGGGGTGACCCCATTGCTATGTAAGTAATGTGTCGTCCTATTGCCCATACTAACGATAGCTTACCTCTTTTTGTGTCTATTCATATTATGGTTCTTTTTCTAGACTTGAATGCAGAAATCAAATAACCATAAAATGAGAATTTGACAATATTTTTTCTTTATCTTGCTATATGAACTTCAACTATTCATGTTGCAACTAATACAAATTGTGTCAGTATTGTGTATTTTTAAATATAATTCTGTGAAATATACATGTTATGTTAGCGACAAATATAATTGAAAACATATGCAGTACCGTATAATGTAAGAGACTTGTAACTCAATAAAGTGGTGGAAAACAAAGCGTAAAGGGAAGTGGGGCAAATATACGACATAAAACACGAGGACGCTATAACAAGAGTCAACACTCGTATGTATTGAGTGAGACTGGTGTAATATAGAGAACGAAAGTAGGCCCCACCGAGTTGTTCTAAAATGAACTTTAAATGTTTTTATGAATATGTGAGTTTTTATTGAAGTTATAAATTTTACATACATATATATACAGGTGAAGCAAGCGTATGTATTTGCTATACCTATTAATTCCATTGAAAATCCGGATAATGTGATATTGTTTTTTTTTTATATTTACTACTAGTTTTGCCTACTGCCTACGAAATTTCGTACGCGTGTACATTTGTAGACGCAACCCATTGCTGACAATCAATTGACCACAGTTTAGTTCAACATGTATCTATATTTTATTTTAATAAAATAATAGTAGATGACATTAAATATATTAGTTTTTATGTATTACGCCACGTATTTTGATTAATTTATTAGTAAAATAAATAGATAACGCTGTTTTATCTATTGTTGCCTTTTAATTTATGATTACATCCTATTTACTAGTAAATAAATAAATCAATACCTTTGGAAATTGTATGTCAATATTCATAACACAATCTGTACAGTCTATTCTTGTGCTGGTTTCAAACTAATTTTGTTACAATCAACAACTGTTTACTGTGCAACAAGATCTTAAATTATTCATTATACTGAAACATTTCGAGTTTAGTAAATTTTTATTGGTAATACAAACGCAACAATGTCTCAGACTCGTCGAGTTAATTCCGAATGCTTGCAAACATCGTAAATGAATCCTCATTCCACTGTAGCCGCTCTAAATGGGTATTGTATCCGTGATAATGAAGGTCGTTACGTATCTACTTATTGCTTGAAAATTATCGAATGTTAATTTTCAAGTAATCGACTTAAATTTATAGGATACTTATGGTTGTTGTGTTTTAGAGTACTGACTTATTAAACAAGGCACCGCTGACGCTAGCACTGGCTACTCAATCAAATGATAAATGAACGGATTTGTGACTTCTGTGTCGTGTGACGTGTGTGTGAATTCACAAAAATGTATTGTATTTTATATGCTAATCTTATTATATCCCCATATATATATCCCATCCTCGTCGCCAATTAATATGTATTAATTAAAACGTCCGTCTTATTATCAAAATGTAAAAACAATAGAATAACTTTTGTTTGGAAATAAAAACAATACATTTTTAAAATAAAAAGAGGTTTATATGCACATCACTTTAACTTATGCTTATAAAGATAGTTGTACAAATAAATAAATGTATTTTGTGTAAGTTATATCACGTGATGTTAACATATCAAGACGAAAAGATAATTCTTTTGCAATCTTATATTAGTTTGATTTTTAACAGGATACTATTTAATTATTAAACTACAAATGTTGTTTACAAATGTTACTAATGTACAGTTGCTGAGACAAGATTTGGGACACCAAATCACGCAGAATCATTAAATAGCACGAAGTTAGGTAGTTCTAGATAAAAGCATGTGAATATATATGTAATAGCTCTTATATACCCATATAATATCTTCGAGACCGTGTGTTTTATGTTAAATTTATTGCGTATTCCAAATAAAATATGTTTATAGTCGTTGTGCTAGCACCTGGTGGGTGGTATAAAATCTTGTTTAGAGATTCCCTGGCGTACTTGTATTATTAAATCTATAGGTATTTTACTACTGAATAGATGAAGAATATCTAAGGAAAAAATATCAATCTCCGTTACATAGATTATTTTGGTTTACAACCATTTTTATACTGATATAAAAATAGTAAATAGTCTACGCAAATACTCAATCAATAAGTCTGGATGCCTTCGTAATTCATAGTAATGTATATCAGTAGCAACCTCTCCCTGTTATATTTTTTACTTATCTAGTAATCAAAAATACTGATACTAACAAATAAAACAGAATTTTTCTTTATTAATGTAATTAATCGGGTTTTAATACCAATAATTTTATGGTAAGAAAAAAATACTTCTGCACTACATTGCAGTAGCCGTGGTCAGGAGCTGACTAGAGTACATACAGATGTATGATATACTAACAGATAAATCTTATATATAAAATTCTCGTGTCACAGTTTTCGTTCCCATACCCCCGAAACGGCTTGACCGATTCTCATGAAATTTTGTGAGCGTATTGAGTAGGTCTGAGAATCGGCCAACATCTATTTTTCATCCCCCTAAATGTTAGGTGTAGTCCAACCCAAATTTTTTTTTTTATTTTTTAGACAAAATTTTTAGTTTCTATTTTTTTATGATACAACATACAAAAATACATACAATCCTAAATTTTCACCCTTCTATCATCAACCCCCTATTTTTTATAGCGTTATTAATTTATGTGGCAAAACAACGTTTGCCGGGACAGCTAGTATTTTATATAAGTGTAGGTGCCATAAGTTACTTTAACTACTGTCAATATGTTGTCCAATTAAAGAGCGCCTCATAGCAGTCACGGTATGCGTGCACTTATTTACTGATGATGATTACTGAACTTTGTTTAAACTTATTTATCACTAGGAAAGTGGATTATAATATAATAGTCAGTCTATTCTATACTATTTCTAGTATCAAGATTTAGAAAATACTTTAATCTTCGAGTCGATCACGTAAATAATTTCTTATGGATTATTATCTTACCAATTATTTGCAGTATTAAGAAATTACTAAATCAAGTCAATAGAATATACTACAACAGGAACCAGTAGTGCGGATATATTTATTATAATATCATGTATATTATAATAAATATATCCGCACTACTATATATATAAGTACTATATATATAATATACTATAAGTCAAATTCTAACTACAAAGGGATAAGAAAATAGAATTAGTACAGTACATACATCAAAAACATTACCGAACAATAATTATGTACATTACAAAGTTAATAACTAGATTATACACTTAGAGAAAACAGGCACTATTATACGAATATACAAATACAACACATTAAATACACGAGTTCTGTGTAGTTTATGTACAACAATGTTCATAAAAAAATATACAAAATAAAATTTCTTTGCCTACGATATATGGCAAAACATACGACGATCAACCTTATGGAAAGTGGTATCACTAATTTAAACATATGAGCAGCTACACGGCCGTTGCAAAATGTACTTTAATACCAGTAATTAATTCCCATTTCTTTCCTCTTTTGCCAAGTAAACAGTTATGCTTTCGTGTCTGCATTCGTAATTTTACTGCAATATTTCCTCCTTTAATTAGGAATATAACTTAGCTTGGAAAATGATGTGTTTTGTGATAGATATACTCGTAGGCGAATCCGAGCTACACAGGCAGTTGACTTCTTACAAAATGAGTTATAATGTATAATGTTGTAAAAAATATTTATTGGAATAGTTGATCAATAATAGACAATAATTATTAATTATTTTTATACATTTCTAATAGAGTTCCATAGAGGTTAAAACATAACAAATCACGATGGAAAATATTTTGAAGACTATTTTGCACTCACAGAACTCATGTATCTATTTTTTCCAAACCACTTAGACACTGAAAAGAAAGTAATACAAGACATTGTGGAAAACATGTAAGAAATCCTTTCAATTCAAATTCAAAGTCATGGGTCTTATAATAGTAATAATAAGTACGTTAAATCTTAATAATATTATAAACACGAAAGTTTGTATGTATGCATCATTGTTTACTCTTTCATGCAAAAACTACTGAACGAATTTTGATGGAACCTTACAGTAATATAGCTTATGCATCAGAATAACACATAGTTAGTTGGCATAGTTAGTAATTAAAATAAATCTTTGTTTTACTTATACGACCCACAAATTTGATATGGTGTTCTCAAAGGTTTAAAGTGATAGGTGCAAGTGCATAGGAATAGACAAGTAAAAGAAAGACTTTCTGTAACGTGCACATTTGGCTTTGCGACTATCGCGATTTTTATATTTAAAATCGAAACTTCGAAAATATGTATTTTTTTTCGAATTACATGTTATGTTACCGAAGTCCATTTCATTATTTAATGGACTTGTATTATCTTTAAAACTATGATATTTACTTTAAATTACTTTATATATTACGAAAATATTTAAATAAAATTAATTGTGTAGTTCGTTATTTTTATAATGTTATTAATGTTATAATTTTTTTGTGTATTTCAAATGTTCTTTATTTTAATCACTTTTCAATTTTAGTGAAGATAATTTAATCTAAGGAATTTTATTTTAATTTATCTATTAAAATAAAATTTTGTATAGTAAGATTTTAATAGTGGCATTAAATTTATTAAACTATAATTAGGTACGTATTGATCTTAAGAATATTGAACATCGTTTATGATTATGACTGAATTTGTTGATTTTGTGTTGATAGAATTGTAATTTGTAATACAATTTTAAAAAATCGATTTATCGAGATAGTCGCCTTTTCAGCCGTGCTTACTGGGGGATGTGCCGTTGCGGGGCGCGGGGGGCGGCGGCGGGCGGGGTGCCTCCTCCCGCGGAGCGCCCGCGCCGCCCGGCGGACTCGCCACTGGAACACCAACCATCAGCTTATTATATATACCTACCGACAATATAGAAAACAATGCTTTATAGTCTGAAAGTGAAAGCAGATTGAGAGAAAACGACCGATAGTTAAACGGCCAACACACGATAGAAAAATCAGGGGAAATATCAAAACAGTGGTGGTGAATGAAATCAAATTTTGTTTCATTTTGAATACAATTGAAAATCCTTTATTCATTTAAACTTCATTTATGCACTTTTTAATAGTCGTAGTTATTCTTCTTGTAATCTACCGCTCATTCGGAAAGCTGTTTCATCACAAGAAGAATGCGCAAAACATGTGTGTTTATCTTTTGAAAAAATCTCTAGAAAGGTGGAAGGATCTAAGAATCGATCCAGAGCGGTCTTCACCACTATTACTATATTTACTCCTGAATTTAATGCGGTGTATAGTCTGTCTTACATTAGTAACATTATGGGTAACATCTGAGTACCAACCTCACGGTAAATAGGTACGTAACACCTGATGGCCTACTCTACCAACGCACCTGCGTAATGTGATAGAGTTAGTGTTCATTGATCAAATTAAATAGGTCGAGCTTTCCCTTTCAGTTACAGTCTTCCATCCTTTTTCACGAAATTACTCTAACGGAAAGCAGATGTTACACATCGAAATAGAAAAAATAAGTGTTTAAGTATAAGAAGAAACTTCATAAGTTACAGAGAGACCAATTGAGAGTTCTTAAAAAGTAACCGGCATGGGTACTTCAGACTATTTCAGATACCCAGCAGCTTGTTTGGTAATATATTGTTTCAGTTGCAGGATACAGATTATACAGAGGTAGAGAAATTGAAGGTGTATTAGTGAATGTCATATGATAACGTGATGTCCGAAGTGCTGTTCATGTATGTATGTACATGCATATATACGCAACGGATAGCCAATTACTTAAAAATAAATTGAAGTTACATATTTTTATTCCAAGAAAAGGTATACAATTGTATTATATTTATAAATACTATTGTTTACTGTCTTGTACTTGGTTAGCCTTTTGAATATTTAATCTTGGAACTATGTAGTATAAATAGAAAAACATCAAAGAAAAACATGTTTCGAGGTAGCAGGCCGTCTTTTTATAAATAATACTTTATTTCGCACGCAATTTATGAATACGTTCAAAGAAAAATAAAAACTGACAATAAATAGAAAGCATGTTTTTAAATAATTGGTAATCTGATAGTAATTTGTAGAATTTATACATTATGTTACATTATTCTATATTTTCATAAGAGATGTGTTTTGCATTATAATCCACTTTGTTACAAATGAAAAGATTAATCCATAACAATAACAATTAGTACTGTTCCTTAGCAATAGATGTACATATCGTACATATTGTTGTAATTGTGATGGGATTAAAAAAAACATTAAATAATAAATTATATTTACTGGTTGATGATCCAGTGAATACATCCATTACGTCTATGTAGGTACCTCTTTATTATTTAATTCTACAATTAAGCAAGGTGTTCTATCAATAACTTAAATTCTAATTCTATACAATTATTTAAGGCGAAGGCGATTCAAATTTAATAGAACATTATGCCTGCACTAATGTTTCGGTAATACATTATTAACGCATGAAAAATGTAAATCATCTAAATGAAGTAACTTTTAAAAGATTGGCTGTGTTTTTAGTAATTGGAAAAAATAAAAGAATCTAATTTTAATATATATTACAACGACAGTGTCGATGACGATTTTGGTATGATGGATCGTTACAATTATTTCTCCGCGTATGGCGCACATAAAGCAGATGGGTCCCCGAGCCATTGACAAACAAAGATAAGGAAATTGAAAAGTGTGGTTTCTGAAATGGAAGAGATTGCTTCAGAGATAAGACTGGTTTTTGTGCTATATTACTGTGAAAATTATGCTATTTGTAATATACTTCGTATGTAATTAGTAGTTAATAAACAAGTAAAGACAGACAAATGCTGGAACAGTAATTTAATACTGACATATTACTAAAGTTAGATCATTACAGGGATTACACACTTGAACTAAACAATAAATTGCTAATGTATGTAACATTCATACTACCGATTTCACAAAGGAGAAGAGCAGAGAGTCAAATCCACTTATTCCAATTCTATACAAATATTGATAATTTTTTAATATTGAGAAGTATAACTTTCAAATTAGATAGATATATTATAATAATGTAGGCTTTTAGAGATTAAAAATACCTACATTATCGGAATTGTTTCACTTCTTTTTAAGTAGATTCTCTTTTGTCAAGGTACTCTTTTTGAGAAATTATTTCGGGTTGTAAGTAAAGCTTTTGTTGATAAATAAATACCAAAACAAACAAGGACAAACAAAGTAAGCAGAAATAATTCTATGAGTATTAGACAATTCATAAACGTACCCCGTTTTAGTTTGTACCTATATAACCAAGATAACAAACACATGAAAATTAAAATATTTGTATTGTGCATAGATTGAACTTGGGACCATTGAAAGATGCGGCCTTGTGATAAATTGTTTAACAATTAAAAGGTCATTAAAATACTTATTTTTTATAGCTAATTTACGAAGTTCTATCTATTTATGTTTGTTTGTATTTCCAATAGAATGCTTTCTAAGTAAACCCATTTAGATGTTGAATGAACAATGAGGTCTAGTTACTTCAGTCGCAAGTAACAGATCAATAAGAGCGACCACACACCTACCTTCCGTTTCATTCTTATTAAATATTGTTAAACAAACTAGAACTTTTAAACTCACATAATATTATTGATTATCGCTTTAAACAGACACTAATTTCATTAGCTCTTATATTATGACTTGATCTGTAAGTTTCACTTTACTTTTATGAATTTAAATCTGACAATATTCTGTGTGTTCACTTATAATATTTCGTTAATGACAAATTCTAATAAAATCGTATAATAAAAAAAAATGTAAATGAATACAGTTTCTAGACTAATCTTGGTGTTTCGAACCATATTCTGAACTGATACCTATATATAAGTACTTGAAAAAAGATATTTTGATTTAACAATTTTTTTTAAAGTCTAAAGTAAGAGTAGGGGATACCTAAACTGGCAACGTGCTATTACAATCAAGGATGTAAATAAAAATAAATAAATAGAACCGGAAACTGCGAGTATGTAACTGCCCTAACTTGAACTGCAAACGGATAGGTACCCATTTGTTTGTAACTTTGGATCCACTACTGATGAATATTTCAATGGTACTGGTTAATAAGGAACTAGTTGTTTGTTGTTGAGATGAAAGGATGACCAAACGGACATACAATGCCAAAGTTAGGCGTAGATTCATCTATTTTATATTAGATAATACAAAACTCTATATAAATATAATTCTATACCACCAAATGTAAATATATAATACTAGCTGTGCCCGAGGTTTCACCCGCGGGAAATTTATAGCCTATGTTATTGTAATGTATAAGCAATTTTACTGTAAAGTTTTATCAAAATCCGTTCAGTATATTTTGCGCGAAAGAACAACAAACAAACAATCAATTCATGCTCACAAACTTTCGCATTTATAATATTAATAAGATAGATAAGTTATCCTGGACAACTAACATCTCTATCTCGAACTGAAATGAAAGACAAACTGATGGCCAACCTGACGTTAAATGATAACTGTCATCTATATACATGGACGGTATCGCGTTATCATGTGACGCCAATAGTAACATCACTCAGTTGCCGTTTCGGAGCAGTAAAATATGTGTTATTTCACCTCTACACCCTTCAACCCTAACACATGTTACAAAGCATTTACAGAATTGGTATATGTCTATTTGAGATTATAAATATATGACAAGTTAAGAGGAAATGGTTGAATAATTTAAACATCATTTAGTTTTGTATTTCTATATTCAAAATCGTCAGACAGAATAGGTATATATTCCGCTAAATATTTATCGAATATCGGGAGACAAACAATGAATTTGGGTCAGCTTAATTTCAAAATCAAAATTATCAATATAGTTTTATATTATACAGTTATAAGTATTGAAAATGTATTAGTACTGGCTGAATTTAAATTCTATCTCTAAGATTCTTTGTATAATGCTTATAAAATATTTTGTGACATCGTTTCGAAGAAAAGTCTGATAAAAACAAGTCCCTGTAATATTTTAATTAAAAGCCAATTGCAAATTAAGTTATGTCTACGGCTCGGATTTTCTGGAGCCAAGGAATATTTAATGTCATTTAAAATACTGTCACTTTTTCTTAACTTCACGGGTTTGATCGATAACGGATTTTTATAACAAAGTGACTTTACTGACCTAGAACTTTAGAAGACTAAATATATCGTAGACATAACAGTACTACGGACTATATTAATAAATATGTAGGATTATAAGTAGACTAGAGATCTTTGTACAAAATCGTGTATGTAGGTACCTCAGTCGCACTATTTCAGTCGTCAAGCTTGTTTTTATTTTTTTATACTACGTAGGTGGCAAACAATCATACAGCCCATTTGATGGTAAACAATTACCGTAGCCTATGGACGCCTGTAATACCTGAGGTGTCATGTACGCGTTGCTGACTCTTAAAAGTAGTTTTGTTAGGCGATGATTTATTACTTTGAAATGGTAACGTAACAGACCATTCACTATTATCACAGTACCACGTGCCCCGTAGTACTGTTACTACCTTAATGTACAGTACATAGGCGATGTTTACCACTTATTATCAAGTGGTCCAAGTATAGATTTTAAACGTAATATGTATTTTATAGGTAATAGTTGTAACTTTGTTACATATATTAATATATATATACATATACATGTATGATTATGTTGAAATATATAAGTACTTCCATCTATAAAAATGTCCAGGTCATCTAGCAGGTTATTTAGTAGGATATATGTTTATCAGTTATACATTACCCATAAAATGAGATTTGCTTAGCCGGGGAGGGTTTGCTTACACTGGGACTTTTTATTAGATGCTTCATTGTGATATATCCATGGGTATTTAGTTAATTCTTAATCAGTCGTCTATGGCTGTCTACACAGAAACATATCTAAATAAATTTGAATTCAGGAACAAAAATTCTTTTGCATTTATATCTAAGTAAATACACCGATAATTTTATTGTATCAATTACAACATATTAATTTAAACTTACAAATTACTATGAGCCCAACAAAGATGTTTACCTGAAACAAACAATTTTATTTATAATTAAGTATTCTTCATTACATTATGTAGGAAAATACACTAACTTAATATTTATACGCATATTCTGTATTTATTTGACTGGTACATTGAGTAAACAATCTTAGCATATAATTTAATGCATTATATATTTTTTAAATAAATATGTCGTTTAAAATAAGAAACAAAAACAGAACATCTTTATTTATGTAATGACAAACAAGCCAATTGGCCCATTGTGGTTTTTTTTAATGGATGTCGAATGACATAGTGCTCCTGTCTCCGCTATCACCAGTTGAGGGTGAAAAAATGAGCATGAGGTCAGGTTAGTTAGTACATTGTAGCAAATTCACCAGGAATTTATCACAATTGTTACTAGGGGGGACCGTGTGGATATCAATCTGACATAGTACATTGCTAGCAATGGGATTATTAGTCCACATTACTAACAATACTCTTCCCCTCCCAACTGGTGGCAGGTGGTAACTGTCATCTATATATACGACAGTTTTACAGACACCACGCCCGCCAGACGCGACACTCGTTGTTGCCATTCCATGGTTCATATGTTGCCATTCCAGAACAATAAAATTTATATATACCATATCCTAACCTCAAGTCAAAACACAGATTTCAAAGAACCTGCTATCCTGATAAGTATAATGGATGAAACATATACTTTGTACAAAGATCTTGCCTGCCTTACTTATAAACTACTCAATTGATTTATTAATACATGTTCGTAGTAATTTTATCACTACGATTAATCTAGTCTTCTACGAGGTAGAATTTCGAGTGTCAGTTAATATTTGCGTTCAGAAAATTAAATTACGAGCTTTGTAGTTCGGCTCTTGATTTCTTAATCAAACGTCGATTGATGACGGTGTTTACCCTCCTAAAGCCTTATTTGACTAACTACATCGGACAGACGAGTCCGAGAGAAAAATCTAGTAAAATACCTAAACTAAATTAGTACAAGTTGTCATCATTCTTTATTCATGCAGGTAATATAATGATATTTTGACATATCTGAGGAGAGTGATGGTAAAGAATTAATCCCATCAAAAATATAAATGTGAAATGATGAAGTCGCGGGAACAGCTAGTAAACAATATAAATTTGCATTTGTTAGTCAGATCTTTGAGCTATGCACAGTTTTTTTTGTCCTACTAGTGTCGATAAAAATATTATGTTACTTTCACTACATACATTTTACTTCGCAGTTTATAGCATTAAATGCGGCAGACTATATAAATATAAACAAAGGAGTAAATAAGTTAGAAGCTTCAGTTAACCTCGTTAGTGGTTGCCGACACACGCCGATCTCTCGGGAAGGCCCCTAGGCACAGATACGCGTATAGATAATCACAACCACAACTATGTTGTTATGATAGAACTGATCAATCCGCCTGCATTCTATTGTGGCTTCAACAATGTCTGTTTAATATTGCTAGCTCACTTCAATAAGATGGATGTTTTCATTTATAATTTAACATATTGTGTAAATATATACGTTAAAGTATAAATGTATATTTTGATACTGGTTTGAAATATTGATTTCGTAATGAGTGAAGTCGACGCGCCTGTTTGATCGATATTCTGATAAACTAATACTACTAATATGTCAGCCTAATCTGACTTTTGAACCCCTGGTGGTACTCAGGCTGAATTCATCCAATATCCGTCGGGTATTGGTTGATTTTCAGTAAATATATAAGTTTTTCCGCTCGTTTACCATTTACACCCTTCCCCACTTTCCTTCAATGAAATTCAATCAAGTCGATTTTCATGAATTGGTTGGCATTAGAAAGCAATTTATTCAACAGATATTGCGTGTACTGTACACTATTTACTCTAACGCTAACCAACTTAACAAATACATTTAAAGCCGTATCACATAATACCACGAAGTTCTAAACAAAGAAGTTTCACAAACAATCACTAATCGAGTTTCTCAGTTGAATAGTATCCCAAAGCGTAGTGATGAGCACTTACGAGTTAAATTGCTAATGCCAAAACAAAGATTCACTAATCGCAACGTGCTGGTATACTCTCTAATCGAATTCAATCCTACGATATTGGATTGCGTCGTTTTGCATCTTTTGTATATTCAAACAAACAAACTTTGTACCCCGTTTGTAAATATATGTATATGTATCATATATTTACAAACGGTGTACTCATAGGTGTGATAACTAAATAAAAAAAATCTTAGAAAACTATTAAAAATAAGCTAAAAACCTGTATTGTGAAATTTATATACGAATATATTTGTTAATATTGTATCTCAATTATTAATTCATGTGAATTGCATAAGAAGAAGTGAAGGCACGGCCGGAAAATATCAGGTTGCCATTTGTTTAAGTTGCCAGTTATTTAATTTATTAGAATTGTTTTCATAAATTGTTAATCTTAGTTAACAAAAAATACCTACCCTGAAACCTACATTTAACCCAATTCTCAATTGCAAACTGATAGAAATTTAGAAATACTATCTTGAAATAAAAGTTGTTCATAAATGTCATATTAATTTTTGATTATGTTATTTTGCTATTATTACATCCTATGTAGTTTATTTTCATAACAAACAACAATATCCCAATGAGGTTTGGATTACAAGCCCCCGAGAAATGATAAAAGTAATCCACAACTCTACAATTTCCTGTTTCCATTTACGTTATACGAGTACATATTTAATCGAAAATTGTTTATTTGTTATAAAAAAAAAGTTGAGTTACAGTGGTAGCGTAAAAACAAATATACCGGTAAAATATACTACAACAATTAAAAAATCTACGGCACATTAATAGCCTTTCTACTATGTGGTAGCTTTTTATAATATACTGTTAGATTTTTTTATACAAGAAGCCATCTAGAAGCCATCAAAAGATACCATCACCACATATTCAGCAGATATTGAAATTACATATACTATTTTCTTTACTATTTTTATACTATGATTGTGGCAAACAAACATATGGACCATCTGATGTAAAATGGTTACCCTAGCATATGAACGCCTAGAACTAATCACCAGGGGTTACGCGACCACTCAGGTTCATCTGCGTTAGGTTCGTCTGCGTGTGGGGATCTTATCGATGACGAGTGGTGCAATGGTAAAAGGTAAAAGGTGGTAAAAGGTGGGCATGATGCCACAATTCTTCAGAACATAGAATCGTTGTATATGCGATAGAATACACAAAGCGATGCAAAGTCTCGCCTCAAGCTAAGTGGTTCGATACCGCATGAGAGATTGGGATGATCGAATTCTCATAACACGTCCGAATCAAAAGGATCGAGCTAATATCAAAGGTGTTTCTGTCCAAAGATGAGAGCAATACTCTATATGCAAGCGAAGCAACCAACGGAGCGAATTAGTTATGTTATATTTGACTTTGGTAGTTTAGATAGTTGATTAATGGTATCAACCACAATTGTATCTATGTGTACCACTCTCAAAGTTATGTTCGATATCAATGCGAAATTATTTGATGAAGTTTTGACTGAAAATTGTATGCATAAATTACTAGAAAGATGCACGCACTATTGATATATTCCTAGACTAATGTATCAGTGAAGTCGGAAACACACGCTTAAATTCGAATAAGATGAACGATCATATAACACATCTACAAATGATAACACAAAAACTATAAAAGTGTTGACCTAAAATAAAATAGTTACAGAGTAATAAGACGACAGCATGTTATATATTTTTTACGACGTACTAGGCGTAACAAAACACAATATATCAGTTAAGTAAAAAATAAAATGTTGAACACAGTTTCTAATATGTATTACGTTACGTTTTCTATCAGTTGGGTCTATTTACTGTATGTATCACTTTAGCAATCAACACAATAATCTTAGTCGATTTAATTTCACCATTAAAATGAATATGAGTTATCTGCTTGTAACCTCGTAGTTTATAAAATGGCGTAATCAAACTAAACTTTACACCATTGAGATAAGACTTGTATACTTCTTTTCTAGAATTATATTTACAAGAATTATTCTAAAGCCCTTGTAACCCTACATAACTTATTGTTTAGTATAGCATTCCAATAAAGAGTACCCGAATCACATCCGCCCAACATGGATTTGGAAAGGGTTCGTGGTCAAATACATTACGTGGCGTAACAACAGATAGAAATCTAAATTCTACTATATATCGTTGGGCTGTGATTGCTGTACGTACGTCTATAAAAATACCAATAAACTGTGTACTTGACTCCAAGTGATAGGATATGAGCGTTCAAATAAAATAAACCTAATATGTGCTCTATCGTATCAAACGGGGTAATAGGGGAACCACACTTACACGGGCGTGGATTTTAATATATTTCGCATATCAGATTTTTGATAGAGACAAGTTAATCATCTCTCTCTTATCTCTTGGAATAATTATATTTAAGTTCTAAATTTAAAATTAAGATCTCATATCATTTATTGATTATGTTAAGATTTTGTCCTAAGAACAAGTATTACCAGCCAGCTATTTAAGGTAGAATGCAGTTAAAACAAATATGGGAAATAGAATAGAATAGAAAATCATTTATTCAAATAAACTTACATTGAAGCACTTTTGAATAGTCATAACATTTTTTTTTTAATCTACTGCTCATTCGGAATGCTGTCTCATCACAAGAAGAACAAGCAAGAAACTTGTGTGTTGCTCTTTTAAATAATTTATTCTTACTTACAATTTAAGTTTAAGTGTGTGAATACAAACCACCGATTAGCACTAATTCAATTAAATACTCAAAAAGAAAAAAATATTGAATACATAACCAACTGGTTAAACAATTAATAAGAGGAAATCAGTCATAGTGATTAGAGCAGACCAGTCCCTACAAGCAGCACCCGTTCACGAGTATGACGGATGAGCCAGCCATCACTGCGCTCGACCATATTTTAGGGAGCCCAATGACCCGGCCCACCACGCCGCCACAAGTCTGGACATTTTAGTGAGCATGACTACTCAAAACACCAGACCACGTCATAGCTACTCACAATTGCCATCTGATGTTTATAGTATTCACATTTCACATAAGAATGCATGCGGCAATTAATACAAAACCCGCTACGCTTTCATATTTCTAAAATAATTGAATCAAGAAAGCAATGAGATAAACAAATTATAACGTTGTATGCTAATAAACTAATTATTTACTTGATATGTTGTCTTCTATGAATTCGTCTATCCTGTAATAGGCTTTCTTACACAAAAATTATTTAATATAAGATTTGAATTGCCTCTCTGTCAGATTTAGTGCAGATTCTGGCAGTTTATTATAAAATCTTACGCAATTACCATAGAATGAATTACTGACTTTGTGCAGGCGGCATTTAGGTAAAATTAGCTTATTTTTATTGCGTAAGTTTCTATTTGTACAGTCTTTAAGTTTTCTAAAACTGTCTAAATTCTTCCGTGTATACATGATATTCTCATAAATGTATTGTGAAAATGAAATGTGAGTATTATTTCCGTTACAAAATTCCTTTAATTTGTTTTACATTTCTCCTTACTGTTAATAAAAAATAATTGTCTATCGCTTGTAATGGAATCCAAATAAACATCGAACGCGACGGTTCGAGGCGCGAAACGACCCCTTAGCTTTGAAGCGAAACTTTACGAGTACTGGTAGAACACAGCTAGATTTATACATTGGTTATAAATCAGGTATTAGTACATACGATATTAGTACCAACTTATTTAACGCGTTTAGTGTAGAATAAATATGATTCATAAAAATAACTGGTTTAGTATATCACTAGAGTAAATATGAAAACGTATACTACATATTAGGTTTTTAGAAGTGTAAATTCGAGTTTCATGTATACTACATTGTTTCGGCAGTATAAAAATGTATTCTTATTTTCAACTGCTGACTTCTACAATCTTTAGATATCAGAAGACAATATTGCACTTACGATGTCGTAGCTATTTTACAAAAAAAGGGAATAGTAAGTATTTGTATCCTACACGATATCAGCAATAGTATAAAGAAAGGAAGGGTACCTTATTCCCAGAGCAGCAATAACTATTTGGTTTCAGAGTACGTAAACGGTGTTAGGAATAAATGGTATCTATTTTTTAGGAAAACCAGTGCACACCTATTTTCGACCGGTTAATTCAGGAGACTATCTTATGATGTAGAATACATATTATTATTACTTATAATTTTCCACTTCAAGATCATATTGTAGAAATAATCTAACGATTATTTTCTATAAATTATTTATTAGACTATTCGTAAAATACACTCTAGAAGTGGTAAATTGTAAGTTTATTATCGCTTAACGCTAAATAATCTCTAAAATATAAATAAGAAAGTCAGAAACATAAATTGTTAGACAGTTTCGTATTATTGTTAGCAGGATTTGAGCTCATGACTGGGACTACAATCTACGAGCGTAAACCACTGGACCATGACGCTAGGTAACTCGAAATTATATATTAACACAAATTGTATTATTTGTGTTAATATATAATTTCAAGCAAAGGCTATTCTTATGAAATGCGAAGGGTTGGAAGCAACTCTACGACTACCACTAAACACCTTGATGCGGTTGGGAAGGGTAGGTCGTAAATTCGATCAGCTCATTATACAGCCAGTTGAGAGTACGCACTATATTATGCTTTAACAATATATTATTTGGAGTATTTTATATATGTATATAACATAAGAAATTAATCTTTTTTTACCTAAACAGTTCAAAAAGAAACTTAAACATTGAAGACTTTTCAGCTTAAATAACAATGTTAATTTAATTTCAAAACTACTTTTTCTTATAGTTTTATATTAATATGTTTTATTTCTCAGATATCTAGGTCTAGGTCAAAGCCGATGTCATTCTCATTTGCATTTGCATCTGTTACCTTTTTTTATTAAATATTCTTTAATCATTAAGGAAGTCCACAGCTGCAAATCAAGTTAACTATGGAAACGAACTTAATCTTTTACCGTTTTATTTGTAATAGACAGGTATTTCAACTGACTATAAATTTTCTACTTTAACTAATTCTGTATAAAAAAGGTAAAGCCTACTTTCGTACTAATCTACTAATCAGCCCTTAGCTGTCTTTGAGTAGGATATTTTTGAAACATAACACTAGGGAGTTGCTTCAGTAACCATTAGACGTCTCTGATTCGTCATTAGCATCCTTACAATTAAAAATATTGTAAATGTAAAAAATAAGGTTAGGTTAATTCTCTCTTTTTATTTATATACCGATATTATTTTGTATTGTATTGTATTTTATATACAGATACATTTTAGATTTTATTTTGTACCAAACAGTGTGAAAGGGTTAATCAAGACTGATAGCATACAAACTATTCTGGCCCTATGTTCTTATAGCAAAACAAAATTAAGTCATGCGTCTTCATTTATCCGGGTGTTTCTTACCACAGAAATAGAGTGTGTAGTCGACAGGGAACAATAAAAACAAATGTACCGTTTCATTGCCTTTGGAATCCGCTTTGATAATATCGTCAGTTGTGGGTGGTTGGTTTACGTTTCTACAATAATCGATGAACTTATAATCGGCTTTTAAAGTAACACTTATTTATAAACGATATTTGTCATAAACCATATCAGATATTGCACAAAATTTATCACAAAAAATTCTGTCTCATCTATTTCAGTCACCAAATAGCTTGCTTTGCAAGTGTTTAGGTTCACGGCTAGATAGATAATGGAGTAAAATTACAGAGATGTAGGCATGATGTATTGAGGTACCAAAGGCGTCACATGGTGACGCGATGAATGGCAACGGTTCCCACTTTCAAACGATTGGACCGTCAGCTGATTTTCCTTCCAGTTACAAAAACAAAATCAAAACGCGTGGAGTACGGTTTTCATGTTAGTTTTCTTCAAATGTAGGGTCAATTGCTATTTTAATTATTGCTCATTATAAAAAAATATTAAAGTTTAACTGTTTATTTGAATAGTCGACGTATGAAATTCATACTTTGACTTACTCTGCACGTTTTCAATTCTCTGTAAGCGATCTAGTATGAAAACAGATATTGTTGTCAAATTTTCATATAATAATTATGTCAGCATAACAACTGGGACAAAAGCCCCGGAAAGCCTACCCTTAGGTCAAGGAACGATAATAATATTCCGAGGGGTTTATGTGTTTATATTATCGCTGATAAATTTGTTACAGTATTACACATTCATGCAAAGTCATTAACTTTTATATTGTAAAGAAGATTACATATTTTATATGAACATAAATAAATGAAATCTATCATTTGTGGAGTCTACACGAAGTATACATTTTTCGAATTAATTTAATGCTGTCCACTGCAGCTGGCCTTTGCAGCTTGTCTGGACGAACTGTAAAATGATTTATTGTAACCTTTTTCTTTAATAAGATAATTTCTGCTTTGATAAATAGAATAGGTATTCTTGAGGAGAACATAACCATAAAATGGAAATAATAGAAATATAAATAAATATTTGATTAAATTAATATGATATCTAATTATTACTATGGCCATAGCTTTCGGTTCGAATCTTTTGACGAAATGAACTGTGCTTTACCGAAAAAAAATCTTTTTAAAATTAATTAAAAAAAAACAACACTTCGGTTTCATACAGGTGCAATGAATATGGTAAGAATGACATTTTTTTAAACATAACACAGTTCCATAATGTAGCTAAAAGGATTTTTAAAATTCGTTAAGTATTTTTTATGTTTCTCTATTATAAATAACAATTTTGTCTTTACTTATTATAAATTAGTTTGGTTAAATAAATCAGTCTACAAAATTTTGTTTTTAGTTCTATATATTAATCATATAGTATTACATATTATATTATGTCATGCAAATAGAATTTCAAATATTTTGGATAATCTGTGGCCGTTGGGAGCTGTGGGAGCTGACCTTCCCCGGACACGTCCCGTAATGTAACCATTATGAGGCATCTTACAAGAGATAAAGTGGCCAATCGACCTTGCGCCTCCCGGCTTGAATTTATAGCCAACATGTGCCTAGAGATTTGGGACTCTTGATATAAGACATTCAAGGCGACAAACGTTTTCCCCTTTTCGTTTTTACGTGACCTTATATATATTTTTACACTATTTGCCCACTTGATGGAAAGTGGTAATCACCGCATACGTACATAGCCCCATTGAATACTACAGGATACTCTGCACAATCTTGTCATTATGGCCCAATATTTAACTATCCACCTCGACTTACACAGAAAGCTCGTGAGTTCAAATTTGACTGACACCATTTAGCTTCTAGTGTCGATATATACTTATGTCTGGAATGTCCGATGATAAAAAACATCGATAACAAAAGATGCCATTTGCTTTGACATATTTTTTGTAAGGTCAGATTTCCATCGCAAAAGTTTTTCATAAAAATATTATCACTTGATTTATAATTACAATGTTTTTGTCTCTATTTAGGATTAATAACAATATGTCAATTTTAGTAAATTCTAGCAATAAATAATTATTTTACACTTTATTTTTTTGTAAATCTATCTGTGAACTAATTGTCAATCCTAAATCAATTATTTATCTGATGCTGGCTTTATTATGCGATAAATAATTAACGTTACTGTAGTATAGCATTAATTTAGTTGTTTGTGACGCTTTTCATTGTTTAATTTGTTTACTCTGCGATTACGTCATTAAACAATTTAGTTGATTACCTACTTGTAGGTAAACTTGATTAAAATTGTTAATTTGCACAAGGACACTCGCTCAGTAAAGTTGTACCTGAAAGTCGAATTTCAGTGTCACTGTTTTATTCCATTGTTCGGAATCTGTGGACAATTCCATTACTGTATATATGTGTGTACTATAGTCTCCTTATAAAAACTAAAACCGTCTAAATTTTAATCTTATTACAAAGCTTTACAGTATAATTTTTGTTAAATTATAAAAATATCACAAAAGATAAAATAAGTTTATGAAACGCTTGGTATTTTTTATTAGTATGGTAGTATTATTCTGCCCGGTTATTCTTTAGTGATTATTTTTTACATTTTATCCCTTTTTAATAAAGACTATGCAAGAGGCATTCATATGACATAGCTACTAAGGCCGATGATATAAAGACGTCTGGTTGCACGAATGCGAATAAGGTTATGATGAACTTTTATTGAAAAAACGTTAAACGTTGAAAAGGGTAGCATAGGAACCGAATTCATATAGTAATGTGTATGCATATTAGATGTAACATATATCAACGGCCTAATTTCTAAGATTCCTATAAACGAATTTTGTTTCGAGTTTGTCTTCTCTTGTATTTCTGTAGTAAACTTATGATATTATTAATAACCTTCTTAATTTAATCTTGACAGAATATTAGTCTACAAGGTTCTGTATAATTTATTGTGAATCAAGGTATAAGTTATTGGAAGCGAAGACGCGGGCTTCCAATAGCGAAGTGAAATCTGTATACTTTTTAAATGAAAATCTTGTTATTTTAGTACATAACTGTATGTATAATAAAGTAAAGAGTGAATACAAAATGATATCAAGCACGATTAGCATAGGACTCAATCTAATTTGCACATAGATGAGTCTTATACGGTAAAGAATTGTGGTAAAGTATAGCACTTTAGATTTTCCGATATAGTAGCGTAATGTGGGTTGACGGAATTTTCTTTAATATATAAAAGATCGTTGTAAATTCTTAATATAATGGAAAAAGTCCAATTAAAGTTTTATCTTATTAAAATTTGTGACGTTGGATGGGTATGTTGGTTACTCATTAACGCAATTGATAGATCACTTTCTAGTATAATAAAAGGATTTTTTCCTACCTGATTTCTCCAAGATATATCAAGATACTGTTATCAATATAACATGTTACCAATGGATGAACTTGGGGGGTTGGTAGCAATAAATATACAAATAAAATAGACCCTCAACTAATGATAAATGTATATTAAGAAACCATAAACTTTCTGGACTGTTCACGAAGAGAAAGGATTGAAATATGAGAAAAAACTTAAAAATTTTACAGTTTCTTGTGACTCAGATTGTGTAGGAGATCCCACAGGAAACTAGGAAAAGTACTAAGTAATAAAGAATATATGCTAGAAAACTACCAGTTGGAATATTAACTACTGAATAAATAGCAGTAGCTGAACGTGTCAAAGAATTGCTCTACCTAAAAAGTTTAGATGAAGAACTACTAACAGTATTCTGAGGAGAAATATTCAAAACTAACGCTTAGGGTGCGTTAGTTTTGAATATTTCTTCTTGAGTAAAACTGGAGTTCTAACTAATGTAAGCATGTAGACGTAAGATATAAATTTTTCTATGATAGAGTTTCTTATGATTATTAGTATAATGACCATAACAAAATCTGCGTTAATAAATATATACAAAAACAAATACTTAGATGAAAAATCATAAGAGTTGATAACGTGTATAAAATGTTACCAAAATATTAGCTACTTTATCCCTTCAGACATATTAATTACTTATAAAAGAAGTATTATACAGGCCTTCTAAAATCAAAGAGAATAAGAATTATTCTTAATCCAGAATAATACAACTCTCGCTAAGGTCAAACGCACCAATTAAATAATTGAAAAAAGTATTTAATTAACATTGCTACAAGTGACTGGGCAGTACCTCAAAATTAAATTCAGTTGTCGGATTAAAGAAGGGTCGAGTTAAAAATTAATAAGGACTTGGTCCAACTCGATTACCCATAACGATGTTTGCAAGTCCTTTTCGGTAGCCAATACCCTTGATACTATTTATTTAGCTATCAATATAAACGCGACATAAAATTGCAGAATTGTAATTTAAAAATTGCGATAACATTTTATAATAATTGAAATAATGTAAAATAATGATTACCACAAAATTTAACCTTTACCAATATATGGTTTTGATTTTTAGTTCCATAAAAAATAATTAATAAACAGAAGTACAAAAACAGAAAGATAAACGTAGTAAATTAAATATACAATGAAAATAATATACAAAACTAGAACTGGATCAGTATATTAAAAGAGTATGGAAACAAACTTCACCGCATAACTAATAGAAGATACTACGTATTACTACTAGAGTCAATACGAGCTTATTGTATTTTTTTCATTAAATCATTATATATATTTCTGACGTTACTTTAAAATTCTCACAGTAAGTCTCCACTTTGAACATTCATTTAAACAACAAGAATTATCAAAACATTGGATAAACTATATAGATTTATATTTTCACTAGTACGAAGAAGATCCCGCTTTAAGGTAGCTAATTTACTTATATCCTCCGGCATTTCCAAAAACAATACTATACCTTGAATCGTAACATTAAATTGTAGTAGCAAATCCGCCACATAATAATATCCGTACATCCGCCCGTCTGCACATTCTATTTCCACATTCACCGCACCTCCCCAACGCCTCGTTTGGCAAACAGTCTCAATTTGTCATTTCTCCATCTACATTATAAATGAGAAATGCTTTCAACAGGTGGTAGACATTTATATCTTATACATTGTGGAGCATTTTTTTGGTATCGAGTTTCCTTATAAATGAATGACATGATGACATAATATATGTTTCTAATAGAGTCTATAATAGTAATGACGATAGTCAGTTAGTATAATATAAGGGGTAGGACATTGTTGACTACATACGAACCATGAGTAACCAGACATTGAGGGTGACGCTGCTAGAGTCAAGGACAATGAGAGTTTCATGACGTTTGTGGCCCGGGTCCCCACTCACATGCTGTCCACCTTCATGAAGGAGGACTAGTGGCTGAAGGGCTATCGTGGTAGATTGCTGTCGTCAGTACCGTGACCATAGTAACAATTTATATATATTATTATTTCATATGTATGTTAAGTCTATAATGAATTCAATGACTAGCAATGTCAGACAAATTCTTGGAGAATATACGGTGATCGGTTAGCTAACTAGACTTCATCGTCATTGTATCTTGTATGTTATTAGCGCAGGCCACTTCGTCGTGATTAAATAAACTATTAGATACGTAGTGTACATAAAGTGTATACTATTACGTGTATATTCCGCTGTATTATGTGTGTTTAAAGGGGGCGACATCGAAGAGTACACATAGGGCAAACGTTTTGTAAACTTTACTAACGAGACCGCTATCGAATCAAATAACGTTACTAATGGTACAAACATAGAGTATTTCTCGTATCAGATACATTATTATTTATTTTCAAGTTTGCAATTGTATAAAATGTCATGATATAAGTGGTATTTTATAGATTAATAATTAGTTTTGGACCAATTACAAAAATATTATTCTTACGACATACTTGAATTTTTCCTAATAATTTTCTTATTATAAATACATCATGGTAGAGTTACCAATAATCACTATTCACTAATTATATCATGACTACAAACTACGTTTTAATTTAAAATGTCTTAACAAGGGTCCATAAGTAATTAATTGAAAAGGATACAGTAAAAAGTATTATATGATTTGATTAAAAATGTAAAATATTAAATTAGAATTATGAAAATCATCTGTTTGAATTGTCTCACGTAATTCAGCTTGTTTTACAAGAAATGTTTTGGCTAATGAGTCAAATAAGGTAGACATTACAGGATATGGAGACATGATATCTTAATTCTTCAGAATGGCCACATATGAGTGATATCACGGGAACATGATAACGTGATGTCCGTGTTGCTATTCATGCATGTAGGTGACTGTTACTCCGTTGTTTCTTGTTTACCATTTAGCATCAGGCCCTAATTATGCTACATGATAACAAAATAGTGTATCATTTTTTTAAATTTGTTACCATCAGTACCTAACGTAGTATATATCCAGTTTATAATTTCAATTTCAATCATTATATTTTTGGAACTACTTTTTAAACGAATTTGCTGTGATATGAAATATAACCATTCCTTTTATATTAACTCTTTCTATTATACGATGTATAAGTGTATCCAATAATCGGTCACGCCTGGCAGATTAAACGTGATATCCATCAAGGAGTGTCCCTGGTTATTAGTATGATATGCTGCCTGTTATAGCAATTGTACATTGTCATTGTTTAGATTACTTACTATAAATTGCATCTTATTTAATATTATTGTGCACTGCCTGACGCTCTATCAATTGTGATATAACATATTTGTGCGGAAATGTTTTGTCACAATACACTTGAAATAGGTAGCGTAGTTATTCGTACTTGAATGATACGACAGTTTAAAAGATTCTAAAACTGCCGGCAATTCGTTTTGTACTTAAATGACATACTAGTAAGTATGTACTATAAAATATTACGCACAATGTCATGTGTTTGACATATATACAAACGTAATACATATGCTGAGCGGAGACCTATTTGGTACTATAAAATTAATATAAACATATAAAACGTAAGTTAAAATTTAAAAATTATTTTCATTATTGCTACTATACTAATTTTCTTTCTTTTCTATCTTTAAATATCAAAATTAAAATGAATTATGGTATTCTTTTGACCACTGCGCAACTAAATTTGTTCTAAAAAAATTTAGATTATATAAAAAAAAATCAGCTGCTTAATAATAGGCTGCAAATGCCGATAATGCCTTACTATTAAGCGGATTGTTCGCTTGATTGCCGCTTAGTTCGAAATTCAATTTGTTGGAGAATTGTTTTGAATGGAATGTATCTATTTTTTCATCAAGTAAAAGAGTTACATGCACTTATAGCTGTTTTCCATTACGACGACGAGTGGGGCCGCGCCCTGTGTATCAGATGGCAAGTCGATAAGTTGAGGAGTGTCCCTGCATGGTTATTAGCGAGCAATTTGTGTTTGTTACTTGTCAACGATTATGTATTGTTGATGGTCTTTATTGCACAAACAGTATATATTTTGTTGATATTAAATAAATTAAGAGTATTTAGATATAAATAAAAATTCGTATTGTTTTTGATAACTTAAATGAATGTCATAGTTTTAAAAATATTTGTTACTAATCACGGCTGAACAATATTAAACATGGTATAGTTGTTAATGATATCGCACAATATCGACACATTTATTTAATTGTACAGTTACATCTTTGAACTGTACTTTAATTTGTAACAAACGATTTATAATATTATCCTTAGCATTTACTATTGATATCGGTTTTCACATTATCAAAGCGAAGGTATGAACCTTTTTCTTCTCAATATTTGCATCGTGCAAAGAATCAATCCCCCGACCATTGGAAGTAAAGCGGTATTGTAAACCACTAGACCACCAAAAGGCTGTCAAATACAAGTTTAAGTGGAAGTTAGGTTGCTATGTAAATCGAGATATACAACTTTAGGTAACTAAAATAGTGTTTACGGTAGACGTTCCGTGTTTAAATCCAATTCAACTAGTAGTTAACACAAATTGAACCTGTTGACCCACTTGCCGTCTTTAATTGCTTTGCCTAAACTCATTATCCACTCTTAAACGTATCAGTTGGGAAAATGAGTGGGTGAGTGGGAAATTCAATTAGCGTAACTCTAGGTAACCGTCACCATCTTAGATTACTAGTTTTTATCAGTGATTTCATGACAGGCATATATTTATTGATTGCTGAAGATCACTGTATTCACCATAAACTTAGGTGATTTAATATGTATTATTATAAGTATGTACAATTTAATTTGAGTAAAAATAGAGAGTTAAAACAAAGTTTCTTGTTATGTTTCTGGATTTGGATCTTCTTAAATAGATATTTAAGAAGATCCAAATAACTTAAAGTAGGTACATTCTGAACTATTGCTTTACAATTGATTGTGTTATTATTCTAAAAAAACACAATAACTGGGAAGGGCAAGCCATGGACTAACTAAATTAAAAAAATTACGATATTAGTGAGTAAAATGTAATTAGTCATGTTTTAAGCGGATATTCAATTGAGATAGTGGTGATTACGATCATCATAAACTCACCATACATTTATTTGCTGAGTTGAGGTACATAATGCTCGATGGTAATATATACAGAAGATATTCGCCCTCATAAAAGTTATCTTAGGACGTATCTTAGGGCATGTACACCTTATGATACATTAATGTAAACACATTATACGCCCGGATATGATGTACAGACAAAATAGGACATCGTCACGTAGGGACGAGGAGCTCGAGCTACGTGACCCGGGTTCAAACGTTCTCCCGTGGTCATTGCGTTATACGAACCCTTGAAATGTGATTTCAACCCTGACATAAGCTCAAATTTGACGTTTCGTACTTTGATCGGACAACTATTGAACTATTTTAGACCAAAGATGTCTCTAGAATATCGTGGCACAGTAGTTATTACTCTTACTTGGGCGCTACCCAAGATACTCTGTTCAAATCTGGTTGACGCTGATAACTTTTTCGGCGGTGTTTGACTAAAATAGTGGGATTATAATGAGTTGATAAATCACGAAATCAAGATATTATATTGCTAATTAAAATAACAATTATACGTTCAATTAGAAAAAATCACGGGCTCTTACCAGGTTTTATTATTTTACTATGAGTATAGTTTGCCGAGATAAGTATCAAGTTAGTTTCAACAGTAGCAACAAACGAAGACATGTGAAGATATCATGTATGTAAGGAAGGTACGAATATGTCTGCCCATAAAAGATTTTATTTACCATGTATCCGCTGGTCTTTAGTTTACCCGTGATTACGGCGGTTGAAACACTGCCGAAATATCAGGAACTCAATAAAAATAAATAAAACGTGATAAAATCCCATGATTTTTCTTAATTAAATGTATAAGTAAAGACTTATTCAAATTTAAAATTGGAGATAACAATAAAATCTTTTGAGTAATATTATGTCGAAAGAATAATAAGTTTTTTTAAGTTTTTTTAACCAAATTTAAATTCATAGCAAATGGAAATATAAAAATATATGCTTTTCTTTGTGACAACCACTCAGTAGTAAGCTTGAAATAGGTGTGAGCATAAAGTTATTATAAATGACGTTTCACATTTTCTATTATCCAGGAATAAAGTAAGTTTGAACAAGAGCTAGAAGCGAGACTCTATTAAATTAATTTATTGTCGTCCACAGCGTAGGGTACTAGGGGTGAGCACGTACAATATGTAGGTTAACAATTTCATTACTATGTTCCAAGGTTCTTAGTGGAGTTGTCATGTTTAATCAGAAATACCTTAAGATATTACAAAAATAAATGTTCGGTATTAATTTCTGTTTGTCATCATCTTGTGATAGCCGATGATGATGAAAGTTTCAACAGGGAGTTTAAAAAGTAATGATCCTTCACCACTCAATATGTCTTTACCATAATTTACTACAAGCTACTTTGGATTTATGAACTTTCTTTAATTATAAAAAGTCGTTACTCCAAATTATAGGAGTTCCCTTAAATTATATTTGTCTCGGATTGCTATTCCAGACTTTGTTAGTCATTGTGAATATGCCTGAAAAAATAGATGATTGTTTTCTTTTATTTAGTGTTAGTGTTATTGATTGTAATCAATATTACGCCCTGAACGTGAATAGTTAAATTTTATGTCTTTCTATTATTCAAAAAGAATTCTTTCTTCGAAACATTTGCAATAAATTCCCAAATTTATTGGACAAAATGCCAAACCTCAAAGTAACAGGTGGAAGTATTCGGAAACTTTTTTATTCTTTCACAAGTTCTTACTGTAAAGCCTATGAAAAAAGGTCCCAAAGTATATGTAGTCCTCTGTTGCCTTATTGAAGTTTATATTGTGTTACAACATTCAAGATTTTACATCTAAGTTTATTTTTTATATGAGATGAAGGCTGTCTGAAGCATACTGTACATTTTGTATAATAACATATCAATAGTGTATGAATTTATACATATTACAAAACAAAGTCCCACGCCACATATGTCTGCGATTTATGCGATCTCAAACATGCGATGATGTATGTTTGAGATAGTGTTCGGGATATTCAACAACTATTGAACGGATTTCCTTGCAAGTTTTTGTCTATCAAAGGAATTATAGATGATTTAATTTCTTAGAAGGATATAATTCGTTAAGGCTATCACTAAATTGGTTGGAATGTCGGTGGAAAGTCGTAAGTAGTAGGAAAGTAAATATTATTTATATAAAGTCAAAAATGTTAAGGTTTGATATTTTCTAAAATATACATACAGTAATTTATGAAAATAATAATTAGTCATGCCAATAATAATTATACCTACATGCTAACAAAAATATTTTTATACCAATTACATAATTATAATTTATTTTTGTCTAGAAAATTAATATTATATCTTATGTTAATTACTTTTCTGTAGATATGAAGAAAAATATTCTTTTTTAAATATACTACTATTTTATCGTACGTAGTTCAGCTCAAGTTAGACTTTTTTCATTTGCTTGAACTCTGACCATTACATGCCCTCGCACAAATTTCTCTTGGGATAGAAACGACTTCATCTTGGAAATGTTTGTCAGAGGAGAAACGAGTATCTCTTAAATGTGAAATGAGAATGTACAAGAATATAGAAATGTCAAGTGTGAATAATTGCAAGCATAAATAATATCCATTAAGAATATTTATACAAAAAAGGGCAATTAGTTGGCCGATCTGCTTGCTGACAATAAAATTTCACTAATATGTTTTAGACATTATACGTTATCCTATACAATTTATATTGTTTCGGATGAATAAATAAATATTAGAGAGATTTATTAAAAGCAATGATAGAAGAATTTGCATGCACATATGCAAATTCTATTTAGCGCAGTAAAAAATGTACATACTGTCACATTCCTATGGTAAAAAAAAAGTATTCCCTCAACGAGCATTGCCGCAGACAGAGCCATTTTTTTAAAAAAACACCAAAGTTTGTTTGCAATAGAGTATATTTTTACTGCATCATCACACGGCAAAGTTATGATATAAACCGTTTAATATTTATTCTGAAATAATAATATCATACTGCACTAAATAATTAATATTGGAAACTATGTATACAAACTGCTAACAAAATTATTCAAACACCAGATATACAACTATTTAACTGGTATGGTTGGGAATGGAATAATATTACTAGTACTGTGCAATTAATTACACTCAGATTAACAAATACGGCATTATCCCCGATGATTGCTATCGTACTATAATTTATTAACACGATCATGTATAGTTTTGATTAGTAAATTGTAACGATTTTTGCAAAAAACTTTTCGCGTTAAATATCTATCCATTTTTACGCTAGAATAAAAATCAATGAGTGTTATTGGATTCTGTTCTTCTACACAATTCTTGCATTAGACCAAAGATGTCTCTAGAATATCGTCGTAATAACTCGCCTTGTGCATGCACTTTTATTTCAAAGAATGAAGAACTCCAGCTCATTAGCGATGCAAGTCTATTTCGTTCGAAGTGAGGGGGAAATTTCTATTTAAAAAGAGCAAAATGACTTTAACAATTAAAATAACGATACGGATAAATAACATTTATTAGAGTAAAATAAAATAAGTCTCTAAAAGTAAATAAATAATGTTACAATTTTTATAACCTATGTACTAAATACCTATTACATATCTCAATAATACTAGTAGCTACGCAATTTCTAATCATGTGTTGGGCCTACAGCAATCATTACAAGCCCCAAGGTTGTGTAGATCCAGTTATTATATAATCACATAATAATATATTACTATAGAAGTAAATTACATCATTGCCTTGCCTTCGTCCCATCATATAATTTTGTGTTGACGTATTAAATTCACATTAAAATTTCTATCTTCTTTCCGTTCACTCATTTGCTTTCTTTTGTTTTGCTAGCTGTGTTACTCTCTCAAGTGTTAGACATAAAAGTGCAATTATAGTGTGCAAAATATTGCCACCGAGGTAGACTTTGTAAAATGACCGCTTTACTTCCGATGGTCGTGGGTTCGATTATTCGCACGGTATAGAATTTTTTATTCATGATTATGATTGTTTGTATCGATCTAGTTGTTTTCTGTTTATATTAAGAATTATCTAAGTATTTATATGTACATCAGTTGTTTAGTACCTATAACACAAGCTCTGCTTACCGCGGGACTAGACTAGGCTCTGTGTTAATTATCCAGGATTATTATTATTATTAATATTAGATAAATACAAAAAAACTAAAAAAATATCTGTGATGCTATAAGTATACAACGATTGCTACTTTTTATTTGGTCGGAATTTTATAGTCTTTGTTTTTATTTTTCATTGATAGACCACGTATCTATAGACTGTTAGGTATAAAAAATGGTCCTCAGCTACCGATATTAAGCAGTGCCTTGTAATATTATGACGAAGTTCTGAGTCGGTTTACACTGAATTTGCTTTTACTCTATCGTTATTTGAACCTTATTTTTACATTGGATTTTGTTCGAGCATTTCGAGCTATAAGAGTACAGACCGCTACTTCAACTAGATAATTCTTTTACTTTTTTAATATATCAATGACTGATCTGACTAGCGTTTTTTAGTAATTCTATTGTGGATACTAGAACTTTTTTCTGTTCTTAGAATCTGAATTAAAATATTTTGGTCGAGTAATATTTTTGCATTATTATTTGTATAAACTTTGTTGTTATTTATTGAAAATGTATCATACACATTTTCAGTAAATGTTCGATCAAATTGATCTAAAATGTTTGGGATGTCAGCAGGTAGGTATTTAAATTAATATTGTACATAAAATAATACAATTACCACGTTCCATCTCGACAGTAGAGTAGCAATTAACCATATCGCGCATCTGAGCGTAAATGGGTTTGTGTCCCGGTTTAGTCTAATTAAGGTACAAATTTGTCGAAGGTACACCAAAATTTACTTGACTGTACCTTTGTACTTATAATAATAATATTCTATGATGTTTCAAAATTTATTAAATTTGGAAAATCGTAGTGTATATATGTAAAACCTTAAAGGTTTTTGTAGGTTGTACATCGCATATACCTCATTTTTAATGTTAATATTTTTTAATAATATACTTAAGTATTACTGTACCTACATAATGTAGAGGAAACTAAAGTTGAGTATCATAAATATTTAATCTTACTAGCTGTCCCGCCAAACGTTGTTTTGCCATATAAATTAAAATCGCTATTAAAAAATAGGGGTTAATGCTAGTAGGGTGGAAATTTAGGGTTGTATGTATTTTTCAATCCTAAATAATAATAAAATGAAAATAAAATATGTCGAAAAATAAAAAAAATAAATTTAGGAGTGGATTATAAATTTCTCAGACCTACTGAATATCCATATAAAATTTCATAAAAATCGATCAAGCCGTTTGGGAGGAGTATGGTAACTAACATTAGGACACGAGAATTTTATGTAGATTATTTATGTAAGAATTTTATGTAAGATTATCTATAAAAGAATGAAGATTTTACTTGTGATGTGAATACACTTATTAAGAGGACGCGGACTTTTATTAGTGATACTAATAGATTAGATAGGTGATAGTAAATAATATGTCTTATTACCCCGTCATGGCAGCCGTGAAGGTATATTATTGTTATTATTTTTTTATAATATTGAGCAAAATGTACTGTAATAAAATGTAATGCTTCCAGTATTATTTTTTACATGTGTAATACAATTTTATCCAGTTTTTATAGCACGTCTCATCTTTGTTATGGGGACCGAAAATTGTTATTTCCTCGACATAATATTGTTTTCATGTTATCGTCAAAGAAAAAAGTATTTATAAATCTCATCGCTCTTTGTTCATGCCATGATTAGAATAATAATCAGATATTTTTGTTTTAGACTTTTTGAGTACGAAACAGGATGAAAGGTTTTTTAATTAAAAATGTTTCTCGTCGCTTAAAATATAGTTAGAGTTTATCTGAGTTTTCTAGTCTATATCAATATTGAAGGATGACATCAAAGGAAATATTTTTTAATATAAATGGCGGTTAGGAAATATCAATTTTACTATAAATTTATGTACAATTTATGTATATTATGTAAAATATATTTATAATAATGGTATTAAATATTTTTTGCCCTGTTACCGATTAAACTTTGAATAAATTCTGTCTCCAAGTAGCTTTTTTCATCCTATTAGACTTTATTCAGGTTTGAACTACGAAATATTGTAGAGCAATTAATAGGTATAAAAGTATAGACAGCTTATATACCACCGTAATGATGATGAATAAATGTCACATTGTATTTTATGATATCCATAGTGCTTTATGATATCTGTAGTGCTGGACCGAGCATATATTTCATTAGAAGCTTCATAAAGAAGAAGTTTATTGTGATTCTGGTCCTGAAAATATAGTATACATATAATGCCTAAGACAAAGGAATAAATAGGTCCCAGTTCCGAATTAAATTGGGAAGAGTTTACGAGATTTTTACAACAAGCATATGCGGCAAAAGTAGCTTCAAGAAGTTTCAAAACTAGTCACGTTTTTCATTTATGTAGCTCAGTCGCATAATGGAGTAAACAGGTGAATATAAAAGTACCCGAGCGAAGATGTGGGATGCGTAGACATGACTGGAAACTAAATAAACAGACACATGTATGATTAACTCATTTAATTACTGAACTGGTACTGAGTCATTAAAAACGGGATATAACGGTTGGTAATAACATTTTGAAGAACATGAAACATTGATGACATCGCCACATTCATTGTATATCAGACCAACGGATATATCTTACATCTTCATATAATTCAACGGCGATCAGATTGGACCACCCAACATGTGACGGAAGAATGTGGTACCAGGAAAAATAACTACGTCGAGTCAGCATTGAAATTTGTGTCGCTACCTTTACTGTAAAAATTATTTAGAAGAACTTCTTGATTAAACATCGATCGATCGATACAAGACACACCTTTTATTGTAATAATTATTTTAAATTAAATTTAGTTATCTTTTTAATATTAGGTTTTTTGGGTCTTCCGCCAACGACTTCAATAACTCATATCATTAGCACATATGTTAATGTTGAGTACAAATAAAAGAAAATATGTTATAATACTATTCTCGTATTTATTAGTACACAAAAAAGTACCAACAATTAATTAACAATTTTTTTATATGTTTGAAATGGTAATCTCGTATCAAGCTACCAAAAAAGATTTTTCTAATCAGGCTGCTAGTTCCAGTTTGCGCGTTTAAACTAACAAACCACCTATTTACTTTACATAGATATATATCATATAGATATTAATCCAATCACAATTATAGAAATCTGCTGTGTACGTTGATCTAATATTCCTTTGATACTGTAATTAATAACAAAGCAAATATCAATAAATATACATACTACTAATAAGTGAATACGTGCGGACATTAAACGTAGTTGATACAGTTGATGTTTGAGTATATGTGGTGTCTAATCTTTGTGGTCGATTCACGTTTATCTAGTAATAATAACCCATGACAATTCACATAGCGGACAATATCCGTCATACTCGTGAACAGATGCTGCTTGTGTGGACTGGTCTGTTCGGGTTACGGACACTGATTAGACTATTTTCTTTTGATGAAATTGTAATAGCTTATGCTGGTGGTCATTATATTCTTTCAAATTAGAATTTGAAAATAAATCTGCAGATTTGTATACACGTATAAGCTCATTAAAAAAATAATAATAAGAGCTGAGTTTCTTGTCAGTACTTCTTAGTTCGAATACACCCCGAACAGACGGTAGATTTGACATGTCATAAGATTCTGTAATAGACCTACACGAATAAAGATATTTTCACTTAATTTTTTTGATACAGATCTGCTATTATTTTTCAACACACTATTGTTTTCTATTATTTCTCTGGATATTTTTTATATAGGCATACAAGCTAAACTGCGACCATAGGGAGGCGGTATACTAAACCATTAGACCACCGGCGCTCTCGCCTCCAATAGTGAGATTTCGGAGATAAATGTCACATGTAAATTTAAAACTATCACACAAGGTACAGCGCTTTCGCTAAGAAAACAGACTGGTACATATTTAAGTATGAGACGAGATTTTAGAGCACGTACGGAGCATAAATTTATCCTCACCTACATTCATTACTCTTGAGTAATTGGGTTCGAAAGATTTTCTTTTATCTATGTTCTCGTTGGTCTAGCGGTTTATTATACCGTCTTGCTTTAGATGATCACGCGTTAAATTCTCGCACAATATTAAACATTTGTATTAATAAATTATATTATTATTAAATATGTTAAATAGTATATATACGTAATTATACTGCGTTGTTGTAATTATTTTATTTATTATAGCGTTTAATGATGACTTATCGTAATATACGAATAATATGATTTATTCCTGTTTACATCACATTATAGTTATATGTATAACATTACCATTGTGATTTTAAACATTTTCATGTAATGGATTTTTGAAAAATGAGTTCTAGTAATATTATGAACACATCCATTATCTGGTATATTATATGTTATTGATGGTCTATCGGTTTAGTACATTAAATCAGTTTACAAATCCTCAAATATGAATTGAATCTGTCAAAGTTCATGAAATAGAACAACGTTAGTATATATTATGAATTATTAAAATTAACTATCTTCTTCATTTTTACAATGGTCGATATTTGAATATTTCATAAATCTCAGATATTAAAAGTGTGATGGAATATATTTGTCCATTAAAATATTAATAACAAGGCAACGAGTAGTCATTTTGAGACGATGTTAATAAATTATATTATTAACGATTATTTGTTTAATTGAGTAACTGGTCTGATTGTTTTCAATGTTATATGTATTATGTATGTATTTACAAAAAAACTGTTAGTATTTATATCAATTGTATTATGTATGTATTTACAAAAAAACTGTTAGTATTTATATCAGTTGTGTAGTACCCACAACACAAGCTCTAATTAGTTTGGCACCAGTGGAGCTGTGTGAATACTCCAGGGTAAAAAAAGTAATGTGCGCGAGTTACTTCCTACTTTTCGCAGTCAGTTCGAAGTATGTATTACTCTATTATCTGTGGTTTGGAGTATGATATTAGGCTTAAAGGTTATGATATATTTTATATTATTGACACTTACTTTTACGTAGTTCGTAATACGTGTCAATACTTATAATTAAACCAATTTTGTCTATGGAAAACTACGGCTGATCTCGTTGTAAAACCAATGAGAAACATAAATTGGAATCGAACTTTATCCGAAGCAATTTAAACTTCGATAGATCAATGTTCATGTTTTATGGGAAATTATACACTCATTTTTTGTGATAGAATTCGTATTTTTATTTACTATATAAAAAAACATGGTATATATATTTAATACATAATATATGCAAAATACAATACTGGAGTAATATAAAGTCTGAAAAGTACACTCTGAAGTGGCCTTAATCATAACCTGTACCTCTTACTACAGAAGTTTGAAATTTATGAATTAATCCAGTTTTGTACTAGGTTGCGCACCTAATTCAAAACTGTTACTGGAGCGGGAACACAACTACTATTTTAATAAAAACCAAATACTAGTAAAAATGTGTATTCTTCCCAAAAGGGCTCACAGCGAGAAGAGTAACAAAACAATAAGATAGTCAAAAGTGACATATAAGAAATAGATATCAAAAATATAAAGTTTATAAAAAGAATGGTAGACAAGCTGCCAGCAATACAAAATTATATATAATATACATAATATAATTTGTTTAATAACTAGTACCTTTTAATAATAGTAATTTTTATGTAATAGTTATACTATCGTATCGTTATATACTTACTACGTTGCATAACTAAAGGACCGATCTCGTTTATTATAGAGCTAGATTTGTCAGTGATTGGCTAGGTTGTATTATAATTAATATCACAGGAAGATTACCAGAACAAAAATAAATCCAAGTCTAGACAAATTAAATTTATTTATTTATTTATAGCTAGTTGAGAAATAAATAATTCAAAAACACATTGATTTTTAGGATATTATAGAGTCATCTTGTAATAATATTTTTTTATAATTGTAGATATAAATTATATACCTGTATACATTATATATATTTGATTTGAAACCGTATCGAAATATCTGGTGCTCATTAATGGTGGAAAAGAAAGCAATGTCTTTTTATTCTGTGGTTGGTGCGCCATTTAGTTATCCCTGTTTCATTGTAGCAAATTTGTTTCTGACGGAATAATATTAGATTAAAATGTGCCAAAATTTTCAAAGTCACCCTAATTATTATTATTTTGTAACGCGAGGAAAGCTAATTATGCAAATTTGTGTCGTAATACAAACAAAATTCTGAATAAAGTGGATCATAATGTTATGACAGCGAGCAATTTTGTGTAAGTAGCGACAATTTGGGCAACTTCAGGGATTTATCTAAATAATATATTTACCAAGTTACATTTTTGGTTGCGGATAATCTCAAGTTTGCGTAGAGAACTGACGGTCTAATTGTTCTCTGTTGATAATGTTATGAATTGTATAAAATAAATATGTAACAATATATAGACAATGGACTAAGTTAAAATATTGTTTATTTATTCACATACTGGATGCGGTTATGTTATTCTTTTTTATTTGATTTTGTGTTTGAAAATGTATCGTAATAATCGTAATCATATCATAATGAACTATAATACTTATTGTAAAAGTAGTATTTAATAATAACAAAACCATAATAGTAAAAACGAATAAATGAAGTATTCTAAATTCGAATTTTGTCTAGTTTAATATGAACATAATAATAGTCATACTATTACAATATTTGAATTTGGAAGATGAATTCCAGTAAAATTAGTTGTCTTTTGTTTTTGCTTCAATCATGGAATTTTTCACTACACGTTACAAATATATTATATTTTTAATCAACCCCCAATATTACAATAATGTAATACTTAATTAAGTGCTTTTGTAATATATTAGATATGTGCATGAAGATATTGCACTCAAACAACGTTGGCCTTACTGATTGGGGTTGAAAGTGGGTCGTAAGTGGGCACTTGAGGAGATTCCTGGCGCAACATTTCGTGTACACTCAGGATCAATACGGGTATTCGTGTTCGCCAGTTCCGAGTTTTGTTGCGTGTCGATAACAACTACGTTTTGTCTTATAAATTACAAAATACCCCTTAATATCATGACCCTTTTTTTAGTTTGAAACTTGTTTCCAATGAAAATAAGGACGTATGAGGTTTCAAACTATAGAATTAGTAATAAGGCTTTAAACTTAAGAATCGGTAGGTAAGTTACTAAACTAAATAATTTCTGACGTCATTTAAGACAGTTATAACATATCAGTTTATTACTGTATTCATAAATATGTTATTGGATTTTTTTATTTAATTATATTATGTCAACAATTTTGAAATATATTTATTTCAGGCCACCAGGCCCATATTATAATTACCTTATAGACATAAAAATACATATAAATTAATATTATAAAACTTATATATCGAAATTATCTGTGTGGTCACGGCACTGACAGTAATTTGCCACGATAGCGCCGATACACCACACCTTCGGCCAATAGTCCTCCTTCATGAAGGTGGGTAGCATATTGGTTGGGACCCAATAATATATCTATATTACTACAAAAATTACATACTTGATTGCCTACCACATAACAAATTTGCTAATAATTCCCATTTCAAACCAATTCTCATCCCATTATAGTAGTTATTGATTCTTTTGTTGCAGATAACAGTAATAATCACTGAGACTTGCATCGTCTTATTATTTGATAATAATTTGTGTGTTATCGGTAATATCACCAGACAGTTCATTAGTACTATAAATTGGTCTGTAGATATTTAGTTTACCGCCAGCTATTAATAAGATGGGTGAGTAAGCTACTAGAAAGACTAACAAAATAATAAAACCCTAATAATTTAAATGCAGAGAACAACCACAGCCATACACAAACAGATCTTGTATTATGGGTACTAAGCAACTGATAGAAATACTAAGATATTTTTTTTGTAGATACTTACATAATATATACAGTAAACACCCAGACCAACAAAGAATCATATTAATGAATTCAAATGTTTTACTATGCGAGGATTCAAACACGCGACCACGCTAGACCGTGAAAAATAAAAATATACCTTAAAAATATCCACTGTAAGCATAAAGGTTCGATTTGAGTTGAGCTTGTCCTAACAATACGGGGCTGTCAACATTGACTTATGCATAAGGAGAGTCGTTAGCTCCTACTTCGGGCACGACGCCAACTATAAAATAAATATGTGAATGCTAGAAATTGGTGTAGAATCAATACTCCATCTTAAATTTATACACTGAATGTCTTGTTTACAGTGAAATTGTTTTATTATTATGTTGATGTTGTTTGAAATAAATAATAATGATTAGGTAATATAGGGTATAGGGAATCAACTTTAACGCCAATTTGTCGTAATATTTATTTGTTCATATTGAAAAATATTGATGAAGATGAATTAAAATTATTTTTCAATTTATTTTTAATTTATATCTACACATATACGTCACAAAATATATTAATTAATTTAATTTTAAAAGTATTTGTTATATTTTATTGAATTAGGTGTTATTATGCGGAAGAGTGTTTCATTATTTAATGGATATATATGATGTTATTAAATGCCATTCCGGCATTTAATAACATCATTGTGAAATTAAACAGAATAATATAAATCCATTACTAAATATAAATTACTTCAAAAATCTCAATCTATATTTACTATAGGTGTATATATGATGTTATTAAATGCCTCATTCCGGAATTATTGTTTAATAATTAAACAGAATTTCCCAGATGGCGATATTTTACAAATATTTATGCAAAGAATCTCAGTTATTTGTTTCTCTTTCTTATGTTAAGCAATATACATTGAATTAGGAGAGTTTAGGAATATTTCTAATCCATTAAAAATATTAGTGTACGGCAATAAGAAATATATTTATACCCGTTTTGGACCATACCGTTCTGGGTGTATTGTTAATGCATGTCTTATATTTGATTAACTTTATTCAGATAATATAAATCCATTACTAAATATAAATTACTTCAAAAATCTCAATCTATATTTACTATAGTTTAAAGTAAAATCGCTCTATATATCAATTGTAACCTAGACCTATATATCTACCTAAATAGTTTGAAGTAGTATAAACTGTCTAATATTTAACCGATCTCATTCTTATAAGTATTGTATGCAAATTTATACATTTTTCAGATATCAGAAAAGATTTTCATCTCGTTTTCAGTATTTTTCATTCAGCTTGCTTACTACATCAAGTCTTCTAAACCTTGCTGATAAATATACGAGTATGACTCTATCAAACGTTGATACAATATTCAGCAGTCCCTTATACAGGTATACGTCTATTAGTGTATTCACAAAGATTATAATGTTATTCTTATGAACCACAGCAAGAAATTCAGTCATTAATTCACTCATCTGTATTCCTAATCAATCGCTAGCAATAAAATGTTCACTTCGCATCGCAGCGAAGAAGCTGTGGAACCAAGAAGAAAAGCGATTTGCCAGAGCGATGAAAACAGATTCTTCTGGCGGTGTACGAGTAACAAAGGAACTTAAACAGCAGAAATTGATGGTGACTGTTATATGAACCATAGGGGGTGGTGAATTATTTCCGGCGATAGACAGTTGGATTGTCCGACCAGACACGTGATAAAAATTGTGCGGTGAAAGCAAGATAATTTTAGAAACTTAAAAATAAATGCGTGGATCCAACATAAAGCAACTGTTGAATCAGAAAATGCGTGTATTGCCTTAATTGGATAGCGGTTGTTAACAGCGGTAACAATATTAAATTAAATTAGCGAGCAAAAGCGCTGCGCAGTTCGAGATTAATTAGCAATAACTCTTTTATTAACTAATACCCGTAAACTTGATGAGGTCTTTTTTTATGAACATCAATTTAATTAAGAATGATCTTTAAAATACTTGTATATGTATACTACACTGTAAGTTATAAATGGTTCCTATATTTTCAAATAATATAATCAGTTTTATTAAAATATTACATTAAATAATTTAAATAATGATTTCCCAGATGGCGATATTTTACACGAAATGTATTTGCTCGGAATCTATTATTGATTTACGTATGTATTTTGTTTGTAGTTGATATTTAATAATAAAATTTATTACAAATTTGACAAATATTTATGCAAAGAATCTCAGTTATTTGTTTCTCTTTCTTATGTTAAGCAATATACATTGAATTAGGAGAGTTTAGGAATATTTCTAATCCATTAAAAATATTAGTGTACGGCAATAAGAAATATATTTATACCCGTTTTGGACCATACCGTTCTGGGTGTATTGTTAATGCATGTCTTATATTTGAGATTAACTTTATTCTAATAAACTTATAAATACTTATTTTAATTGTTAATAGTTACAAGGATTGCAATATATTAGAACATAATTGACTGTATATTCAATGTAAACCAGTGGCATAATTGTAATTAAATAATTTTTTTTATGTTAGTAATTTATGAAATAACACGGCAAAGGAAATATGTAAACAGCACTAAACGTACTTAATGTTGGAATATTTCCTCATCCCATCACAATTTATTAAGAAGAATTCCTTAGTTATCCTTCCTTCATTCTTACTATTTGATGATTTATCAAGTAGTGAATCTGATTCGCGTTATGCTAGCAAAGGTACGTTAAAATTTATAGTATTACAGTTATTATAATAAATGACTACATTTTACTAAAATAATAAAATAAATATTGTTCTAATAGAGGCTAGAAATTATCACAAATATTTATGTAAGTAAATTCTGGATTATAACAATATAGAGGTTGTTGGGGTCTCAACACAAATAACTAAATAGAAAACGTATAAAGTAAAAAAAAATATTGGATGAATTACCCCAATTAAGTTGCAGTATTAAAATTAAAAAAAAAAACATAAGTATATAAGTAACTTTTACAAATGATCATCATCATTACAAATGATTCGATTCGATAAGAGATGAAGTTGTAATAAGTCTGATTTCCTTTTATAAAAAAAAATTGTATCTTATGTAAATTTATGTGATATTGCAGTCTGCAGTAGTGCTCAAATGAAATATATTAATATATATTCTTACTTCGAGTAGAACTCTAAAATAACAATGAAAATTATAATTAATATTCCTTGCCCTGTTTTTCTTGTTTAACTAGCGAAAGTCGAAGAAAAATATTACAAGGAAAAATTCCGTAAGCAAATTTTTTTACGTCTTCAGTTAATATATTTTTCTATACTTAGTACTTAACACAAATAAAAATAAAATGTAGTATTAAGTGTTTTTGCTTAAAAAGTATATTATTACTTCATGACAATACGATTTCAAACTTTTTATTGTCTTTTAAGAGGAAAATGATTGGCAAAAATACAAGTATTTATTAGCTCGCCTTTACACTCGTAAACATTACTCAAGGAAATATTTTATACAATCAACTTAAGATACTTTTACAAATGTAAATATGTAAGCACCTAACTTATTCTAATTTACACATGCAAACTTATTGAAAGTTAAATACGTACGATTTAATCGCTTTTGTTATAAACTTTTATAACAAAGAGTTCTTTTTAATTTTTTGTCTCCGTATTTTTATTTTAGTTTATTTTTATTTCAAGGCATAGGCCATATAACAAGTAATTAATAGTAATTAGTAAATATATATATAAATAATGCATTATATTATAATAAGAATTACCATAAAATTTCACAACTTTGTTACATATTATTGACAATTCGTAACATTTTTCCATATTATTAATTATTATTAAGATAAGGTACTAAAGTGTTTTATATTGTAAATATAAACTACTACTTTATAAATATAACCTACCAAGCTTTATATTAGTGTTTATAATTCTACAGGAAAAGAAATAAGTCAAGAAGGTAATGATTTCCTCATCATAATATGTGTTCCATCTGTCCAAAGAGTAAACAGGTATCGGATTTGATTAAATTTATTTTGTTTACAGAAAAAGATCACGTGAAATACTTTGATGATCTTTTAGAAAATATAAAAAAATTAAACAGTGAGTGTACCTTCTCTCAGTAACATTAAAATATTTCTAATTATTATTATACAGTTAATTAATTATTAATAATAGATTCTTTGTAATAATTATAATTGTTGTTTTGTTTTATTTCATATTGTAATTTTTTACGTTTTCAGAAGGTAATCGATAATTTATTAGTAATCATATAATACAATGTAATAAATGAACCTAAATTATTTGTGGCATTTTATTTTTTATAAAATAAAACAAAAAATAGAAACAAATATAACTGTTAACATGTTAGTTAAAATAATAACATATGCATAGAGAAGCAGGACAAATAACCCTTTGAGATTTGTGACACGTCTCATCTTTTTGAATACGAATGTAAATAAGTACAAATTGAAAAGTAGATTTAAATTTCAATATAACTAATTACGGGCGTGTAAAGATATTCAGTGTTTTGCGATATGTATAGATGTTATTTAAATGACTTACAGATACATTTGTAACACACTTGAAGTTTAAAATGTAATTTATGCTTCACGCTATGATGTAGGTTTTAATTATTTTTTAATGGTAATGGTATTTGACGTTTTGCATACATATATTATTAATTCGAAGTTGTTATAGACAAGTGATTACACGAATGGAGGAGCCATTAGTGTAATTGTTAACCGACTTAAAAAACAGGTTTGCAACTAGGCTGTATTTTTTTTAATGTTTGTTACTTCATAACTTCATTAAAAAAAAACTTTTATATGAAACATAGTGCCATTCATCCAATTCAGATTAGTGCCATTTATTTTTAAGTTATTGTCTATTTTATATTAAGAAACATATATTATTATTTCGAAAGTCTGTCGCAGAATAAATCTCAATGAAAATCGTGATGATATATTGTAATTGCTCATTCCATTTAACGGTCTCGGTGGTTCAGCGGTGGTGTCGCCTTAGTTCCGATGGTCGTGGGTTTGAGTCCTCGCACCGCACAAACATTTGTATTTTCTATGTATAATATGTATGTTTTGGCTTTGCGGCGAGATATTGCATCTCTGTGCATTTTATACCGCATATATCACGGGGAGTGTTCTGCGAAATTGTTCGGATTAATACCAGCTGCTGAGTTTCACCACCGTACCACCCGCCAGTAACTGAAATACCATCCAGCTCATCTGGATGAATGGCGGTCTTCCACAGTACGGTTTTCTAGAAACTTTTTGCCTCGCACAATCACATTGTGGAATCACCTTCCAGCGTATTTCCGAACCGATACGATATTGAAACCTTCAAGAAAAGAGCTTATTCCTTTTTAAAAGGCCGACAACGTACTTGCAATTCCCCTGGTGTTGCGGGTGCTCATGGGTGGCGGTAATCACTTACCATCAGGTGAGCCGCATGCTAGTTTGTCCCCTGTGTTATATAAAAAAAAAATGTTTTCACGAATAAAAAACATAACTTACTTATCTAGTAACACAACCTTTAGCAAGCTTCGGTCTAGATACCGTGTGTTGATTTGTTGTCCTGAGATTATTATTATTATATATATAGATAGATACATTCAATTGTATTACAAAAATAGACGAAGTCGTGAATAACTAATATTTTCAAATATTCTTGATTAAATAAATTTTCAAATCTGTTACTTGATTTTTAGTAAGCATAAAAGTAATGTAGCTAGGAACATAAGTGTTTTATCTTAACAGTTTTGTCTGATTATAAATTTCATCCAGTTCCTGGAATCGAGATAAATGTTTAATACCATTAACGATACTCATATGTAACGATTACTTCTGTACAATATAGAAATTAATTGATTCACAGTATATGTGCCTAGTAATAGTTTATTTATTAAATACAGAGAAACTATTTTATAATATGAATCAATTATTGTATCGTCTGTACTAATAAGCATGAAACTGTTTTAAGCAATTAAGTATACTAAACGGTAAGGATGTAACAATTATTTATATAAATACATAATAAACTGACATAACTGCCAATCTGACATAGAGATTACCTTTAACTAATCGGTTATCTATACAATTGGGTAGACCTTCATGCTTAATAATAACGTATGTAGGTACTATTCTACATAACTTAACTGACTTAAGACCAATTTAGTTTAAATTTGGTACACTGGTTATATTATTGCCCACTTAGTATGAACGATAAATAAGTACATATTTCTATATTTCACTATTTCTATACTGGTGGTCATAACATATATTTGTGCCTTTTAGATACTATTGTATTTACATGACCATTGGGCTTGGTATACCGATGTTGACCAACACCATATATTTATGCCTTATAGATACTAATGTAATTAGATACGTGACTAGTAAAAGGCAAACTCAATCTGTGTTTACAATTTCAAGTATTAAATTACAAATATTAAAAATAAATTGAATTAACATTAATCAAGGTAACATAAGTACCATCGGTGTGTACCAGGGTACATATATTTACAATAATAATAATAAATGTAACATTTTTACGTTTGTCTAACACTGTGTGAAGTGTCCACAACCCAAGACAATTTACACAGCAGCATATACCTAGGGATAGCAGTACTTAAATACATGATACTCAAATCTATACTTACATAGAAAACATCAAGATAAATAAACAAGTATAGTTATACATCGTGCGAGGAAACGAACCTATGAGCAACAGAAGTAAAGCGGTATACTAAACCACTAGACCACCGAGGCATTCATCATGTAATGCCTGTGGTGCTTTTGAATCATTGGACATTAATCCGAAGGAGTAAGATATTAAGTACGGAGCCTTGCATTTTCTCTGCCTTATATCATCCTTCAACTGAAACACAACCTTGCAAAGCAAGCTGCTAGGCGGCAGAAATAGGCGACATAAGAAACTTTACCAACCAACTTAGCACAAATATTCTCAAAAACTCGGTTCAAGGAGCTGTTATAGATATTAACTCGTAAAACACTCATGATGATGATGATATATCAAAACATCAGTACAATATCACAGCAATATTAATAAAGTTGTAAAATAAACAGAATTCATTAAACAGAAACGCATTATTTTGCGAAATGAATAATCCTATGTAAAAGTCAAATACTGTACATGCGTTTACTTTGAAGTATTAAATGAAAGAGAATATGAAGTAGGTAAGTACTTTGCGGCCGTTTGACATTCGTTTCATAAAACGCTTGGTAGCGATGTATATTATGATTTCCTTTCGACTACCATATAAATACTATAAATATAAATTCCACTCACAGGAGTTTAAAGCGGACGAATGTTGGTATTTTTAAAGTATTTTAGTATTATATTTTTATAACAATGACAACACAATGACACACATGACAACACAACGATAATGATGCTCTAGGAGTATATTAATATTTATATCATATGTTTTCATTAATGAAATATGAAATAAATAAATAAAATAATATAAATCAATGAAGTTCTAAGGAAAAAAAAAACAAGAAAAGCAAATTAAAAGAAATACCAAAACTGTGGATTGACATTTGCTTAAGGGACTTTAAGGGATCTTGCAATTATGCCACGATGCTGATTTTCAGTGGAACCCGAATACATATGTAAATCTCTCATGGAAAAATATGCAGATACTGTACCTAATTTCATATAACGTCATATATTGTATAAAAGACTACATATATAGTTCAGAGGGCATATATAAAACTTCAATTTAGATGAAAGTACAAATTTAAAGTCTGTCGAAATGGCAATTTTATAAACGGAAATGGAACACGAAAATTCGTTCGACTAAAATACTGTAGTCAGAGGAATTATCGAATTATTTATGCATGCAGACGCTGTTGCTTTTAAAATAAAAATCTGACACACTTAAAACGTTTTACCCTCACTTCATTACTTTGTTACACCTGAAAGGTTCCGCTTCTAAGACCTTTCAGGTTCCCCAAAGTAAATTTCAGGATGAGCTACTCACAGCGAAGAAATTTTACTATCTAATCCAATAAGTAGGAAAATGCATTGTAGAAAGTCTAAGGTCTTCCGTGTTCACGACACATCTACCTTTATTTTAGAACGGAATAGGTAATTTTATTGGGAAACAACAAAAATCATATATAATGTAAATGGGCAATGACAGTTTTATAAAAAACTAGCTCTTACTAGACTAGCTATTACTAGAATCACTTTATCTATAAAAAAAGCCGCTTCAAAATCCGTTGCGTAGTTTTAAAGATTTAAGCATACATAGGGGCAGACAGCGGGAGCGACTTTATTTTGTACTATGTAATGATGATGAAGATATGTCTGAATATAAATATTATATATTATAGACTAAACATAAACGATATAACAAAAACTGAGTCGTGCACGTCTGTATTACTAGATACTACTAGCAGATACATATATTTTTATAGTTTTAACACGTGAAAGAGCGCTAATTCTTAAAGATTTATGTGAGTGTATGCTGGTATAATTATTTACTACAATCTTAGTCTAAAAGGTTTCGAGATGAAACCTGGTAATCATCAAAAACCTTTATGTGTTAATATATTTCTGACTAAGTTCCTAGTGATGGGAATACTGATAACAAACCAAAGTAATTTCAAGAGCGGTGGGCTGGCCCTGACAATGTTGTGTAAAGTATATGAAAGGACAAGTGGGCATGCGCGCTTAACACGACTTTGGTAGTCGACTATGCGTCTGATAACCACATCTAACAGTCAAATATTAATATTTGCATTAACAACTTATTTTTAATACACTAAAAATACTTTTGTATAAAAAAATAATATGTGTTAGACATATTTAAATGGTAGCCATATTTACTACGCAATTATTTAGTGAAACATTTTGCTAACGCGGGATCTGATACAAAAATAACCTTCTCTGAAATGATAAAATATAATAATATCCTACATATGAGAAACCTTTATTTAAAGCCCTTTGTGATACTGTTATTCTCATGAATTAATAAATTCTCGAATGTTCGTTGTTTATGTGCGGTTTAGATACATATTTAAATATATGTCTTGAAGAAATTTTGTTTATAATGTACGTGTTTAATACCGGTATAGTAATAAGCAAACTAAAAATATTACTGTGAATGCAATGAGATTTAGCATAATTAAAGTAAAAGATGAAATAAAATTATATCAATACTGACACCACAGGTAATATAAAATACTTACACTAAGTATTATGCATACAGCTATTACGCGTTGGATCTGCTATTGCGGCTGCGCGCCGTGCGATATAATGAATCTGTGGCGCTTTTCGTTTGCGCGAGAAAAAAAAAAAAAATTTATGACATATTATTTTGTTGTATTTCAAATTGGAAATTATTACACTGCTTAAACTACTAAATCAAACATAGTATTAATACTACCCCTAAAAATATTAAGAGTATATATATTTTTATAGAAATATGATAATATTCATATTATTATAAAAATATCCTTTATGTAACTTTTATTAGAGTGTTTAGTATTTTTTGTATGAAAGAATAACGAAAATCTATCTATTTTCATAAACATTTACTTTAATAATATTAATATATAAAACTTACGTATAATTATGTTGTATTCTATAACAAAACAATTTTAATAACTTTGAACTTTAAATTAAACATATCTTAGTTCAATTTTGAGTCGTAACACTATATACCTAGTATGTAGCTAAAATGGGTAAATGTAGAAAATTTTTTATACATTTTATATAAATTTCATTCTATTCTTCATCCTCAACAACTGTAAACCTGGTGATCGACTTTTATAATGATTCGATTTCCCTCATTACAGCGCAGGAAATGAACCATTGTGATATGAATAAAACATGCCTCTTGCCATTTCATCCCGCGATTGTATCATTGCGGGACATATTGTGTTCCATTTGTTATTAGGTACGTAAAAATTTTTCTCCAGGGTATCGTAACTTTAAAAGTTTGATATATTAACATATTACCTATTTTTATGGCACTCTGGAATTTAGTAGTAAATTCAGTAGGTCTGAGAATTGGCTACTATTTATATTTCATACTCCTAAGTGATAAGTGTAGTCCATCCCTAATTTTTTTAAATTTTTTTCAAGAAATATTTACAATCCTAAATTTCACCCTTCTACCATCAACCCCTATTTATATATATATATAATTTTATTGCGATAACTTATTATTTTATTAGAATTATATATACATATATAATGAAATAAACATGACATGTACATAGGAATAGACACAGAATAGCGTATAGAAGTTGACTGAGTAAGTAAGTCAAGCTTCATTTGCATTCACTTCATGAAACTAGGTCTGAAAGTTTGTTCGACTCACTGATATCTATTATATAAAAGGACCGACTTGATGATCTCATTAGTATAAAAACTTTCATGATGTTCGTATGGTTTATTATATCTGGATGTTACATTTAGATGTTGAAATTATATGCAAAAAACTATTTTAAATTAAAAATTGAGACAGGCATAGAACTACAATTTCATTTCTTACGCATTCAGGATACATTGTGACACGCCCTGGGATGTTGAAATGAGTGCAGTATTCAGAACATTGTCGACTGTCGACGTTATGTTGTATGCAATACTTGACATGCATACTTGGCTCGATTTGTTTTAAAACAACGTGGCAGGGGACGAGCCTATATAACTTCTCTCGGATTACTTTGGCATGTTGTTTCTATCACTGTCGAGTTAAGCCTAAATATCAAATGATACAAAGTTATTTGAATCCGCAAGATTTGATCTCATGACCCTTCGGTCTACGGTGATACAATAAACCACTAAGCCATAACATTATTAAATGTTCTCTGTGTTGATAAAATGCTATGAAATTAGTAAAAGCAGTAATGCATCAGCCACGTTACAGTTGTCAGCAATTAAGCCTCAAGCAAAAGGTTTTAATTAAAACAAAACCAGACTACATGTTTTGAAACTTCAAAGGTTAGAGTGCTCAGACCTTTCTAATTTGCTCCCTTTGATAACAACCTCCAGAAAGTGGACTCTATAATTGGATGCATATGTGTGTGATAATGATTTGGTTGGACCAAACATTTGTTGTAGTTATACCATATACCAAAAGATATTCAACATACAAAATATATTCAGCGGCGATGCCTGACAGTAAGTACATATTTATTACATATTTACGTAAATTAATGATTTATCTCTATTTTAGTAATATATTTTATTCGAATTCATCCAGTAGTTTTGACTTTCTCAAATGCAGTCCTTATCAAATTTCTGGTTTATAAAATTAATACATACATATATTTGTAGTTTGGTTGATGTGTTAATAAACGAAGGAGAGTGAGTAATGAAAGATTTAATATAAAATATACGAAGTATATCATATCAATAATATACAGAAAAATAAATCAAACAAATATTAAATAAAACAACTTTTCAGATCAGTAAGCGAATCATTTTGGTGTTTTAACAATATACTTTTTTTTTAGTAAATGTACATATGTCATTATGGCAGTTGTGAATGTAAGGAGGTTGGTAGCCTACATGTTTATTAGTGTTTACTGTACCCATGAGACTCATACACTAAAAAGTATTTAAGTGAGTTTGTCCAGTAAATAAGTATAGTTATTCACAGGGGACGTGTTGCAAGTATCTTGGGATTACCGCTTCAATGAGGCTTTTTGAATATTATTATCTGACTTTACAGTGACTTAGTATAGACATAGGTATATAATAATATGTAGGTAAAAACGATTTTATTTGCACAATATTTTATTCAAAATGTTACAGCACTGGAGTAATTTTTTTGATAAATAAAGTTAAAATACTATGACATTGAAATGTGGGAGTTAGGAGTAAGTTCTTGCTCCTTGGTTGCTCGGTTGGTCTTCTTTACTAGTCACGAACACGTAACAGGGTCCAAACCCAATTTAAATCGGAACGAAATACATGATTGAATACAGGATATTTTAATTTCCTATTCGATTGTTCACACACTATAAATACTAAATTTTACTCAATAAGACAATACTAATTCTTTTATTTGACGTACTAATTAAAAGGGATTATTGGGCTTAATATAAACCTGGATTACCAGTCCGTTGTTCTAGGGAAGCCTTAAGACTTACAAGATTATAAGCGGCCAGTCGCCTTCTGAATGCAAGGAAATATTATTTTACAATGCACATATTTTTCAATATATCTCAAATTTGAATGAAAAAATAATTTATTAATGTACGACATATTAGCCGTTCATGAAAATATTTTTTTTTACATTATATTTTTTCCCTACATCTGATTTTAATGTTGGTCTTATAAAGCATTATAAATAAAAAAATAATAAGTATAGTAAATATTTTTACCCTAAACTTATCAAAAAGGTCTCTAAACTAATACAATTATTTTAAGAAGTGAATAGTATCGAGTAGCGTGTAATCGTAGTTGGCCTCGTGACTGATTTATTACATCTCAAGCTAACCCTAACAGAATAATTACGTTGATTTTCAATTACTTCGTCGGGGATAACTTAGAAATGCTTGTGCAAACGATATTATTTAGCACACGATTGCTAGAGTCCTTATAATTGGTATAACGAGTGTTTACTGAAGTACCTTCTCAGGGTTCTCGTAATGTAGCGCTGGCTAACTCTGAGTGTGCTTAAAGTTATCGACTACTAATCAATTTATATACTATGTTTTGTAATTTGTATACAATCCATTCCACTATTCCACTGCACAGCACAGAACAATTTCCATAGACGAGGGATATTTGTTTTCTATTAAAAGGATTGCTATATTATGTAGATAGTTATTTCACTGTTTTATTCGTTTATATAGCTGTGGAATGCTTTGTGTCTAGTTGGTTGTTATATCGTCTAAGACACAACAAGAAATGATATTTTTTTATGTAATTTCAGTAGCAAACAAGCTAACAGAATTTAAGTCCTATGGAATGACTAAGCATGCGAGTTATCACAGTGATCATATCATCATAATAACCTGATGCCCGTAGTGCTGTTCATGTATATAGAAGATACTTACCGTTTACCGTCAGGTTGACCGTTCACTGGTTTGTCATTCTAATTATTTAAAAAATACGCAGTGCAGATTTTGTATAGGTATTGTACATAGTATTAGTTTTGTACCGAATTACATACTAGATGTATTTATTCAGATACTGGAATTTGCAGATTCTAAGGTAAATTTAGTTGGTATCTATTTTAGTTAAAAAAGTTTCAGTACTAAATATAAGATAATAAAATCCGTCACTTTCATTATTAATTTCGACAGTTTACGCCATATCATGAAGTAAGTTCCCTCTGATGGAACCCCCAACAAATTCCAACGGGGATCGAAATTACGACGGCCTGAGCCGAGTTTTGAGCCCCTAGCGGTGTCCTCAGACTAAAGTAGTATCGGTCAGGCGGGAGTTGGCCTTCAGCCCTTCCATAAGTCCTTCCAGGGGTTTGGAGTGTCATTTGCACTCGTTCAGTGAAAGCTGTATAGGCCAGCTGCGGCTAACGGCAGTAGAGTAGTCCGAAAAAAAAACATGAGGTAAGTCAGGCAGACTGTTCCATACAGAGAGTGAGACATCGATCTACGAATCGATGTGCCAATAATTGTTAGTATTTCTAATTCCCAAAAGCTAAACCTTCCTACAAATTCATTTAAAATTGGAATTAGTTTGACACTTACTTTCAAATGAAGAAAATGGATTGAAAGAACAAGACAAATTGGTTCAATAGCTGAAATAGGTTTAGTAGACATTTGATGTGTTTACGAGGAACAGTTACAACATTCGTAGTATTGTGGCTGCTTTGCGTAAATTAGATTTCAGTTTCGATTAGTTTGGTTTCAGTAGGTTTTGCTTTCTCGTGCACGTTCCTTTATGTAAGAATGTCCAATACCTAAACAGACTATATAAAATACCATATATTTTTAAAGCAAAATAATATCTTTATTCAATTTCAGCAATACTTCATGTTTGTCCCGCGCATTCATGAGATAAAATAGAATATTCATGCGGTCCGTATCTTATATAGCAGAATGATATTGAAAAATAAAACATTTTGTACGTAATAATCAACAATAGCCACTTTGTATTGCTATTCCTTAAAGGAAATAATAAATATAAGAAAATTTGTAAAGATTAATAAATTAAATTAATAGCTACGCGCCCGGCTTCGATATAAACCTTTTTCTTGAATCACTCTATCTATTAAAAAAACTGTTTCAAAAGCCGTTGCGTAGTGTTAAAGATTTAAGCATACATAGGGACATGCAACGACAGTATTTTAGACTATGCAATGATACCTATAGACATGAACAGCACAATAGTTATTATACACAGATAGATATTGTGAAACCCATGGTGATATTATGTAGCCGGACACCACTATTTCACTGCCATGTCTCTTCACACACACACACACAAACAAAACTGCTAGCGACCGAAGCTCATACGACTTTCTCAGTTTTATTCAATCACTTCTCTGTAACCTTTATCTGGTACTTCCAAAAGTTTTAGAAAGGCCTTTGATATATAAGTGCATATAATGGAGATAGTCTATTACTTATACTCTGTACTATTTTTAAGGGCATAAATGAGTTGCTCGACTATATGATATTTATGGGGGACATAACACAATATAACCTTGTAATAGAATTGGTTAAATTGACTAAATGGTACTAAGTAAAAACCGATATAGGGTTGTAAGTATATGCCTAATATAATAAAAGTCTATATTAAAAATATACAAAAAATAAGTGGATTTACGATTCTTTTCTATGAACTGCAAATAAGAATATGAAAATGTATTTTGATTTGGTTTAATTATAATAGTTAATCTGGGTCTAACTGTAGTCTATTTATAATCCACATGAATTAATTTCTATGTATTCTTTCAATTTTAATAAATAAAATTAATAAGTTATTTTCTCTTCAGATAAAATGCATGAATATTCCTTAGATGGTTCATTATAAATACAGCGCAATAACTGCATTTGAAAGTAGAAATATTTACTTAAATGCTCTTAGCAAATATTATGAAATAAACTGAAAAGCAGTTGGGCATAAAATCTCGCCAACTAAATTAATTAAATTAGAGAAATATTTAATTATGACTATCAAAACTGTATGTGGGTTTACAAGTACTAGTAAAAGTTACTTTCGGAGTGTATAGTAAACCTTTTATCTTTACATAGTCACTCTTTGTTCGTTTATATCTTATAAATTACGCAACATATTTTAATGCAATATAGATGAAGTGATTCAAGATTGAGGTTTATACATATAATATACGCGTGTTACAGTATAGAACAAGCCGAGAAAATCAAAGAATTGTAATATATCCGTGCGAAGCCAAGATGGGTCCCTAATGTACAGTAAAAGGCAATTTTTTTAACGAACTCATTTTGTTATTGAATTTTTCGTCTTTTCCTTCCGATTTTTTATTAATTACAAAGAATGTGACATTCTATAATTTTATATCATTATATAATATAAAATAAAGTCACTGTCGCTGTTTGTCTCTAAGTATACTTAAATCTTTAAAACTACGCAACGTATTTCGAAATGGTTTGTTTAATAGATAGAGTGATTCAAGAGGAAGGTTTATATATATAATACATGTAAATCCGTGCGAAGCCGAGGCTAGTAGCTAGTTATCAATAAAAGCAATATTTCCGAAAAAAAAATAACAAAAACAATGAACATTATTTTATAACTACGGCTGCGTCTACTTTTTTGAGATGAATGATAGTTAGTCGTTGTCGTGATGCAATCTATCTCATGTAAAATTTTATTCTCTTTAGCCTTTTTGCCTTGGAAGGCTAATAGAAAGATATCGCATTTATATTATTACTATCGTTTAAAATGAAATACGCAGACGTTTCTTAATATAAATAATTTTGTAAGGAATAAGAAGTTTTGAGTAATAATAAGTAGTAGTTCATGACTATGTACAGTACTATCACGTCTATATGAATAAAATAATAAAATATATGAATCTTCTGTATTACAGAATGATACGACAAAACAAAAAATTCAATATATATATACTTAGAAAAAGTGCCCCGCGTTTTCGATATCGGAGACAGCCGAAATCGAATTATTGTATATTCGATTTCAATGATTCCTGAGATTGATATCTTAGATTGAGACTACTGTAATATCATAAGTGACTATGAAAGATATAGTTCAATCTAATAAGAATGTCAAATATATTTTATCTTTATTATTTTATGAGGAAGCGCTGTGTTAATAGTCCTTGTAAATTGTCCATGAAATTTATAGCATATGTATTATTCTTTATAAGCTTTATTACAAAAAATTATTTTAAGTAAAATTTCATCAAATTCATTTAGTAGTTTTTGCGTGAAAGAGTAACAAACATCCATCCGTCCATACTCACAAACTTTCGCGTTTATAATATTAATAAGATGCAGTTTGTAGTAATAAACGAAATTTGTTGTCAGATTTCATCTACGCTTCTTGGGGAAAGATAATTCAGTACAATGTATGTTATCTCTAGCTTGTGACTTGACTTTAAAAACCCTTTACTACTTTTATAAATTAAAATTTGTATAAAATTTCTAACGAAGTCAATGAACACGTCGCAGACACAAGTTTTGTTATTAATTTCAAAGACATATAATTATTTATAAATTAGAATAAAGACAAAGAACACTTTTCGAAATTATTTACCTTTTACCTTTATGGCAAATAATTATGCAGACATGACCTTTCTCAGATACATATACCACCTATATTTACTTATGTGTGCGTCTAGCGACTATGTATATGAAGACAGTCCTTGGAGACTTCACGTACTTACGTCATGATGCAAATCTCATTATTTGTATTAAAATAACTTAAATGGATTTGCGATTTGTATAAGAAAATTCCACCAGAGTAAATAATTGAAAATATCTAGAAGTACAAGAGTTGTATGGTAAAGATTTTGTACTATGTACTATAAGATACCTTTTTTGTTTTCAATTAGAATTGATTTTGATAAGGAAGCTCGCAATTCCACTACATTTTTGTGTATTTAATTTGAAATTTTTAAAACTGTACCCAAAGGTATTTTTTTATATTCTCTTTCACGTGACACCTTAATAATTAATTAATACTTAAATACATAACACACATAACGTAATAATAGTAACTACTAATTTGTACGTGACTTCAGCCTGAGACTAACGGATTTTCGAAAGCAACAAAATAAATCGATTGAAAAGCAGGTCAATGCATAAAAATTATTCAGATTAAATCGCACACATTTATACTACAAAAGAGAGAAAACAAAGAAAAATTGTACGTTATTCTTTTGAAAGAAGCGATCCCTTGAAGAACAAACGTTTGTACAATAATGGAGTGCGACAGGAACAGGGCGTCGCAAACAATCCGTTGTAATGGGGGTACGTGGAAACTAAGCAAACAAACTTCTTCCCTCTCTGTGCCTGTTGGATATGTTATTGTAAAAACACAAGGCGTAAATCTATAATTTCCTGTACAAATATGACGAAAAACGGTAATAAAATTCACGTTCACCAGTAAAAATGCTATATAGAATATAATAATATGAAATTTAATTTATACTTATATTATTATACGACGAAACCACTCAGCCGATTAAAAAACTATTTTAATAATAATTTATTTCTTGGTGGTTTATTCAATAGAGATGAAAGAAAACATGTAATAAGGCTCTATGTTTAAAATACATCAATATTAATTAATAAACAACTACTATTAATATCTTATACCAAACCTCCTGGCCAGTGTGGAAACAGAATTAATATGATGAATTTTATAATGACGATGAATATCAGAAATACAATACTTTGGAAATAAGAAAAAACATTTTTATCGCTCTTGGTTTCTTGATGAAAATACAGTTATTTTATTTACTTACGTCTCGACACATACGAATTCCTATAAAATAATCAAGAGCCCGTAACAGTCTTATGGCACAGTCATAAAATGCATTATCTCCTAATTCAATTTGTTCTATGTCCCGGAAAGATCGCTAACCCAACCGTGTCAGAAAAAAGCGTATTCATACTCGTATGTTCCCTATACGTATAGCGAGATTTTCACTTCGACGATAATACGAGACGAATTTCACATATACCACTTTTTTCGAAATGATAATAAAACTGTTAAATAAAACAACATTTTAACTATATAAACACTATTATTTTCTATTATGCCAATATTCGGTCACAATGAACAAAATATAATTAATTCTGGACAAGTGTCATAGCGCCATCTAGTCCCAACCTATACAGAGCTTGTACTATAGGTACTAGTAGTGGTATACTTAATAATATTGTTTTTATAAATAGACAGTTATACAAATATTTGCATAGCGCTGAGAATGAACCCGCCACCAACGGAAGAAAGACAGTAAACTTGTTATACAAAACAAATCTATATACCTTCGATATCGACATTGATTAATCAATTATTATACCGTAATACTATATTAGTTACGAAATAAAAATATAGTCGGAAAAAATAACAACTTACTTATATAAATATTCCCAACCAGTCACTAAATTATTTTTAAAATAATATAGTTAATGCGATGTAAATTAGTTTAATTTAACATATTTTCTATAAATTCTAATGCGAGTAATTAGTGATACTGTGTATCAATCTCGTTACACAAACGATGTTGAAGGATCATTAATTTCCTTCAGCTTCAATAGGACCTAATTATTAAATTACAAGAGCATAACTGAATATGTTATATAGTTAGGTAGGATTGTTTTGTTTATAATACTTTATTGTACAGTAAAAATACATAATGTGAAAGGATACGATCATAAGAAATTGTACAATGGCGGACTTATCCTAAAATGAAGGATTTTTTACAGGTTACTTTTTTTTTAAATTTGATTATTACTAACAAGTGTTAGTAATTATCAAATTTTTTTAGATGGTGACAGATGTTGGTGATCATTATATTCTCTCTCTAAATATAAGATATAAATATGTAATTATAATTATCTACAAACACATTAGAAGAGTTAGAGCAGTTTCTTTTCAGTCGTTCTCGGCTCAAACTTCATTCCGAATTAATTTATCTTAAATGTAATAAACGAAAATCATAAATAATTTTGGTTGTAATTGGTTTACTCTTTAGAGTTAATTGAGTCGGTTATTGATACATGACAATCGAAAAATTCAAAGATTATATTGATTATGCAATATTAGGTTAAACAATATTAGATAATTTATTATCATATTAAGATTTCCGTAGTAACTACTGTACTCGATATCAGGTAGATATAAGAGTAATCTAATGCAATAAGGTGTTGTCATGTGTGGGAAATGGCACAAATATCGTGAAAATCATGCAACAGAAACATGAGAATATTATCTTCATGTGAAAATACGAAAATTTCCTTCTTGAGGTAACGTCCAGTAGATATTTGATATGTAATCTGTAGTATCTTCAATCAAAACAATAACAAAATATTTATCGTTTTGCTTTGATATTTACCTTGAGAAGTATTGGTGCATAATGTAGGTACATAGAGTATAGTCTGAATTTGAATACATGAGGCTTTGTGTAGGCACCAAATAAAATAGAAAAAATATAAATTGACAAAATGGTACAGATATTTTTTATGGACAAATCATACATAATAGGGTCCCAAACTAAGTAGAGCGTCATATACACATAAATAAGTCATAAATACTAAAGTTTATTTTAGGAATCGAACCCATGTTTATAGAAATGTAATGCATTACTATAAACGGCTAAGGAATAGCTAACCGAGGATTTTTTAATAATAATAAATTTATTCTAGTTATGAATAATTAAAAAGGTACATTTCATGAGTGATAGGCCTCAATACCTAATGCTAGATCGAAGTGACATACACAAATAAATATAGATAAATATATTGTACTTTAAATTATTTAAAATTAATTATTAAATTAGTTACCAGGATTTTAATTTCTAGTATAAAATGATATTTTTATCTATCCCAGACTAAAAGTAATTTTGGCATAAATTTAGTTAAGGAATTTAATATTGTAGCAGTTAATTAAAAACTAATGAGTGTAATGAAGGAAAAAAATATTATAATTTATATTAAAACTCCTTATATTTATAATTATCTAAATATACCTTTCATATATCTGAGATTATTAAATAGTCAATATGTCCTTGCAAAAATATATAATGAAAATCAAGAAATCGTAGCATAACTTGTCAGTTTCAAGATTTTTACTTCTCATAATAAATCATGCATAATGTACAAAGTTGGATTCTTAACAATACATTATAGAAACTTGTGACTGCCTATTAAAATAATATTTACTCTGAAGGGATTTTTTTCTCCTTAACAACGTCTTGTTGTAACTTACCGTGCAATATTGACATCACAATTTACAATTCAAATGAGAAAGCCTATTTGTCTTGAATGACGAGACGGGAATAAGGAAAAGAAAATGGTGGGGATAACAGAGAATTTGGCCACAGATAATATACGAATGAAGGGCTCTTTCCGACCGCAGATCTATGCTCATTACCAAAAGCTGAACTCGCTAAGTATTTTTTTACATTCTGAAAGTAGAAGTTTCAGATTTGTTTTCAACCAATTGCATAAGAATTGAGGCTTTATATTCGACTATATTTCGTGTTTATCTTACGCAAGAGATCTGCCTAAACTGAATGAGATTTCAGTGCCTATTGTACTTCAAAGTGAATTTTATTCAAGTAATTTTTTTAATGCAAATTGTGCTACTGAGTGAGAGTATGATAATATATTTGTTACAAAATCAAATCCAATCAAAATATCTTCATTAATATGGAACAGACATTAATATTAAGTAAAAGACGGCTTCGGTGGTCTAGCGGTTTAGAACTCCGGTTAATTTCGATTATCGCGGGTTTGATTCCTTGTACTGTGCAAAAATTTGTATTCATGTGTATGATTGTTTATATCGATCTGGGTGTATTCTATATATTTACCAAAAAAAACTAAGTATTGGTATTAGTTGTCTAGTACCCATAATACAGGCTCTGTTTACCGTGGGACTAGATGGCGCTGTGTTAATTGTCCAGGGCCATTTAATTTAAAATCCACTGTATGTTCGGGATATAGTTTTTAGCCAAAAAGAACTGACAAGTAGTTCCTTTTAAATAAGATTGTGCATGATTATAAAAATACAGAGTCATGTATAAGTTAAATTGAAGAGAATATAGTGATATACATTTATATATTAATAAGATACACTACATTCCTCCGAGATAAAAATACTTTTATGTTCATCTTTCAACCCCATTCATTGCAGTCGGTAGTCTTCTTTACAAAGTGTCAATGGCTAGAGGCAGTGGCGTATAACTTACACCTTTTATCCAGAAACTATCAGTTTTACTACCTAACGCTTATTTATCGCCTTTAAACTTGTTTGTCTGAATCTAGTATATTTTTATGTTGCTATAAGTTGGAATTGCAATATTATCAGTTTTTTATCCCAAATTAAAGAGAGCTTGTGTTATGAGTAATAAACTCAGTAGTTTATTACTCATACACTCAGTAGTTTATTACACTTACATTAATACTTAGATACTTAATTTTTTTTTTGTAAATACAAAGATAATCTACATAGAAAATAACCAAACCACAACAAACAATCGTACTCATCTTATATATAAAATTCTCGTGTCACAGTTTTCGTTCCCATACTCCTCCGAAACGGCTTGACCGATTCTCATGAAATTTTATGAGCGTATTGAGTACGTCTGAGAATTGGCCACCATCTATTTTTCATCCCCCTAAATGTTAGGGGTAGTACACCCCTAAATTTTTATTTATTTATTTTTAGACAATATTTTTAGTTTCTATCTTTTATGATACAATATACAAAAATACATACAATCCTAAATTTTCACCCTTCTATCATCAACCCCTATTTTTTTATAGCGTTATTAATTTATATGGCAAAACAACGTTTGCCGGAACAGCTAGTAAATATGGGGGAACAGAAAGAGCGACCATCGAAAATAAAGCGGTGTGCCATAGCGCTGGAACACCGAGTCCATCGAGAGGCCAAGAGCATAGATTCAACAAGGTTAGTTTCCGATTTATTTTTGAAAATTCTATATATTATTTATTACACTTTTAGATATAGTAATAATATAAATTAGAGATAATGCTTGCAAAGGTGGACTTATCTATAAAACAGACTTCATCCAGACAACTTAACGCTTGATTTGATATGATTTATTACGTAACACTGTTTTAGATAAAGAATTTTAAATAATTATAATAATGCAACAAGTCAATAAATGAGTTGTCAATAATAACAAGTCAGACAAATAACAACAACAAACAGTGAGTATTATAAATTGACAGACAAAGACTTTTGTATCAAAAGGTAGTACATGTAAATCGAGGTAGATAACTGTTAATACTAATAATCATGGAAAAACAGTTCTAAGTAATATTCATTAATGATAACACACGAAATTATTTAGTAGCACAAATTTCATCTGTCGCTCTATTTTGATGTTCGGTACGGAATCTATGTTACTACCTAATCCTTTATTAAACCTTTTGGAACTAATGATTAATAATGCATAAGATACTCCCTTCATTTTCCTTTAATATTCTACGAGTCCTTTGAAGTCAGCTCGCGTTAGTGTAATTCAAAACATATTAAAAATTTATATTGTAGACCCATTAGAAAAATTAAATGTATTTCAAAACAAAGTTACAGATGATTTTGTGGTCCCTTTTACGGTATGTAAATTGAATAAATTGCTACAAAAAGGCTTATTGTATTTATTTATAGACATATCCCATTCCATCGTGATATAATCTATCTTCATGTGAAAATTTCATTAATATTAAATCAGCCATTTAGATATGAAAAGTAATAGACACATTTTCATATTTATAATATCAGCATGAATCTAGTAAATGAAGTGATGGGTAAGAGTCATTACATTGTGTAAAATAGTAATGACCTGAAATTATAATTAAAAATATCAATTTATTAATATAGTTAAACGAGTATTAACATGAATAATTTTATGATAAATAAAGGTACCTATTTACGAGACGTGAATACTTTTATTTATCATTTCGAATATGGTGCATTCGCTAGCTAGCTAGCTGTGTATTAAACGCGAAAGTTTAAAAATCAGGAAAAGATATCGAACAAAAAAATAAATTAAGTCATAGTAATAGTACATTTTCTAAAGATACCTCTTACACTCTATACCGATACAGTGATTACTTACGTACGTACTAAGTTACAAGTTAAAACGAAGATGTAATTGTCTGAGTTGAAATGTAAAGAAGTGTCGCTTACCTGAAAAGAAGAAATTTATCATTATTATATGCAATAATTACATTAGTATACTTATTACAAAATAATCTCTCTAATCGTTGTGAATAAATAAATTCTACGACGAGGTCTAATTTCACACCATTTTAGGACATGTACTTGTCAATAAACTGTCAGAAATTCGGAAATAAGGGTTTTGGGCGATAGATTAATCAATTAACAATAATAATGATAATAATTCAATACAATTGACACAGCGCTACCTAGTCTCAAGCTAAGCAAAGCTTGTACTATTGTTAATAACTAAAGAATTCTCGTAAACACATAATATATAAAAAAAAAAACAAAATTTATGACAACTATATATCATACTTATGAATAAAAATGTTGTGTGCTAAACCACTAGAATACTAAGACCGAGAGTTAGTATGATCGAGTACATACGCACATCATATATACTAAAATTATAAAATAAAGAAGTAAGATTTGTATTTTTGTATGTATCTAATGAATAAATCAAAAATTGCTGAACCAATTTCATAAAATTCTTAAAGCATGAGAATGAGATAGCCACTAAAACTTTAATAATAACCCAGTATGTATTATCCACCCTTGTGAAGTAGGGGTTAGGCTGTTAGTCTAAATAATTAGATACGACTCAATACCCATACAATGGTTGCTTCTTTTTTAATAACATTACCGTGACACTCCAATTGTTATTTAAAAAATTATATAAGACACAATTGAAGTTTGTCTGTAGCAAATGTAAATAAATTAACGATGTTTTAAAATATTCTTAATGCAATACTATTTAATACCGTGGTATTGCATCGTGGTTTTAGTCCGGCATTAAATATTTGAGTGATGGGTGAGTACATTAAACCAATAGAAATAATCGGTATTTATACCAATTTAGGGAGTAAATTTTTAGACATTGACTTGTGTAATATATCGTTTATATATATATTTTAATCGTACCGTCCAGCCGTTCCTGTTATTAGAGGCTATACCGGAAAGAAACCAAAATATTATTGCAAGATTCATTAAACATTTATAACAATTTGTGATACAATTGGCAAACATTCATTATTTTTTAAAACATCAGTTGACTCTGTCTTGTTACAAAATTACAGTATTATTGCATTTTTTACGGCGTTCACTGGTGCAGAAAATTATAAAGAGTTAGACGTTGGTAAATATATTGAAAATTACTAGGTACAAACTTAATAACTTTATTTTCAAGAATAGCAACATATGTGGCATATGGTCAATTTTACTATGTTTTGTAATTAGGTAAATTATATATAGATTTAATATTACGTTAACAACGTACCTACCAATACGTAATTTTTATAATTTTTTCATATTTTTCGTTAGTTTTCTTTTAAAACAATTAATTATAAAACAATTAAATGAATTTTAAACTAGACCCATAAATACATACCTTAGACTTATTTTCTTAAACTATCGAATGGAAAGAAATAAAGAATAATCTTATACGTAATTTATAATAAATTAATATAATATATATTTTTTAGTAATGTGGAATATTTGGATATTGGTAGTCATCGTTACAACTGTCCAAGGGAGATACGAAAATGTAAACATCAAACAAGATTGGTGGGAAACAGCTATTTTCTATCAAATATATCCCAGATCTTTCATGGATAGTGACGGAGATGGTATCGGCGACATCAATGGTAAGACTATCTATACACTGTATATAAAGAATAACACAGATAAAGAATGCCTATGTGCACCTACCTCGACGGCCTCGGTGGTTTAATGGTTTAGCATACCGCTTATTTCCGAAGGTCTCAGATTCGATTCCTCGCACGCCACAAATATGAGTATGATATGATTGTTTGTATCGGTCTGGGTGGTTTCTATGTATATTATGTATGCATTTACAAAAAAAAAGTATCTGTGTAATTGTACCAGATGTCTAATACTCATAACTAGATTGCCCTGTGTGAATTGTACTGAAATATTATTATTATTTATGCTACATTTTCTCAACTTTATTATTATTATTACCTGTAATCTCATTTTCTTATAGTCTCTGTATAATATCAGGTATAACATCAAGATTGGAATATCTAAAAGAAATAGGTGTTGATGTCGCTTGGCTATCATCGATTTTCAAATCACCTATGCACGATTTTGGTTATGACGTATCTGATTTCTACGCTATACAACCAGAATATGGTTCTATGGAAGATTTTGAACATCTTTTGAGAAAATCTAAAGATCTCAGTGAGTATTTCGATTATTATTTTATTTATTATTCATTATTGTACCGGTTAGGTATATATTGTATTTATCATTTTATTTATCAAAAAGTAAATTTGCACTGCCAACTATTATTCTCTGTTACTACTAATGGTTAACTGGTAGAAACTGCCGAATGGTGTTAAGTCCGCCAAATGTACTATACTAACTTTTGTATTATGTGCATTGAAGTCAAATAAATAAATAATTAAAACGTAAAGGAGTGCAATAGTTCTAAGCGATTTATTAAATTTTATAAAATAATAACTGTACTCGCAACCTTGATCGCTTTTACCTACTACTGCATACATTTGTAGATACCACTTATTGATGATATTAAACAACAATAATATAATAATATTATTGAAATAAATATAAAATAAATTAATATAATTGAAACATTTTAATGATGCTATCTAGTTTATTAAAAATATAATAATTAAAAAAATATACATATTTCACCAATCTGGCTTATTATATTATACATTATTCTCAGCTTTCTATTTATATGTTAAAATATATTTAAAAATCTATTTCTTAAAAATTTCATACCCATTTTCCTGCCATTTTATATGCAATATTAACAAGCAGGCAGCTTTTACTTCGTCACGATTTCATTATACGCAAAGATAGAAAAAAAATGTCTTTGGAATTTTACAAAATTCCGCAGACGAGTTAGCCCTTATGCTTATTTATGCTTATTGTGCTTATTATGCTTTATGCTTATTTAGCACTTGTAAGATTGTATAAACAAATTTATCCGTTTATACAATCTATAATAACCATAATATCGTAGATATTACGGAAACGAATAGAATTTGTGAAAATAAAAAGCCATTTCGCAGGTTTATTATTCATCGTACAATCCATTATGCAAATATATGCATTACCTACCCATGGACGAATGATCCGTGTTCTTTAACTCTCAAATTTGTTTACGCAGCGCATCAGTGATTTTAAAGTTTGCTAACTAGATTTTATTTGAATTTCCACCCAAATTTAATGTTGCTTTTGCTCAGTTTTATTCGATGAACAACTAAATGTTTTGTTGATAATATTATTATATCCAATTTATTATATTTATTTTTAAAGAGTTTTATTTATAAATTTTGAACGTGATTTAAGAACCATGTGTAGTGCTCGATAACAATATATTATACAAGAGTGATGATGCATGTTTCACTGTCTCTATTTATCTTTCAAGTCATTTGCTACAAAATTGAATTAATATTATTTCTTATATCAGTTTTGGGGCCTTTTATAAGTCTCATTCTTTACTGAGTACATTGGTGTCGCTATCCACGTGGTGCATTCTGGAAATCGTCATACTTAATTCTTGGTCAATTTACTTGATGAAATATGTGACTTAGTAATGATGATCTGCACTTCTTTCGTTTATTTTACGGTACTTCTATAATGAATGAAATGTTTAATGACATTTAATGGCATTTATTTATTAGTAGGTTAAACTTTGACTATCATTTAGTATAAGAGATCATAAGAGCAGAGAAAGGTCGAAAAAGAGATGACTAGATTGTGAAAAAAGGAGTGAATGACAAGATGATTGCGAATAGATATGAATGGAAGAGGAAAACACTTCGCCAACTTCAAATGAAATAGGACAAAGAAATAGAGATGATGATGACATTTGCTAATATCTTTACTTAATAAGTAGTGTGAGTTAGGAAGACGGATGAAATAAACTAGTTATATTTTCTTTGGGTTTAAGATTGATATTCTGATATGAAAACCAAATCTTGTTGTTTATATATCAACTGTATATTGTTTAGAAAAACGAGCATAGAAAACAAAAAATACAATTTCAACTGCTATACCAAAAATACCTTCTGTCTTCCTTGCCAATTAGGCTTGGGATGCGTCATGAATAATGAATAGAAACTGATGTATAAGGAACAGGAAAATATCTAGTTCAGACAAATATCTTGTGGGTACTTTATTGAATAGACAATGAAAATATTTTTTACCAATACTGCAAGTGGCGGGAATAAATACGTATAATAACGTCTGTATTATTGAACTCAAAGAAGATTAGGAAAATCTTTAACGTTATTTGTCACTTCTCTCTAGAAATTCTCATTAGTATAAATTCAATCATTATTTCTGTCTACACAGACATAAAAATTGTGCTGGATTTTGTTCCAAATCACACCAGTAATGAGAGTGAATGGTTTATCAAATCATCTAACAAAGATGAATATTATAACGACTGGTATATCTGGGAAAATGGTCACCTCGACGATCACGGACAAAAGCAACCTCCGAATAATTGGGTACGTTGATACAAATTCCGAGTATGTCATTGTCTTTAATTCTACTTGTCTAAAATTCCGTTGAATAAACCAATTAAAAGTTTCATGGAAACTTATGTTTAAACAAAAAAATAATTATGGATGTTGATAAGTTTAAAATTATTGTTAGTACCTGCAATATTTAAAACCTGGCAATACCATTAATTTATATTCACATTCGTATTAAAACGAAAATTATACGCGTCGTAAAGTTTTTAATAAATTCTTTCAGATCAGTGTATTTAGAAAATCTGCTTGGACCTTCATGCCCAATAGAGATCAGTATTATTTACATCAATTTGGAGAGGCACAACCTGATCTGAATTTTAGAAATCCTGTGGTCGTAGATGAAATTAAGGTAGGTACATAATTGTATACACAGCATGTATACAACATAAAGCTACCATTGGGAAAAGTTAGTGAAATATTGTATCGTACTAATATTTAAACGTGGAAATATATGAGGTGAGTTTCAATAGAAGACTATATAATGGATGTATTAGAATAAAATATGATAAAAGCTACGAGATACAGCTAGTCAACGTATATGGAGAATTACTGGAAGTTCTTATAAGTGGAATGTAAAAAGTGGTAAGAGCTATTACACACTAGCGAACCAACCCAGCTTCGCATAAGTGCATTACAAATCTGTAAATTTTATTTTATAATATTATACATATAAACCCTCTTCTTGAATCATTCTACCTATTTCTAAAAACTGCAACTAAATCCGTTGCATAATTGAAACGATTTCATTGAATCATTATTAAATAATGATAATTAAATCTGCGTATACAACTTGAAGAGACTAGACTCTACAAAATTAACCTTGCCTTTGTTTTTAATTAATTGCAGAATATAATTAAGTTCTGGCTAGAAAAAGGTGTAGCTGGTATGCGGTTGACATCTGTCAACCATATTTTTGAAGCTGATAAGGATATGTACGGTGGCCGGTATCCCGACGAACCGTTAACTGGTAAACCAGGGTTAGGTCCTGATGATTACGGCTACCTAGACCATATATATACACAAGATCAAGAAGAAGTGTACGATATGGTCGCACAGTTTAGAGATGTTTTTGATGCTATTACAATTAGAGATAACCTTACAAGGTACAAATGTTTATACAAAATACTGTTTAGTTCTAAAATTTTTGTATTTGGTTGAGGAGTTAGCAGACTATGGTATACCATACAATATGGAATGGAATTGATGCAATTTCTTATTAATTAGCAAATATACTTGTGAGATTTAAAAAAATACTTCACATCACATACTTTTCATTAACTCAAACTTTCCATTTCACTTTTGAACTAAATGTAAGCATCAACTATCCAATTATTATACTTAGCATAAAAAAAATGTCTTTATAATAAAAAATTCACGACCTTGCTCGTATATATAGCTCGGAATAAAAAGAAATCTTGTTTATTCACAAAATTTAATCATACAATTCCTGGCGTAATTTTCTTCATAAATAGTTTATTACTTTCCTTTCTTTCCTCTTCAGAATTATGATGACGGATGCGAATACAAATATTAAAAGTGCAGTGAGATATTACGGGGAGGGTATCCACTCAGGAGCACATATCCCATTCAATTTGGCTCTTATAGAGGACTTGGATAAGGATTCTGACGCGAGAGATATAAAATATACGGTGGATCGCTGGCTGACTTACAAACCCTTGAAGAAACAAGCCAATTGGGTGGTACGTATTCCAATAAAATCCATATATATATATTATGTGCAATTATATATATGGATTTTATTGGTATATATTTTAAATATATATATTCATAATTACTTTTAAAAAATATATAATTATAATTAAATAAAAAATAACATTGCTTTGTAAAAGTAAAACTATTATTTTAAATAAAATATTATATAGATTAGAGCAGAATCAATATTTTAGTGCCTAAATAACCATATGTAAAAAATGTAGAAAAATATTCCTAACATCGATAAACTAGTCTTATTAAAAATTGTAATTGTAAAAATTTTAACTTTTATTATATCTATATTATATTAAATACAGTGTAAATAAACAAAATAATAAAAATGGAGCTAAGATACGCCGAATACACTTAAGAAGTTGAATTTAGCATCCTCTTATTCTATGTGCCTTGTGTTTTTTTACGTCATTAGGAATGGGTTATATTGCAGTAAATAAAAAAGGTTATTACTTAATAGACTCTATATTACTTACACGTATATGTATAATTATTACGTATAAGACATGTAATAATAGTAAATTAAAAATATCTATCATATCAATAATATTATATCATTGTTGACTCTATGTGTTAAATCCGACATGTGCAGCAATATGTGTGTATTGATGCTTCAGTAAATAAATTATGTACATTATTATTAACTTGTATGACAATGAGTTATTTAAAGTATTTTATTACTATTATTGATTGATGAGATTGTCAACAATAAATTTGATTTTATATAACATATGTATATGTAAATGAACAATATTATAATGATTACTTAGTCAGAGACGTAGAGGTACATCTTTGAATGACGCAATCAATCTCTGTATTCACTGAGATCCTACAGTAATCAATAAAATTACGGGAGTGATATTACTGATAATTATTTGTTACAGTTTGGCAATCACGATAAAAGCCGGATAGCGTCACGATTCAGGCCTGAATTAGTGGACGCGTTTAATATGCTTGTTCTACTTTTGCCCGGAATTGCTATTACATACATGGTAATTGTTATTGTAAATCATGATTACAAACTGTAGATAAGCTAAAAATAGAATAATGATATATATATAAATATTATTTACTTTTTTACCGTGGATCATTCATATAGCGCTATCTAGTCTTAAACTAAGCAGTGCTTGTCTTATGGATGCTGGATTACTAACAAAAATTCTTAAATAGAACTTTATTGTAAATATGTACATAATACATATAGATAACACACGGAACAATACAAATACTCATACTCATGAATACAAATATGTATTTGCATGGTATAAGGAATTGGACCCGCAAGCATCAGGAGTAAAGTTTATTTTAGGATACAACGAATAAATATAGATTTAAAATTAAATACCTTAATTATACGGTGATGCTCTTATATATAATGTTCGTGATACTGTTACAGTACTATTTGAAAGTGGGTGGTGATACACTCTTTCCATCACGTGGGCAGTCATCTTCGTTTGCTATTCTAAATATAAAATAAGTTATCCAGAAATACATTATATATTTATTATGTATACTACGTACACGGGAGCTACCTTTTGCCCTGATAAAAAGGATATACAACCTCTTTGGATCAAAGATCAGATATAGAAAACATTTAGAATATTGTTCATGATTTAATTTGTTAATTTTAACAGTAGACTTATATGAATATACTTCAACAATAGTCATGAAATTTGGGTAATATTTGGAATTAAAAAAACACAAGCTAATTTAAATCCTCGTCATACAATAATTCTGTTCGAAATTGTGGGTAAAAATAGTAAAATCTATATTTTATTATTCTATTATACTCTACTTTTACTATTTTATTATTCTTACTAATATACTCTTAAAAGCTATATTCTACTAGTCGCAGTGTTTTTCTTTGAATCTTACACCATAATTATACTCCTATACATGAATGGTATCATAAATCAAACGGTAACTGTAATCATAATAAGTAATCCATTAGTTAGTGAGATTGTTACCCACAAAATAACACCTGACTCCATTAGGTAACTAGAAACTACAATTTTGACGAAACCTATGTAAATTAAACCAGTGAAATGAAAACATGTACAAATATAAGTATAAAGGTATATTTATATGTGTAATTAGTAAATCACGGGGTCTTACCCCTTGTTTTTTTTATTAAGTTCTTATTTACTTTATTTAGTGGTAAGATTGACTAATTATACGTATAATGACCGCATCAAATTTGAAACAGTATATAAACGTATATTTTCCTTTCAATAGGGAAATAATGTATACAATTTAGTCTAATTCTGTTATAATATAATACGCCGAAAACATAGAAATTAATAAGACTACAATAGTCTCGTCTATAATAACTACAACAAAAATTATATATATATATGCCCCTATCAGAATTAAAATACCGGTCGTCTATTTTTAAATAAGGTTTAATATATCTGAATACAAAATTGCTGTAGGTTGTGCCGTTCTTTAAACTACTATTTTATACAGGAACTAGCTATCCCGCCAAACGTTGTTTTGCCTTAAAATATAATAAAAAAATTTAGGGGTGGACTACCCCTAACATTTAGGGGGATGAAAAATAGATGTTGGCCGATTCCCAGACCTACTCAATACGATCACAAAATTTAATGAGAATCGGTCAAGCCGTTTCGGAGGAGTATGGGAACGAAAACTGTGACACGAGAATTTTATATATAAGATATAATGCTCCGTAAATAGCTAAATTTATAAAACAGAAATTGAAAATGTATATACATGACAGGGCGAGGAAATTGGAATGGTAAATGGATTTGTTCCGTGGAGTGACACGAAGGACCCGCGAGCGTGCAACACAGACGACCCTGTCAATTTTATAGAGATTTCACGGGATCCTGTACGTACGCCCTTTCAATGGAACAACGGTAAAAATGGAGGTATGTACTTATTTATTTAAGTAACTTTATTGATAAAATAGTTACATGGAAATGCTGTATTAAAAGTATCATCATAAATGAGTAAATAAATAATAAATAATATTAGATTAAAAAGCAACATTTTTTAAACAAGAAGTTAAGAATTTTACTTGTAATCTAAACTAAGTTAGATAGTAATAATAATAATCTTATGATAATTCACGCAGCGCCATCTAGATCCAAGTCAACCTAGCTACAGCTTGTATTATGGGCACTAGATAGATAACTGTTACAAATACATAGTTTTTTTTCGGAAATACATATATATTATACCTACATATAAAACAACTATACCGATACAAACAATCATAATCATTAATATAAATATTTCGGAATTGAACCCGCGACTATCGAACGTAAAGCGGTATGCTAGACCTTCGAGTTCGTCAAAAAATTTTAAAATTTAAGCTACATTTGATAAAAGCGTTACTCAGTTTTTTAGATAAAACCCTCAAAAGTTGTAATTTCTAGATCATTACGGGTTGTTGATTTTTTAGCTTTTTGGTACCTGTAGTTTCATAACCGAGTCAAGTTTTTGTTTTATTTTTCTGTCAGTTCTCATGAATTATATAGTCTCAGATCTCAATTTCTTCATTTTTAGTACTGTATAATATCATGGACTTGATGCCCCGATAAATGTAAATATTTATATTCATTTATATACTTATTAGTCTTAGACTGGGTGTTTTTCTGTCGATACATACTATATATGTAGTTACAATAAAAAAGTTAATAAGTATCGCTGTCAGCGGTCTGTGATGGTGCATTGCGATATTTTATTTAATTAATATTTACTAGCTGACGGCAATATAACAGATATTGCCGTATTGCCTAGCCTTAACATTGAGTAGAACTGTCAAATAAGCAAAGTTCAAATAATCATTAGTTTCTAAAAATATCTCAATTTTCTTACGTTACGTTCCACAAAACCTTATAGAAAATATATTTTTTTAGTTAGACTACGTGAAGGATATAGCGATTTTATTTGATTTACCAGTAATTCTATTAACCAACCAATTGAATTTTTGCACACGTCATGTGGATCCTGACGACCTATTGTTAGTATTTTTCCATTTGGCAAATGACTTATAATTATTTGTTGCGTGATCAAGACAATAAGGATTAATTTTCATATATATTCACATATAGATTATATTAGCTACTACTTTGGGTTGGACTTTGCGTAATTAAACCAGTTTGCACTATTTGAACATAGAACGCTTTGCTGTGTGCTTGAAAACTGACATGTGCTGGCAAAGAGCAAATGTTCTAACTTTATACACATGTTCAAACACGGGCCATACATGGCTTTGTTAGCATTTGCATTTGGAAAGCTATATCCAGTGCTGGCTTTAGGAGTGACGTCACAAACTGATGCCATGACTGCTTTTGTGACGTTTTCGTACTAATTTTCTATTTAGATACAAATTAGTCGATAGTTTTATTTAAATCAGACTAGATCATACCATAATATGAACGTATAAAAGAGTAGAGTTAATATTGAACGACATTAATGTACTTTAATCGTGTACATACATACGAGTACATAGATATGTGGCGAATTTACTATCATCGTGCGGCAACACCATTGCCTATTTACGACGGAACAAGAAAAATAACAGGCCTGCATTCGGAAGCGAATCTTGTTGTAAATATACTTCTTATGTACATTTATAGTTTGTAAATACTTCTACAATATAAATATGTAAATAGTTACGATTGATTTCTCTTCATCTCTCTCTTTCTAGTACTACTGCTACAGAACACTACATAAATAATAGCGGTCCCATCATAGCCGTTAAAGATAGAATACAAGTTGTTTGTATCATACAACAAAAAATACAAGTAATATGTATAGCAATAAAGCCGCCTATTGCAGAAGAATAAATTGTTATTTTAAAATATATAACTGTAATAATAAACCTTAGACGAAATTATTTTAGGTTATATTATGTTTGTTGTTAAAGAAATTTACAGCGTAAATCCTGTAATCGGATAATATAAAGAATACATTATCGTACCCGGGGTACGAATTTCCATCAATTTTAAGGCGAAACATGAATTCATGGCACGAACAAAATGGAATCCATTTTGGTGACATCCTTTTTACATATGAAATCTTTCTATTAAGTATATTATTCAATTATTGTTGAATTTATTTAAGAAGCTGTCAATGTAAAATTGAGTAAATATAATATAAAAGAAAGTAATAAATAGTATTCTTAGTTATTAAAAGATTCTATATTGGTACTGGCTAAAAGCAAGTCTTATGTTGAATGTCGTTTGATATATCAACTGTAAAAGATTTTTTATGTAATTGGAATGATAAACAAGTTGACGGCCCATTTAATGGTAATCGTAAACCGTCATCTATATATATACACAGCATTACGGACGTTACGTTATCATCTGACAAGTATGATACTACCCATACGTTGCTATTCCAAAGGACTAAGATGTCTTGTCTCTTATTTAGCAATCCATTTGATGACAAATTACTCTTAGACTTAGTTATTACGATCAGGTAGATCAAGTTTTATCTGACGAAGTAGTTAACAGTGCCTGGAACTGACGAGTACTCATGAAAAGGGTTGTAAATGCATCATGTTGTATGTAGGAATAGAAGTCAATTGAACTCGGTTATTAATGATCCATTACGTAATGATGCACCTACTTATATTAATGATATTATACTAACAGAGTCTCCATTATAGAATATTGGATAAGGTTAGTTAGGGAAATATGGCGAAATCATCAGGACCTTATAATGATTGTTTCCATGAATGTCTAAGTTAGCCTGTATTGCTAACAATGCAGTCTCCATACCTGTGCGATTACTAACCTATTGTCTAACTAATCTCGTAAGTAATTGGATTTTAAGATAGATACGTCATGACATTTATACATTTATAAATTATAAAGTCCAATTTAGGACATGGGGATGGGACAGGAATTAATATGTTTGCTTTTTTAAAGGATTTTCTTCAGCCGATAGAACATGGCTACCAGTTGCTGATAGCTATGAACAGTTGAACGTGGCCAACCAAAGATCAGCTGTTCGAAGTCATTACCAGGTGTACCGTACACTGACAAATCTGCGTATTCGACCTGCCTTCAAGTTTGGCCGTTACGAATCTTTAGCACTGAACAGTGACGTGTTTGCTTTTAAAAGGTATTATAATGTTTGGCTTAAGTAGTTAATGTACCTTTATAATTCCAGATTTAACTCTTGACATGTCCATATTCCATTATATTTTGATAATTACGGTATATTATGAATCCAACGTAGCAGTTTTCCAAGTTGAGGTGCTATCAAAGATCAGTCATAGAAATATTTACATATATTGTATATACACAACTCTTTTTATGTTGTCAGATTTCAATTAATAATATTTGGGATATAGTTAACTATATACTAGGCTAACAGATAACATTCATGATATTTAAAATATCATTATTGTTTATTTATTTAATCACAATTATTTAGTGAATAACGAAAACTGAGTATCACTGAAAAGATTGTCTTTTATAAATTATTTTTCTCAACAGATCTAATTGTACCTTATATCCAAGGTACCTATAATAGAAAGGGGTTTATCGTATTGTCTTTGAAAGAGTTCTATATCCACCGGATATAATTTTATTTTACCCTTTGTAGAAATTCTATATTTCTACAAGGAGCATAGATAAGACAAAAATTCGGGATGTCGCGTGATCCAGTTAGTGTGAAGGGTTTAAAAGGTTTTCTTTTATCTTAGCCATTAGGTGGTCCAGCGGTTAGGCACACTGCCCTACTTTCGATGGTTATAGGTTAAATACCTTGCATGGTACAAACATTTATATTCATATGAATGTTTATATTAGTTTGGTAATTGTCTGTATGTATTATTTAGGCATTTACCAAAAATGTATCTATTGTCTAGTACGTCATTATACGTACTCATAACAACTCATACAAGGTATCCTTAATTTGAAACTACATAGATGGCGCTGTCTGAGTTGTATTGAGATATGATAATAATTTATTATTAAAAAATATCGGCTTATATTTGAATATTGCTTTCTTATACATATTTAATGCCTGTTACTTGTCTATTACTTATAGTACAAGTACAGTTTCATTTGTGACTTATGGTGCATCATTCATAATTTTGTATGTATGCTTATATAATTATTTTTATAATAAACTGTTAATTTATTTCTTTCCTGCAACGTAACTGTGAACTTAACAATATATTCGTGTCGTAATGTCATTGATAGCGGCTTAATGTTATCTACTTGACCCAATTTTATGGTTGAAAGGGGTGAACTGTCACGTTCCAATCCATTCACAGTATTTATTTTTTTATTTACATTATTTTCTGTTTAAATGATTTTACTTGTTAGAATAATATTTATTATTTACTAGATATTTGTACTCGAAAGAAATATATCCTACGTGACTCGTTGGTATAATCTACACGAAATCCATCAAAAATATAATTTTGCCGTTTTTTTTGCTTGATAATTCACACAGAGCCATCTAGTCCCAAGCTAAGTAGAGTTTGTGTTATGGGTGCTAGACTAAGAGGTACATACATTTTGTTCTATCTACATATGTAGTACATAGAAAACACCCAGAGAAATACAAACAATCATACTAATCGCAGTAATTAATAGAAAAGTTTGTAGGTGTTTGTGCAAGAAATTGAATCTGACCTTTGGGTAAAGCGCTACACTAAACATCTACCTACACCATTGAGGCCGTCAATAGTATAATTATTAATAGTAATGTTAATAATATTGGTATACTTTTAATTAAATATAATTATTATAGAACTTGAGAAGAGAAGAATAGAATGATTCTGAATTATATATTTTAGTCTCGTATATCACATTGTTGAACCTAAAAAGCATAGCTTCATAAAAAATATAAAAATAAGGAATAAATGATGAAGCAAAAGTATTCAGTTATATTTTCTTATATGTGGTATAAGTTATGTTATTTGTCACTTACTAAGTTAATATGAATTGACAAGAACTTAATAGGTTTCATAACTTAAACCAAATTTAGAAATTATATAATATCATTAAATTTACACAAAGTAGTCTTAATTATTTCATCCGCCATTCTGCATGGATTGCGAGTCGTGTTACGGTTGACATAATCATTGATATGTATTTTGTCTTGAACTGTCTCTTATCACTATGATTATGAAATGGAAAATTATCTTTACTATGTATTAGTCACAATATTTGTTTAGAAAGGAAATGTGAGTCATAGGATGAAATTATTATTTTACTTAGATAAATATTTCTAACTTCATATTATTAATATTTATATTAAGAATGTGGTTGTAGTATGATATTTTCTAAGTGACATTTAAATTACACATAAATAGTATAAGACTGTTGCAACTACAGTCAAGAGATCTATGCAAAAAATGTATTATTTGTGTGTATTTCTACGGTAAACTAAACACTAATATCGAACCAAAAATTTACACGCTAGGTGGCAGTAGGTTCGCCTTCTGTTTCATTAGATTCTGTGACTTTAGATGTATGGTCATCTGGTATGTCAGTCGTGGCAATATGTCTATACTTAAATATATATACACTTATGTACTAACATTATAAGGAGGTAAAGTTTGTGAGATTGTAGGGTAGATCTACTGAAGAGATTTTAAAGCTTCATTTCGTTTTTAATAGTGAACATGATTCTATGACCAATAGGATTAGAGATGTAATAAAAAATGTAGCAAAACGGGTGAAATTTAACGCAGACGAAGTTGCGCGGGTCAACTATTTTATTCACACGGGTTATAACATATGTTAACACCCGTAGTCATAGATAGAGTGTTGTTAGTTAATAGTTGTCATTGTGGTCAACGTAAGACTTAATATGCTTTCATTTCCCGGAGCTTCAATATAATATCTGTTACATTTCCCCGAGATTTTCCAATATCGAATACCATAGACGAGTTCTGAACAATTCACGTAGGTTTTTAATGACGGCAATGTAATAGGAAGTAGTTCAATTAGTTTAATAACATAAAATTGAGATAATTTTGGTATTTATGGTTTGGTATACTTGTTGGGATAATAATAAGGATAGTAATTCTGCGGAAATGTAATTTGCTTATTTCTTTTTCTTATTAGTATAAAATTTTAAATCTTATGCGGGCAGACTGAAAATTAGCGCTGTACACGCCTCATTAAGGTTGAATTTTATATCAGCAATAGCTGAGGTAACTCACAGTAAAAGTCGTCTTATTCTATTTCATGTTTTCAGATGGTATAATGACGATTCTTATGTGATAGTAATAAACGTCGGAAGAAGCGATCACATTGTTAATCTGACAGCATTTGATTTAATTTTCGGACAACTGGAAGTGGAAGCGAGCAATGTTCTATCATCGAGGTCTTATAGGTAATTTAATTTATGCAATATATTAATTTTTTACAGGTAGGTAGATTTAGTAAAATGTCATTTATCTATCTCATCTATTTCATGGACCAAGTAACTTGTGGTATGTTATTCTTGAAGGGTACAATAAAAAGTAATATTACAGAGTATGAATGAACCTTAATCCTCTGAAATAAACAGATGATGATAATTCTCGAATGAATCATAATTTAGATCTTTATCTAAATTATGATTCATTCGAGAATTATCATATAACCCTTGTGATACCATATAACATCATGTAACCCTTTGGTTACTACTTAACATCTGGTGGATTTTTTAATCGTCGCATTTATAGCCATATTCCAATAGATAACCATATAGTTTATGATTTTTAATTAGCAATATGTGATAATAATATAAAATATGTACATTCATTTTCAGTGATAATGTTCAAGCCACTAATTTGGATCTTGCTTCAGACGAAGCTTTAGTACTCAGAATGCAGGTCTGATTATTTTTGATATTTCAATTATAGAATGTATCTAATAAATCTGAAGCTATATTAAATATGGTGTATTTATTCATATACCTATTATAAACTCTCCTTTCAACATAAAAATAGTGAAGAAAATTTTATTATTTAAAATCATGTTGGAGTATATTGAAGTAGCGCCTGTTAAAATTTTACGAATCGAAGTTAAAATAACTTTTTTCGTTATTATCTTATCAAACTGTTAACTATTAGATATATCAAATTGTTGTAAACTTTCCATCAAATTGATGCAATAATGGAAAATATAATCACCGGTTTTAAATACAGTCAATTTTTTCAATTTGAGATAAATTGTATTTCAAGTTTTATAAGAAAATATAAGTACAATTTTATTTAGTTCAACAAATAGAGGCGTATCTAGTTTCAACATATATGCAGTGGATTAGCATGGTGAAACAATAAGTATCTTTGGCTCAATGGAGGTAATTCTTCTTATTTTTTTTTATCATGAGTTGTAAATAGTACAACGATAGAACTAAATTATATTAAAAAGCTTACAAAATAGTGAAACATATATTCTCCAACTACTAAACGTTGTTAATCATGTACCTTAGTCATATACTGTCATAATACAGAAGTCTTTCGTTCTTATCTTGAGATCATCACATATAACTTATCAGATTTCTTTAAGAAAATGTCATTAGATAAATATGAGATAGTATATATAATACACCAAATACTATAAGATGCCAGTGTCCGAGTAATAACCTGAAGCTCTCGTACAATATTAAGTAGTGAAAATGTTAGAAAAAATACTTTTATTATCTTTGCTCGTAGCAATATCTTGTACTAGCATAAAGGGAACTGACGATCAGGATTGGTGGGAGAAAACAATTTTTTATCAAATTTATCCAAGATCCTTTGCTGACAGCGATGGCGATGGAATTGGAGATCTTAAAGGTAAATAGTAATGTTTATTTATTAAATCTCCCGAATTTATTTAGTAAATGAGATAATTAATGAAAACTTATAATGAGATATATCTCTCTTTTAAATATCACCTTACTTATGTTTGTTGGTTATGTTGTTTTTTAATACTTCTTATAAAACATGTCAAGGAAACTGGTGATAACAGATTTTTTATGAAAGAAGTCCCAACAAATAATAAGGTAAAAATATTATTTTACCATTGACAATGATTCTGCCAGACCGTTAAACATGATTAATGTTATTGCTTTAGGAATTACGTCGAAATTAGAGTACGTTAAGGAACTTGGAGTTGACGCAATTTGGCTGTCACCAATTTTTCAATCACCAATGTATGACTTTGGGTATGATATCGCTGACTTTTATGCCATTCACGATGAATTTGGGACCATGGAAGATTTTGAAAATCTTATTGATAGGGCAACAGAATTTGGTAAGTAAATTAATACTGTATTGTAAAGTTACTGTGTTAAATTTTCATTTAGACATTTTATACTTGAAGTCAATATTTAGGTTACCGCTAATATTCAAGAAAAAAACTTGAAGTACAGTAGTTCTTATAATCATAAGATTTTTTTCTGATACAGACTTAAAAGTAGTTCTTGATCTCGTACCAAATCACACTTCCAATGAAAGCATATGGTTTCAAGAAGCACTCAAAGGTAATAAAAAGTACTACGATTACTTCATTTGGGAAGATGGAGTAATCGATGAAAATGGCAACAGACAACCTCCTAATAATTGGGTATGTAATAAATTCTTCAAATTATTATTACAGTATAAACATAGGTACATTGTATACAGGAAATAAATAACACAAGATTCAAAAGAAATTAACACAGTTCTATTATTTTTAGATAAGTCATTTTCGTGGTAGCATGTGGGAGTACAGAGAAGAAGTTGGTCAATATTATTTACATCAATTCGTTGTTGGACAACCAGATCTCAACTACCGCAATCCAGACGTTGTACAAGAAATGAAAGTAAGTTAAATATAACATAATTATTATATTGTTACTATCTATATAAAAGAGTAAACATGCTTCATGAAATATAGTTAAAATCTTATATATAAAATTCTCGTGTTACAGTTTTCGTTCCCATACTCCTCCGAAACGGCTTGACCGATTCTCAGAAATTTTGTGAGCGTATTGAGTAGGTCTGAGAATCGGCCAACATCTATTTTTCATCGCCCTAAATGTTAGGGGTAGTCCACCCCTAAATTTTTTTTTTTATTTTAAGGCAAAACAACGTTTGCCGGGACAGTTAGTAATGCTATAATTATTCTTATCTTTTAGGACATTATTCGTTTTTGGTTAAACAAAGGTGTTGCTGGATTTAGAGTAGATGCCATAAATTGTTTATTTGAAGTAGATAAAGAACTTTTTGGAGGAGTTTTTCCTGATGAACCACTATCAGGTAGAACTGATGTAGATCCAGAATCTCCTGATGTACTAGATCACATTTACACAAGAAATCAAAATGAAACTTACTATATGGTATATCAATGGAGAGATGTATTTGAAGAGGTAGCAGCGAGTGATGGATTAACTAGAGTTATGATGACAGAAGTATATGCTACAATTCAAGATGTTGTAAGGTATTATGGAGATGGCGAATTAGAAGGAGCTCACATGCCTTTCAATTTTGATCTAATCACTGATGTTGATAAAACAGCCTCTGCTGCAGACCTAAAGCGCGCTGTTGATAAATTTTTGACCTATAAACCGATAGATAAGCAAGCTAATTGGGTGGTATGTTAAAATTAATATCAATGAGTAAAACTAATTTATTAATATATAGTGCCAATGCTAATTATATGTTTATTGAATTTTAAGGTTGGAAATCACGATAGAAGTAGAATGGCTACAAGATTTGGTCCAGCATTAGTTGATGGAATTAACATGTTAGTCCTGTTACTTCCAGGAGTTGCAGTAACTTATATGGTATGTATCAAACAGTTAATCTATAGTTTTATTTCTTTTTGAATTCATTACGATTATCGTAACAGTGACTGTAACTTAAAGATATATATATATATATATATATATATATATATATATATTGATTCAATTAAAACACAATTAATTATATTAACGATAAAAATATTTTTTGACATTTTGTACATGTAGCATGATTTATTTTAGAGGTAGTTTGTTTATGACAATCTTATTAATTTATTATTTATGCTTATCTTATTACGCACAGCAGAAACGATATGCGTAGTTTAAAAATATTTTTTTTTTAAAATAAGCATAAATTTGCACAAAAAGGTTTATAGTGTGTATAGTTTTCATACATAGCTATAAATGATAAAGACATGTTACTTTAAATTTTATGACATTATAGGGTGAAGAGATTGGTATGGTAGATGGTTATGTCAGCTGGGAAGAAACTGTTGATCCTGCTGGTTGTAATACAAATGATCCTATTAACTATGTCTTATCATCAAGAGATCCAGAGCGCACTCCATTCCAATGGAATGCTGAAAAAAATGCTGGTAAAAACTTTAGCTTAAATTAAACAAAATTGATAATTTGTGCTATATTATTACTTTTGGATATCATGATATCGATCAGTGTAGTTATTATAATTATTTATGGGAAGATATTAATAGTACTAATAGCGAACATTAGTCTAATCTTCTAGTTCAAATTAATTCGGAGTCGTTATCTGAATCGTTACCCTATTAAACACAAGATAGTTGGGCTTGATATTGTAAATAAATCATATAAACCCTGGTCAGATAATTACTTGATACTATATGAGGACATTATTTATTCTTAAATAATTAGTGGATATAAAATTTTTTTATTAGTCTATCGTGTTGGATTTATTATAGATTGTGGTTATTTTATTTTACATAAACCATTTTATTTTATACCCAATTTTGGAAGCTAAAAAAACATTTTGTTGCAGTTCGTTATATTCGATTTAACTAATGAATCGAGTGTGAATACAAAATTACAGTTCAATTTGTTTAGAATAAATGTTTTATTATTCAGTTGAAAATTATTAGAACAAAAACATACCTACTTACAAATATTGCAACATAAGTTGTAAAGTTACATAAAATGCGAGTTAAAATAAATTGTGTAAACAGTGCTTTTTTTAAAAATCTTTTATTTTCTAGGTTTTTCCTCTGCTGATAAAACTTGGCTGCCAGTCGCTGACGGATATAAAACTTTAAATGTGGAGGTACAAAAAGATGCAGATAAATCACATCTGAAGGTATATCAGGCACTTGCTGAGCTTCGCCAAGACAATGTTTTCAGATATGGAAGTTTCGAGTCTCTTGCTCTTAATAATGACGTATTTGCATTCAAAAGGTATTCTTGTTATCAAATCTAAACAATTATTCATATTATATTTTAAATTTTAAAATTAATAAACAAAATTAAAATTTTATTACGAATAAAAATTTTAATATTAATTTCTTTAAAATTTCTGGTATACTTTTTTTTAAATAAATCATTGAAATCAGTCATACCTTAATATTAAACTTGTCATATTATTTACATTTTAAAATCATTATTAACTTTTGAAGTAAATTTTATTAAGTTCTGATACTACATATTATATATAACTATAAATATTTATTTATAACTTTGAAACTTTTCATTAATATATGAAAGAAGGAATATGTAGCGACTATTTTTGAAATTATCATTACTTATTTTCAGATTGTATCGGGGAAATATCTATATAGTTGTAGTTAACATGCGTGATACTGAATATGAAGTAGACCTGACCTATTTTGAAAACGTCTTTGGTATTGTGCGAGTTGTATTATCAAGTGTTGAGTCCTCTAAAAATAAAGGGTGAGTGATGAATTGCTTAGAAATTCTAATGCTTATGATATTGTAGAATTATCACAAATTGTTTTAATTATAATACTGTCTATTTGAGACAAGTCTATTTGATATAGTTTAGTTTTTGTTCTAAATGTATGCAATATTTAGAACAAAAACCAAACTATATCAGATAGAATATACTTTATCTATACAATATTTATCTATAATCTTATCCTTATGTTATTAAGCAATATGTTATTACATATATACATTTTGTTTTTGATACGAAACAGTGCATATTATGTATATAAGTTTAAAACTTACTTTGGCAGAGATTGACCATCAAAATCTTGCATCCAATTTATTAGCAATCAACTAATCAAAATCGTGTTTTATTATATGTATTAGTGCTACTACTAAAGCTATCTAAACGCGAAACATTAGAAAAATATTTGAGTACATGCAATTATCAACCTCCAAGGTTTTCTTAAGTTGTGTTATAGATACTAGACTACTGATAAATATATATTAGATACAAAATTTTTGTAAATGCACATATAATGTACATAGAAAATACCCATACAGGTGCGAACTATTATACTAACGAATATAAATATTTGTATCGTGCATGAAATGGAACCTGCGACCGCATGTAAGGCGGTAATATACCGCTACACCACCGAAGCCGCAAAATAAGTAATAAAATTACCTTTTTTTGCAGGGATACATTCAGGGCTGCATCCGTTCCCGTGGCTGGTTATGAAGGAATAGTTTTACGATCGAAACGTTGGTTTATTTAATATAATTATGAGTTATATAATTTTCATAGATTTTAATAGAATATCATATTATTATTCAATTTAGTTGGTTTGTAATTTATAAATAACAATAAAAATGTTACAAAATTGAAATTATTGCAGATTCATTTTTCTGTGTTCCTATGACTTCAACCCGTATGTAGTCTTATGTTTCGATTTAAAAGGAAGGTTTATATCTATAATGCATGTATACAGAATATTGTATAGAAAAGAATATTAAATATCCTACACTAAGCCGTGATAGTAAAAAAATTGTAATACATCCATGAAAAATCGGGGCGAGTAGCTAGTTGAGATTATATAACAATAATGCTGCACTGCTATTTAATTACATTTTGTGCCTACTATCAATGTTTGAAATTTCGGTAATCTATTAGAAATGCTAAAATCGAATCAAAATGATCATTAATTGATCCCTGTCATTAGCTTAGTTTGATTACACATTCGCTTTATGCACTGTATGTTATTAACATGTTATTTATTCTACAATAGAGAGTTTAAGCATATTAAGGAATATCCGCTTTGATTTAAAATGGTGGACAGTGGATTAGGATAGGTAAATGAGATTGTTTATCCCATTTACCTATCCTAATCCACTGTATACATATATAATAAAAACTACAGTAGTTACAGAATAACTACGATAATAATAGCCTATGTCTTCGTCGAAATTTAGAATTCTTTGGTCGCATCGCCTGCAAGGAACAGTTGATGATGACAACCAAGGTAGATGTCAAACGTCTTAGAGTCCGCTTAAATCGGCTCATCGCTGAACGCCACGATTCATAATGCTATCCATTATGGAAAAGATCGACATAGATGGAGAACTCCTCTATGTATGTCAGTCTTTTGCATAAAGGAGAGCAAGTAATTCTGAGAGCCCGTCACGACCCTCGCGTATGAGTTTTTCTCGGACTTGAGGAGCAGGGTGTGGACGATAATAACACGTTGCATTAAATGTGTGGTATCGCGAATAATGAAATAATTGTTTATATAATTGATATGCCAAGCTTATGATATACTTGAGGGTAAGTTATCATGTGACGCCTGTGATACCAGTCATGCGTTTCTTTTTAAATTATGCCTCCTATCTTATAACTCACACTATAATCAAAATGCACATTAAAATCAAGCGGCTTGATGGCTGAAATAGTGATTGAGATACCCACATTCAGGACCTCTGGCAAATTTCATATTTCCTCTTGCTTCATTCATTAGTATATTTTCGTTAGTGCTATTAGTGGCTTTAAGTTTGGTACCGTCTTTACAAACTTGCTTATGATTGAAAAAGATATAACTTGCTGAAATTTCCATGAGTAATATTACTACTAACTTTATTAATTTTAATTGATAACTAGTATTATTTAAATTATTAGAAATATGAATATGTATATATATATTCTGGCCGATCTTTTAGACTAAAGTTTATCGTAAGTGAATCACTTGATGGTGACAAACATTGGCATTTATATTGAACCTTTAATATTTAAGTATATACCGGAATCTATAGAAGCTATAAACCAAAGTTGTAGTTTTAATCTGTCTGTTTTCTCGATTACTTTTTCTAAATTACATAATGGATTTCGATGTGGTTTTCACTATCTACGAAAATTCTTCAGGTAATCTTAAATATAAACATGCATTACAGTTATATGACTTTTGACATATTATACAGGAGGCGCATCTCTACTAATGTATGTTTCAGAATTTCATACGCAAATAGTATTAGCAAATTCTATATTGGATTGGCTGTACAAAATTTTGCAATCGTATACTCAGTGAAGTAAAAAAATAATACATACCTAAATAATGAACTCCAATATATGTTTCTTTGATAAAATTGTTTTGTATCTAACAAATAAGCTAATGTTACTGCTATTATTATTTCTGAACAAAAGGTCTCTTGAAATTTAACCTTTTTTGATATTGTAATGGTTTGTATAATTTAACAAAAATGTATTCATGGAGTTTTTTTTTTCAATAGGTATTAATGAAATGAAATATGCAGAATACGCTGGACCACCAGAGGAGGATGGTATACTAGGGCCATCTCCACACTGTTACCCCTTGGACTTGAATTGCTAGCAATGTAGATACTACTAACAATTCTCTTACCCATTTGTATATTAAAAGTATCTTCATATATATGATATATAGATGACAGATAGATTACGGTAATGTTTACCATTAGATGAGCCGTATTCTTTTTTGCCATCGTCGTAGTATAAAGAAAAGATATATATACCTAGTTTTACTGACATACGAGCACGTACTGTTAATGTACTATTAATGCACTGTAATGAGGTTGAGTGTCTTTATCGTCTTCTCAGCTGTAACAAGAACTAGTTATTATCCGCAAAAAAATTCGCTTTCCCTTAAATCTTATTACGACAAAAGGCCTGAAATAATTTTGATTTCAATTTTGTTTCAAATAAACTGCAATTACTCATCGTGGTTGTTGCGAAAGTATTTTTTTTTATACGATACGATAAATAAAAATGCCTATTTGAGCTAATAAAATATGTAATTCATGTTTTGTTGATTCTGAAAATTAAAATTGGTATAATTGATAGACCATACCGTAGATCTCATTGGATGCAAGACGAATGATCCTATTAACTACTGAACTACATCCAGAGGCCCAGAAAGAACACCCTCCCTATAAAATATGAATTTAAAAATGAATCTGTATTATTGCCAACAATATTTCAAAATAATACGATATATATACCTGAGTTTTTTGTCAGTTCTTCTAATCTCGAAAGCATTCCGAATTGTCGATAGATTTGGCATATCATAAGAGTCTGTAATAGATGCACATGAATAAATATATATTTTGATTTGATTTGAATTTTTATATACTTCCGATTTGAATTTTTATATACATGAATTTTTTTTAGAATCTTCTATCGAGATTGAAATAACACATTCATATCCGCTCTATTATAATATTAAAAAGTGTATTAGTAAAAGAATATTGATGGTTAGTGTAATAACATTGTTGTTTACCTTTTACGGACTCCATCTACGGAATTGAATTGTATCGATTATCTCGCTGTTGGTAAGACGAGGTTGCGATAAAAAGCCACTTGGGATATTTTAATCCATTTATCAATATGTTTTCTATCTACATCTAATCTGAAGATTTTCCAGCATAAATAAAAGACGTGCACGAACGACGAACTATTACCTTCAAACCATCACGAGGTAAGGTTTAATACATTGTTATTATCTTGTGAAAATATAAAATTTATTTAAAAAGTATTATATATACTCGTACGTAAATTATGTATGTGGGAAATTATATAAAAAACTACATATTATTTTATTACTATTTGTCAGATATAAAGTAAAAAGAACAATTTGTTTTTAAATGTTTAAATTAAATATAGAATTAATATTATTCATTCTTAATTTGGTGGACAAATAGAAGTTTAATAAAATATTCTAATATTAATTGTTATAGATTCTGGAAAATGAAGATATATTCGATTTTTCCACTGCTTCTCCTCTTGGGGTATGTTAAAACCCAAGAAAGAGAACTAGAATGGTGGGAAACAACAATTTTCTATCAGATATACCCCAGATCTTTTAAAGATAGCGATGGTGATGGAATTGGAGATTTGAATGGTAAGTATCACAAAAACTGCTCTGATAGTTTTAGATACTATCAATATTGATTTGAAATTAGCAATATATCATCGTAAAACTTTTACAGGAATTACTGAGAATCTAGAATATCTAAAGGAACTTGGCGTTGGTGCAACTTGGCTATCCCCAATTTTCAAATCACCAATGTATGACTTCGGGTACGATATATCCGATTTCTACGACATACAGGATGAATACGGAACTATGGAAGATTTTGAGCGACTCATTGCCAAAGCAAACGAATTAGGTAAAAATATAATTTCATATTGTATTTTTACTACTGCAGTCTACATAAATTTTATGTAATTTATATTTCTTCTGCAGATATTAAAATAGTACTTGATTTCGTTCCAAACCATGGAAGCAATGAAAGTGTATGGTTCGAAGAAGCACTGAAAGGTCATGAAAAATATTTAGATTATTTTGTTTGGGAAGATGGTGTAGTAGACGAAAATGGAGATTTACAACCGCCTAATAATTGGGTAAGTGACTATTTTTTGGTTCACTAAAAAGTCCCTCAAAGATTTGTTCTTAATATGCACCTACTTCTATATATAAAATTTTTAACAGAATAGTGTCTTCCGTAAGAGTGCATGGGAGTACAGAGAAGAAGTAGGCAAATATTATTTACATCAATTTGTTATTGGTCAACCTGATCTCAACTACCGTAATCCTGATGTGGTTGAAGAAATGAAAAATATCATACGTTTCTGGTTAGAAAAAGGTGTTGCTGGCTTTAGAGTAGATGCTATCTCGCATTTGTTTGAAGTAGACAAGGAATTATATGGTGGAAAATATCCGGATGAGCCACTATCAGGAGACTTAAATGCTGATCCGTTAAGCTACAGTTACTTGTCGCATATTTACACAATTGACCAAGATGAGACTTTTGACATGGTGTATCAATGGAGGGAAGTACTCGATGAATTTAAAGAAAAAGATGGCGTAAGCAGAGTTATGATGACGGAAGCTTACTCTAGTCCACAAATCACTATGAGATACTTTGGTAAAGATGAACGCGAAGGTTCTCAGATGCCGTTCAACTTCGTACTTATAACAGACGTCAATGGTGATTCAACGGCTGCAGAAGTAAAATATGCTCTTGATAAATTTTTAACATTCAAGCCTATCGACAAACTTGCGAACTGGGTGGTATGCATTATTACTGATTTATTTATTTATTGAACTAAATATTACGATTTAATATATCATATATATTTTTATAAATATTATTTTAGGCTGGCAATCATGACAATAACAGAGTTGCATCAAGATTTAGTCCAGAATTAGTTGATGGCATTAATATGATTATACATCTACTTCCTGGAATTGCTGTTACGTATATGGTTGGTATTTTTATTTGATATTGTAACGCAGTCACTTAAAAAATATTTATTTTAACAAGATAATATTATTAGGGTGAAGAAATTGGTATGGTTGATGGATTTGTGAGCTGGGAAGATACCGTGGACCCCAGTGGATGCAACACAGATGACCCTATCAATTACTGGACTGCTTCCAGAGACCCAGAGAGAACGCCATTCCAGTGGAATTCTGATAAAAATGCAGGTACGGTAGATGATAAAGAAAGAACAGAACATAGAGACAAACAAATATTCTGTTTAGACCTTCAGGAAATAATTTTTATTTCGTCCGCAGGATTTTCTACCGGAGATAAGACATGGCTTCCCGTTGCTGATGGATATGAAACTTTGAATGTCGAAGTACAAAGAGCGATAGAGAGATCACATCTTAACGTATACAAGACCCTTGCATTGTTGCGAACAGAATCTGCCTTTAGATATGGTAGATACGAATCTGTTGCCATTAATTCTGATATTTTTGCATTTAGAAGGTAAATATCTGTTTACACATTTATTAAGGTATAAGTGTTCTATCTTCTTGTCTATGTATTTACTATATGTTCCTAACTTGGGTTAAATTTATGAATCTTATCTGATTGAGTTTATTTTCAATTTTAAGTTATCATAGATTAAGAATTTTATTTGTAGTCCCTTAGCATAATGATATTAAGAAACAAACTAATAGGAGCACGGGCCATATGTCTACGAAATAAAAAATGGTATAAGTGTAATAAGGCGATGGCACCATAACCTGATACAGATACGAAAATGTAATTATTTTGTTAACGCAGTGGTATATACATTTACGCGTGTACAGGCCACAAAACCAACTTCAATATATAACGATATATACATAGGCATGTATATCAATACGCCTTTGTAAATATAACCCAAAAATTACTAGTTAGTTCTTGATTAAATTTATTTGGTACCATATGACACATACCAGTTATATATATATAATGTGGTTCACTCAGTAAAAAGTTCTGAGTTAAACTGTAATAAAATGGACTTGAGAAGTTTCTGCTATTGAAATCAGTTGAAAAGAAGCGCGAGTAGAAAAACTGGACGAACGTGACAAATTATTTTTTTTAAGGTATTTTATTCATTACATTTTTTAAATGTAACATCAATAGAATTTCTATCTATTTGGATAATTTGCTCATGATATAAAGAAATTTGTGAATATTTTGACAGATATCATAATTTTATCAATTGATAAACATATTCCATTCAAAGTTGTTTTTCGTTGTTGTCAACAAGCAACTGTCCACTCTACGTATCTAAGTGATGGTTATGTAATAGTAATGAAGTGTTGGCTATCTTTTTTTAAAGATTTATAGGTTAAGAGGCCTATCTCTTAATTCTCTAAATGCCATTTGTTCAGATAAAATGTATTCTGCCAACGTATGAGTGGTATATGGTGGTATATCCATACTACAGTTGATGTACATAGGCGACGGTTACCAAATACTACAGAAGAATCGTTAACTTCAATTATATAGCAAAAAGAAAGTATATATACAAAATTAAAAATATAATATAATTATAACTACTTTAATAATTATTTGAAAATTATTCGACTTCGATTGTCGAATAATCTTCAAATAATTATCATCTTATAGTTGATAAAAAAAGTATAACACAATTCCAATTTAAATAATTTAAATTACAGATGGCACAATGACGTGATCTACGTAGTAATAGTAAACCTTAGAAATGAATCGTATACTATCGATTTGACATATTTCGAAAATGTTGTTGGTCAGTTAGAAGTGGTTGTGAGCAATATACAGTCACCGAAAACAGCTGGGTAAGTCTACAAAAAAACTTCGTTATATCAGTACATGTACATATACACAGTATATGTAGTTTTAATTTTAAATAGAGTTACTAGTTATATATATTCTCTAATTACTATTACCGTATTAATATAATAGTAGTATAGTAATATATATATATATATATATAAATCGAAGTATATAAGTAATCATTATAAGGATATATTAGGTAAAACAGTCTAATATTAGATTTTCTTATATTTAAATATTAGCTAAATAATTAAAAAAAATACTCCCACATTTTATATTTATAAATGAACAAAATGTACTTGTGTATTATTTACTAGATAATAAACAGACTGAATAAGCTTTTTCTAATTTTCAGAGAAGCGCTGGAGGCGAACGTCGTTGATATAATTGGATACGAATCTTTAGTGTTGAGAGTACTTTAAAAAACTATGCGAGCATTATTAAACAGTGTATAATTTTAATTAATTATGTTAAAGTTATGAGATCTAAAATAAATTCTTTTGAACTTGAACTCTTTTAAATATCACTTTTATGCTAGCTAGTCGCTCCGGCTTCAACGAGTGTACATTTATTATATATAAACCTTCCTCTTGAATCACTTTATCTATTTAAGAAACCGCTTCAAAATCCGTTATTTAAGATTTAAGCATACATAAGGACAGACAGCGACAGCGACTTTATTTTGTACTATGTAATGACGATGATGATACACATTGGATTTATTATTTGATATTAATCCTTATATTAAATCATTTTGATGCCGCCCAACCTCCTCTGTTAATGACGTAGGAAATGTGGTTGCTAGATGCTAGCATAAACACGTTACAGACACAAATTATAAATACAATATTAGGAGCAGAATATGAAATAATTATACGTAATTAAGACAATCTGCTCCGTAGATATCCCATCCATATACTGAAAGCTTCGCATTTGCACAGATCTAAATATATATTTAATTTATGTAAAAATTATCAATATAAACGTAATGTGTGTCAGTTCAGGTTCCTGCTGTATTCTCAGAAATAGAAATAGAAATAGAAATAATCTTTATTCAAATAAATTCATTACAAGCACTTTTGAATAGTCATATTTGATTCTATCACTCATTCGGAATGCAGATTCATCACAAGAAGAATGAGCAAGAAACTTGTGTGTTGCTCAGGTGATAGAGATTTGTTATAATACAAAAACAGTGATATATTTAGCTCATCAGACATCGAATTAAACTTAGCAAGTCAACTTAAGGCGATTAATATGATGCATACTGTTATCAAAATAACTTTGACTAACTTATCCGAAAATTGTAGTCAAAAGTATAAAGTAAAATACTTATAATTATTAATTTCTCTTTCTAATTGATAATGCTAATAATGTTACGATGCTTATGCCGGATGGGATAGCCAGATGGGATGGGATGGGCTATCCCATCCGGCCTAAGCATCGTAACGGTGTTATTTTTTTCTAATTTCATTAATTGAATGTATTTTCTTATTCTTATTATATTCACATGAGAAATTAACATTTTGCTAATATTGTATTTGGACATGTAAAAGCTTTACATATTAGGCAAACAAACACATTACTGTAAAATTATCTTCAAAACAACCCATTAACGCCTCATTGCCGACTTGATACTTATACCGCATAGATATTACCCATCTGACGAGTGTGGTAAACAAATTCCACTTGCATTTACGAATGTTTTTCTCGTATTTGCTTCGTACTATATTTTGAAAACGATACGGTTTTAACGATATATTTTATTCTTAATTTTCAACGTAAATAATTGTTTGCTAAGCATATTAATACATAACTTTATGAGAATTTTAAAGTTGCAAGTTTGTCTATTTTACCTTTGTGTATTTTGAATTAAAAATAAAGTTTAATGCTTAACATATAGTTATATAAAATTCAGAACTAACGAATTATCAAAATAGAAAACTTTGAAATTAATAGAGAGACTCTGTAACTTAATTGTAAATTTACAAAATATTACACATACTGTATGTGCGCCAAATGTGTAATGAATTCTTTTACATAGGTTTGTAAACAAAGGGTGAAATTATTACAAACACGGTACTTTATTCATATTAGGTATGTAGATAATATATGTAGATATACAGAACATTAAAATAGATAAGTCTTGTTGTAAAGTTTACTAAGCAGTGAGTACCTACCTACCTACCAACTACCTACCTACTCTCATGGTGCTTTCTCTGTGTAGGTATATGCAATAGGGCTTCATTTGTGTTTATGAATTATGCATAAAGCATACTCGGGGGATGAGATTTGGGCGACGAGATGTCGAGGCATTATTTTGAATAGAGACCTATTTTGAATGTACCTTAAGGATAACTCTTTAGTATATGAAAAAAGCTTACTTAAATTTTCAATCAAACTAATATTGAAACGAATATAAAGAACAAAGTGTGAATGATTATTATCAAGTGATATTTTTATGTTTTGATTACTATTTCCTACTAATTAACATATGAAACGTCGAGAGATGTAAATGCTTTATTTGCCACTGTTACCTGCAACTTCGTCCGCGTGAAAATAAATAGAAAGTAGCTATAGTTATTCCTTAGCTTATTCCTTTCCTTCCTTCCTTAGTTATAACAATAACTATCTGCCAGGGAAGTTCCACAAATAAGTAGGATAGGTAACTTTTTTTATGTTGTGAAAATCTGTTAATTTTAACATTACAAACTTTTAATCAAATGTTTTTTAAATAAAATTGAAGTGTTTAAATTTTATTTACTTGTATACATAAAATTATTGAGGCTATAAAATTATTTCGATAACACAAAAATAAATAATGTTCAAAGTGGAAATGGATGTAGAATGTAAGAAGTATGACTCTTGATCATTCGAAGAAACTATGCAGCAAGTCCCATAACAAGCCTTTAGAAGCGAAGCCTATATTTGTTTAGATTCCTAAACCGTCTTCATATAATAGTAAGAAGACAGAAATACGGTACTTTTATACAACTTACACTTAAGTATATATAATACTAATTTTATCCTTTGCTATGTTCCTACGTTGTAAACAGGAGACTGACTCATTTCCGTTATAGAAACTAGGCGAATTAAACCACGGATATAATGAAGGTAGTAAAATAGTAAAACATATAATCCTTAAATACTTTGATGAAACTAATTGTATTTGGAAAATTAATAAGTTCTGAGGAAGCTCTGAAAGCTAAGCTGAGGGTGTTTACCTTTTGATCCTTAATTAAATAACTAAACAATGTTGAAAAGCCCTGCGGGTTAGGAGTGGGCCTGGGTACTTATTTTATAGCCGAGCTTTAGTTATGAAGTGTGATGAGCTAGATCTATGAGTATAATTTGATTTTTTGTACGTTTTTAAATGTTAGAAAGTGATTTTCAGCATATTTTTAAACAAACGTGACGTTAGAAAGGTTTTATTCTTGTATTAGTTATAGTTGACTTAGATTTAGGTTGTCTTTTAATTGTATTTTTAATTAGTATCTGTGGATTAAGATACAGCATCTGTATGTATGTATTTAATTATAGGAGCCAACAGAATATCAGCGCTGCAGACTTATCTGTAGCTTCATGCTGAGTTGGTTGCCTCTTCATCATTGCGACACATAAAGCCACCTCCATTTTTATTTTATATTGTAATATTATATTTCTGCATTATTTAATTTGTAAACTTTATTACTATTTATAAAATGTATCTCCTGTATGCAATTGTTGATTCCATATGTGTAATTGTTGAATAAAGAATTTATCTATCTATCTATATTAAATAGCGAAAGAAGCTGTTTACATGTAGAATAAGGTGAGACAAATATACCCACGCAAACTACTTTGTACTTTCGCATTTTATATCTGTTTCGTCATTCTTTTATCTGTCTGTCATTTTGCATATCAAGTTCCAGTTTACGGAGCATAATTTATATGAATAAATTATGATAATCAACGAGATATCAATATCTGGCAAGTTTAATTTGTAAACATCTACTCAATGTTGAAATATAAATTATTCATTGTATTGTATCTGTTGTAGCTTTGAATTAATATTGTGAAGTTCAATAAGCCTCTTGACTTTATGGCTTAGACAGTTGGTTAATTGAGGCAGACATAGGTAATCTATCGAATTACTAACTACGATTATGTAAACAGTTGGTTTAGATGGCTCAATCTATTGTTGTCAGTAGGCAGTGGTGCCTTATCAACGCCCATTGTTACAACATTTTGGTGTACGACACGATATCCTACAATTGACGGCCTCGGTGATCTAGCGATTAAGCACATCGTTTTACATTCGATGGACGCGGGTTGGATTTCTCGCACAAACATTTGTATTTATCAGTATAATTGTTTATGTCGGTCTGGGTGTTTTGGTGGTGGTATGTATATTATGCATGAATTTACAAAAAATATATATATGTATTTGTATCAGTTGTCTAGTAACCATAACACAAGCTTTGCTTAGCTTGGGACTAGACGGCGCTTACAGCTTCCATTATTTGATGGTATCCGTTGTCTAGCGGTTTAACATACCGCTTTACTTACGATGGTTGCGGGTTCGATTTCTCGCGCGGTACAAATATTAGTATTCATGAGTATGATTGTCTGTGTCGGTCTGGCTGTTTCTGTATGTGTAATATTTATGTATTCACGAAAAAAAAAATTTTTATCAGTTGTCTAGTACACATAACACAAGCTTTAGCTAGCTCAACTTGGATCTAAATGGCGCCGTGTGAATAGTCCTGAGATAAAAAAACTTCCATTATTTCATACTCAGATCCCACCCTTGTAATGGAAACAGCTGTGCAATTACAGCTGCTTTTATTTGATATTTGGTCAGTTCTATAAAGTACTACAGTATTTTGTACACCTAATATGTGTGATAAAAATACACTATGAAATAATGATATATTACTATTATATACTATTTTTTTATAAATGGAAGGTTTCGCCTACGGGATATTAATAAAAGATGATTAGTATGAGGATAAAGCCAGATCGATTACTGCATTATGATGAATTTCACCAAGAGTTAATTATAATGATTACTACAGGGGACAATGTGGAGGTCAACCTGCATGGTACAATAATAGTAATGAAACCACTAATGCATTGTGATGAATTTCACCAAGATTTAATTATAATGATTACTACAGAGGACAATGTGGAGATCAACCTGCATGGTACAATGATAGTAATGAAGGCACTAATGCATTGTGATGAATTGCACCAAGAGTTAATTATAATGATTACTACAGAGGACAATGTGGCGATCAACCTGCATGGTACAATGATAGTAATGAAGCCACTAATGCATAGTGATAAATTTCACCAAGAGTTAATTATAATGATTACTACAGGGGACAACGGGGAGGTCAACCTGCATGGCATAATAATAGTAATGAAGCCACTAATCCCCATAAATAATAATCACACGTACTACAAATTCAGGAAACTGTATGTACGAGTACGTTTATATACGTACTCGTACATACAGTTTCCTGAATTTGTTTCGAGCGTGTTTAACGACTATTATCTAATGACAACAGCGAGGATTAGTGGCTTAACCTGTCCTACTTTAGGGCACGTTAAGTCGTTTGTGTACATGCTTGGAAAGCTGTCTTCGCTTTGATTGCAATAATGAATAAAAACGCCGTAAACGCCTACGAAATTCTTTCTAATCTTTTCTACATTCATTCATAATTACTTAATTGTAAGTGGTTTAGTGGTTACAAATTCAAGTCTTTTGGTCTCGAGTCGGAATCTGGCCGATACGAAAAATGAAGTCTTTATTAATACTAGCTGTTGATTATCTGTTTACAAATAAAGCGAAATAAATCAGGTATGTCACAGTCGTAACATAATTCTCTGTTATGTTGGATTCTAATAATTTCAGAGCAAAATGCATAACGTAAAGTAAATTAACTATAATTAAATTAAAATATTTTGCAGTATATACCTATATACCTACTGCAAAATGTTACCATCACCACAACATTAACTGTGGACAGAGCTGTGAGAGTAGAACTAGACAAATTTATGTTATCAATTTATTTTCATTTACTTTAATCATATACATTTTATTATATGAATTTGAATTAAATAAATAAAGAACTAATTATACTATACGATATAGGACGAACACGAAACTTTTCTAAAATTCCTACGATGTACAATCTTGATAAAATTAGTACCCGATGTCAGTATACATCGTGACACATACAGACATAACAACTTCGTATTCCGGCTTTTTCAGACTATTGTATGAAAAAGTCAGAATGCTAAGTTGTTGTACAACTCAATTATGATGTTTAACCTCAATGACAAGGATTTTGAATCGCCGAGAAAAACGAGGTTAAAGAAGAAAAAACGAAAATAAAGCAATTTGATAAAATAATATTCTTGTTAGAAATAAAACGCTAAATAGCTATCTTATTTACTTTACCCAGTGACATGTCATGTATTGCGTTCATATTAACGCTTACAGTTGAAAACATATCTGTCTATGCTCTCCTAAATAGTAGTCCTGAAGGCACATTCTGCACATTTATTAAATTTATAAATAAAATTATTTATATACAGATACGCTCTAAATAAATTAACGTATATTCCGAATAAATTTAGAAAAGATGTTTAAAATTAGTTTATGTACTTATAGTGAATATTGTTTTAAAGTATGCCTAGAAATCAGGTAAAATACTGTTTCTGTGCGCAAACACCGGCAACTCATCACACATATTCTACTCTTAAATAACTGCAGACGCATCGCAGTCAGTGTTAATATGTCTATAAATACTTTTCAAAACTGATATAAATTGATTTGAAATAAAGAACTAACAACAATACTCTGCTGAATGGCTAACCAAAATATTCTGAATTTAGATTTTCTTTTATGGAGTTCTGTTCTAGTACAATTTTGTTTCTTCAACTTCTACACAATCTTCAATAGGTCTCAGTTCACCTAAAATTCTTTCATATTTATTACTTACATGAATATTACAAAGAGCCCAAAATAAAACATAAACGAATATTTTAGCAAATTGAATAGTAGCAATATTAGATGTGCCCTAGGTCAGAACCGAGGTAGGTACCTATTATTTGCAACCTTTTATGAGAGATCTTATAACCCAATCATTACAAAGTAACGATGTTAGAATAATAAGTATCTATTTTATTATATTATTATAGGAGATGTTTAGTTTATGAATATAGATTGATGCCATATTATAAGCGTGATTGGGTACATTTATAAACTTTGAAATAAAAAATTCGGCTTCTTTGTAAGTTATCTTTAAATGAGAATTTACAACAGTGTCTATACGCTTAGTATTTTACTACAAATGTATAACACTCGAAAACGGTGTAATATGTTTTTATACTATACGTCCAAAAATATGGATGGATAATACAGAAAAAAATATATAATAAACGAAAACGTAAACTTATGACGTATTAAAACAATGATAAAAACACATACGTTCGGTTTTTGTGCCATATATTATTTATTAGCGAATTAACATATTAACTTGTTAATTATACCTACTGCGGAGGCTCTTGGGGACCTCCCGAGAGACTGGTCAATATAATATTTATTGGCAGACGACAACATTCCGAAATACACGATGAAATCATAATAATAGACAATAATACGCTTAAAATGAAGCAAAAATTTTATTATTTGTATTCTACTACATTTCACCTATGTCTTTCTTAGCATATGTGTATGAAATACTACTCGTATACCAAAATGAATTTTATGAGAGATATTGAGAACTAAGAAACAAATAAATAATATTAATTAAGTGAATTAGATATTTAACTTAATCATTTTGTATTCTATGAGAATTGACACTGAAAAGTCAAGATAGACTAACTAAACCGTTAGATCATCGGGGTCGTCAATTTATAATAATGAAGTTCAGTTTAGTAAAAATTGTCTAATGTTCGTTTAAATTGATTATAACAATTATTATAGGTATATCCACAAAACCATTATTTTCATTCGTTTTTGCACGTGTTAGAAATAACATTCATAACATATCAGACGGTACACACCGGAGTTATAACTAAATATTTAGCGCGTTGGAACATTCACATAGCCTTGCGACCAGTTGTGACCCACCATACATTGACGTGATCTATCGTTCGCACACTTAATTGGATATGTGTGCATTGCGTAATGTTCAAATTTATTTACATGTTCTTATTATCTAGCGAGAGGCTAATGGCTAGTGCGTATCGCTACAAAAAACATACAATATAAATATACATATGTAGAATTACTATATTTACCGTGACAGACTTTATACAAAGTCATCCATAGTCTCGGTGGTGTGGCGATTTAGCACACTGTTTTACGTCTGATAGTCGGCTTCAATTCGCACGGTGCAAACATTTGTATTTATTAATATGATTGCTTGTATTGGTCTGAATGTTTTTTATTTATACTATGTATGTATTTGTGGTCTCGTCCCCATAACACATGTACCCATACCAACCCATTTATACTATGTATATCTCTGTTTAGCTTAGAACTAGATGGCGTTTTGCGAATTGTTTGGTTTCTTGTCTCAACTATTTCTGTCCTCGAGCTGCTTGATTCGTAAGTTGTGTTCTGATTAGATTTGACATTGAAATCACAGGTTACAGTAGTCCTCTAGAATAGCATGAGCATCACAATTTAATCTGTGGTGGGTTTTTTAAATTACATAAAAAAATATAGAAAATAACAAGTTTTATGGTTAGCAGCATACAACATTCATGCAGTGAAGGCTACAGAAACGAAATGAGCTTCTCATTTAATTTTGTAGTCGAATGGAATGTATTTATACTATCACGTAGCTTACAACATAAGCTGTTTGAAAGGAAATTGTAATATGTTTGCACTTACCCTCTGATGGTCTTGTTAATTAGAAACTGAGTTCAAGTAATTTGTGAGAAGTTGCTGATGCTGTGACGTTCGTAAATGTACGTCGATGCGTACCCAGTGTCCGACAAACTATGACTGTTTGTTTATGACGCGCCAGCGCCGCTTTTAGTCATTAAGTTACCAACATTTTGTGGTCGAAGTCTAAGTATTGCGAATAAATTATATAATTGACATGGAGAGAAATAAAGTATTATTTCTGTTTAATAACTTATGATTTATGAAACGGATGGATTTTGATATGAGAATAGTATGTATATTCCGAAATATTTGCAGTAACTAGAGACTCTTTTCAGGGTAAAGATGAGGTATTCTAGAGAGACACATAAGCTATATGTATATATATACTCTTACAATATCATAAGAACGCATAGTTGGTATGTATTGAAAATACGATATCCTCAGGAACAGTGAACAGAAATTCATTCAGAATACATTTTTGAAATCTATAGAGTATCCAGCATTTATTGTCTGCAGTTTTGATTGAGTGTATTTTGTTATGTTAGTTATTATATCAATTATATTATATACGTACTTTGATATTATATAAATATATATTTACATACATTTTAATATATCTGCTCATCTTTTTTATATGGTGTCTGAAGAGAAATAATAAATTTCAACTGATAATTATTAGGTGCGTTTTTGTAAACATTCTAACTCGGTAGTTAACCTTTAGATCTTATTGCAAAATGTTCCACATATTTCTAATATAATTATCTATATATGTGTAGGTAATTCTGTTTTGATACTTATTTAGTGACAAATGTTACTAGTAGTGTGGTTATTAAAACCACAATTTCAGATAGAGCGCGCACCAAGTCGCATTGAAAATTTCATGCACATTTGCAATTCATATTCACCTGTAGATATAGGTACATATAGAGCTCTGATTTAATATCTGTGACAACGAGCATCAAAAGATAAGTACCGAAAAAAAAAAATATTTTATCAATTTCATTGCTTTCAAAGTAAGAGAAAAAATAAATGGAAAGCTATACTTACAAATACGAGTACAACACCAGTTGGGTTAGACAGATAGATTGCGCTTTTAATTAAATAACGTAGAAACAACGACCATCCTAAGAGTAAGTGGTAACTGCCGCCTATATACATGAACAGCAATATGGACATCACGTTATCATGTGATCCGCGTGATATGATTTCAAATAAGTAAAATGTTGTCACCATATCTTGTGATTTCACTGATTTTCAACTCTTCAACCAAAACACAGCATACAAAGCAAACTGCTTTGCAACTGAATTAATTTTGCTGATCATATTTGAACCCAAGAGAATTCTCTCGCTATCTTTTGTATAAATTTGCGTTTTATTAAACAAGATTTTTTACAAAGTCTTAACTTAATATGGATTTGCATTAATATAAAAACAGATGTATATATATACTTCATAAGTATCTATACTCGAAAATATGTAGTAATTCTTGAAAATTTAAATTTCGTTCTTTGTTAATTACTTTCAAATAGATTATATTTACCTTTATCATCACTTCAAGACACCTCGAGCCTTAATTATTGCTACAGTTTCTCAGTATTCTAAGGGAAATGTGGGTTATTTATGCGTTACGATATGTCAGCAATTGTAGGTGTTAAGACGGAGATTTTATCACGCTATAATGTCAAAAGATAGGTCCTTGTAGGGTCTAATAACAGAATAAGATTTGTAGTAGCAAAGAACATATAATATACAACAAGACAAATAGTGTATTTAACTTTTTATTTCATGGGTAGATATTTCACTTATAATGGTGTTTTTATTTCATAGATGATAATAGAATGGTGCACCCGCCTGCACTACCTGCATGACATTTATTTTTACTTACCCAATTGTTATGTACAACCCTTTATACAATACTATGTATCTACAGAGTTTTAAATCTAATAAAACCATAAAAGATAACTACATTTCCGATTGAACTCGCGATCTTTAGAATATAAATCGGGATAACAAACTACTAGGTCAGGACGTTATCAATAACAGTATCAAACCTTATTGTCTATTATTATAGCAAATTAATAGTCTAACTGAGTAAAATAACAATTCGAAGTAATTAAGAAAGCGTTGTACTTATGCGAAAAGTATATAAATATATATAAAAATATATACGTAGCCTCTAACTACACCATCTAGGATGTCGTGAAATGTAAATAAAAATGTGTTTAACGGAATCTACTCCGCGATCTTCAGAAGTAGCTTATAATGTTAAAATATAGTAATATAACAAAAAAAATTACTTAAATGGATATGAAGTTGTACATGAATAACTAGCTAATTAACAATTTGTCGTTTTACAACTGTCTCAATTTATTTCCGGTGCTGTTTCGAATCTGTCCTAAAAATTGTTACTCATATAACCGCAACACTCCAGAACGGAAATAAAACAAGTCTCATTTGAATAAACCTTCGAATATAATTTCAATTCGAATCACTTTAGTGGATTACCCATGTCCTCTAATTTAAATTTCGAATAAGAAAACAAACTAAGCAGCGTGGAACGTATTAACTTTGAATAATTCTATTACGCGGTTTACTTTCTTAAAATATTTTCATATTTTAAACTGTTTTGAAATTCATTTATATACACAAATACAAAAGCAATTAGTCTCTATTTTGAATGAGTTTATAGTGTATTTACGTATATATATCATACAGAACGTATATATATGTATATAATATAGTCCTAAACATTTTAGAAGATATTTTTTAAAAGTTAGTGAAAATTCTCGTATTGAATTTATAAGGACTATATATAATTAGGACTATATTATATACATATATATATACGTTCTGTATAGTTATATGACCTCCATGAGGTTTAGAATAAGTAATTGGCAAAACAAACGAAGAAATATATAAATGCCGACTTTGCTATATACTGTTTAGAGAGAAGACAAATTAACATGAACAATTTAGGATTTTAAAAAGACCGAAAATCGTTCTGCTCTCTACTTATCATTATATACCTTACTCTTATTTAAGTACAACGTTAAATTTTCATGCTTCGATCAACTAACTGGAATACCTCGTTTAGAAGCGAAACACGTGTCGTAATACGTGTACAGATGTTCTAATGAGAGGTCTAATTACTATTAACAGAGGTGGCGAGTCTACCGTAAAGGACCTGTACTAATGTAAGCGGGTTCAATACAAAAGTGTGGTGGTTTTAAGCATAATAAATAATGGAGGCATGAGTTAACTAATAAAAACAACCTTAATTAATAATTAATACTATCAAGAGAGAGCGTATGATATAGTCCATATTATTTATATTAATATATACAAAACACATAAGCTTAGCACATGGCCGAATCCTTGGAGAACTACTAGTATGATTAGAAAGATGATAGTTTTGTATTTTTGTAAGGGGTAGATTTTCGTGCTTTCTGCGAGGAGATAACTCAGACTCCCCAAGGATCCAGATTACACAAAATGCTTGCCAAGGCGCCAAATAACCAAATTGGACTTATGAAAAGGCCCAATGGTACCTATACGACATCAGAGGAAGAAACTCTACAGCTGCTATCTACAACCCACTTCCCTGGCTCGGTTCATATCTCAAGAGATAAGGAGAACCCTCCAAGCTCACATCTACAAAAGCCCAACCATGAGGCGTGGAACAGAGCTGCGAGGATTTTTCGACCAAAACAAATTATATGGGCTATAAAATCTTTCAAGCCATATAAATCATCGGGAGAAGATGGAATTTTCCCAGCCCTGTTACAACAAGGGCTTGACATCCTATCTCCCTATCTGGTAAGAATATTTAGAGCCAGCTTTGCCTGGGGTTTTATACCAGAACCATTAACGAAGGTCAACCTACGTACCGAAAACCGGTCGAAGAGACTACTCGCAGCCAAAGTCTCATATATAAGCCTAACCTCTTTCATAATAAAAACCATGGAAAAGGTTCTGGACCAACACATTAGAGCTACAATCCTCGAAAATGCTCCCCCGCACAGGAATCAACATGCCTACCGCAAGGGACATTCCACAGAGACCGCCTTGCTCGAACTCACCGACAAGGTCGAGAAGGCCTTTGAGGACAAACAAATAGCTCTATGTGCATTTATCGATATTGAGGGTGCTTTTGATAACACGCCCATAGAGACCATCTCACAGGGACTCATCCGCAAGAAAGTGGATGAAACCACCACTCAATGGATCAAAGCAATGCTCTCAAATCGAACCATTAAAACTACTCTTCACAACAGTACGTTAGAATCAACCAAAGGATGCCCTCAAGGAGGCGTTTTATCGCCACTGCTGTGGCTACTAACGGTAGACCAGCTCTTAGATGTTATGACCAAAAACCAATTTGAGGTACAAGGCTACGCAGACGATTTAGTAGTCATGGTCAGAGGGTTCTGTGCAACAACAATATCAGACCGCATCCAAAGAGCACTAAACATCATAGTTAAATGGTGTAAGGAAAATGAATTATCAGTAAATCCTGATAAAACAGTAATTGTTCCGTTTACAAAAAGGAAGAAACTTGACAAACTTGTCATGCCTAAAGTAAATGGAAGAATATTAGAGTGCTCCAAAGAAGTCAAGTACCTGGGCGTAACCTTCGACCAAAAACTGACATGGAACACACACATAGACAACATAACTCAAAAGGCGAAAACATCCCTAGGTATAAGCCGACGGGTAGCGGGGCCCAGATGGGGAATTAACCCCAAAATTGCCCTATGGCTTTATACAGCAGTGGTGAGACCACTTACCACCTATGCCTGCGCAATCTGGTGGAGGAAAACCCTCCAATCCACAGCTGCCACCAAGCTAAACAGCCTACAGAGAATTGCTTGTCTGATTATTACAGGAGCCATGAGCACCACGCCGGGAGCAGCTCTAGACGCATTATTGGACTTGACGCCCCTTCCTCTATTCATACAGGAAAAGGCGAAAGCCAATATGCTCAGAATAAGTTCCCAAAGGAGGATATCTTGGCATTCCCTGGCCATAAAAACTATACAAGACTCGATTATGAGTGATCCTATTCTGGGAATGCCTGAAGACAATATGGCACCAGAGTGTAACTTTGTACAATATTACAAAATCGAAATATCTGGAAGAGACGAATGGCAAAATAACCATACACCGTCTCACTCAGAGCATGACCTAGTCTGGTTTACAGACGGGTCCAAAATAGGAGATGATGTAGGATGTGGAATATGTGGTGTAAAACCCAAAATCTGCAACTATATAGGCTTAGGAAAATACGCCTCAATCTTTCAGGCAGAGACTTACGCCTTAATTAGATGTCTGGAAGTAATCCTAAGCCTCAACTACATCAATCAGAACATATACATTTATTCGACAGTCAAGCTGCTCTACTAGCACTTAACTCGTACGAAATCCGTTCTAAACTTATTAGAAACTGTATCCTGCTACTAAATGAAGTAGGAAGCAGAAATAATATTATACTGAGATGGATCCCCGGCATTCAAATATTGAAGGCAATGAGAATGCCGACCATCTGGCAAAGTTATCAAAAACCGTCCAACTGGGCCCCGAACCCTTCTGTGGTGTGCCTCGTTGCCTAAAACTGGGACATCTCAAATTAATAACCAAACGAGAAGCACTGAATCACTGGCAAGAAATGCCAGGATTAATACATTCAAAAGACCTTATATCGGGCTACTCGACCAAATACTCCAATAGATTACTACAATTGAGTAAAAACAACATATGCATGATGACTAGGGCCCTCACAGGACACTGCAAATTGAACAAGCATATGGCTAAGCTAGGCCTATGCACGACAAGTATCTGCAGATTCTGCCAAACTGAAGAGGAAACGCCGCTTCACATCCTATGTGGTTGTAGCCCACTCATGCATAAACGAAATATCTCCTTTGGAAAGTTTACACTCTTTCCCGAGGAGATAAAAACGATCGCTCCTAAGAATATCCTTCAATTCTTGTCCCTGACGGGTCTAGGTAGCGAACTCTGAAAAGGGCGAGCACAATAGATCTATGTAGGTCGCAGTGCTACAGGTGCTACACATCTGACAATAGCCCAAACAACCCAATAAAAAAAAAAAAAAAAAAGGGGTAGATTTAAATTAGTTTGCATATGAAAAGCTGCAATGTCGCCTAATAACATGGGCTATTCTTTTTTTACTTAATAGAATTATATTAGTTTATTTAATTCCACTATCCATATGTAAGACTACAAATATTCAGTGCCTGTGAAACTTGACTAGCGTTACCACTTCTAGTGTTACAAACTTCTTTATTGGTGATCAAATTCCTACCGTTATTGAGTCTACACTCATATTGTAACACATGTTTCATCTCTGAACGAGGCATCATCAGGTATTGAACAGAGTTCCGATATAGCTTGTAAACCTAGTGGCAATCAAACTACGACTGAATATTTGTAGTCTCATAGCTGTTCATGGTAGCGGAATTAAATAAAATAATATAAATCATTTAGGGAATGAATTATACTTTCACAAAATAATAATAAAATGAAGATAAAATATTATGTCGAAAAATTTAAATTTAGGGGTGGATATCCCTTACTTAGCGGTATCAAAATTAGGTAGTAGCCGATTCTCAGACCTACTGAATATGCATATAAAATTTCATAAAAATCGATCAAGCCGTTTGGGAAGAGTATGGTAATAACATTGTGACACGAGAATTTTATATATAAGATTATTATAGATCATTACAATACCTAATTGCACACATACTTAGTTGGGGCAAGTCGCATAATACTTACTTGATAAGTTTTGCATACAATATGTACTCTTTCATAAACTATTATTACTAAACGACGAGAATCAAGGTGTTATTGGTTAGGTACTCTAAAGTTGGATCAAATAGTCGTGACATTTAAACTTTAAGAGTTATTGCGACAGAAGTAGTGCGAATCTAGTCTGGGGACTAAACAACTACTAACTTTTATTACTAAGAATTTAAAGTTTTGTTATAACATCGACTTATTATATAACTAGTAAATAATAATAAATATGTTGTGTTATAATAAAGTACAAATTGCAGCAAGACTTTTCTTTATATTGTCTGCGTGAGTGCCTCTATTTCAGCTGCTTATATTCTGCCACAATGCAGCAGGCTGCAAAATCATATACATATACAAATATGCAACGGGGACCACTTTCCACTAGGTGGATTGTCCGCTTGTTTGTTTGTTTTATGTAATTGAAATAACATACAAACTGACGCCCCTACTAAGGGTAACTAGTAACCGTCGCCTATATTCATGAACAGAACATGTTGTCATGTGATACCCGTGATACCATGTACCATATAAGTTATCATTCCAGTGGACTAAAATTTGGCATTTGGCATTCCAGTGGACATTCTTGGCTCTTATCTTGTAATTTCACTGTCTAATTGCAGCCTACAACCGAAACACAGCTTACAAAGCTAGCTGAGGCCGGTGAGACTGAGGTCTACTCAGTCTACTCAGACGTCTACTTCGACGACTTTTTACCGTTTACCGCTGGTAAGTAAGCATATAAGAAATAAGTTAAATTGTTTCAGATAATTATTATGTTGACTATACTTAAAAGTTCATATTTTAATAACGACAGCACTTAAAACCAACGCTTTTCTCGGACTGTACTATTTCTCCTGTACAAAGAAACAAAACAAACACCAGCAGTGCTAGATTGTCAATCTAGCGCGACCCAGCACAACTGTTGTGACCTAAAATCGGGTGGAAAATGTCACTTAAAGGTCATACTTGTTCCGGATGTGAGTCTACAGGGTTTATACAATTGTGAAGATGACTGTAGTGTTGAAGAGTTTAGGTTTGTTATATTATTTTATATTGTATTATTTTTATTTGTTCTATTTTTTTAAATATACTCAATGTCAGCGAATAATAGTACCGGATTGAATAGTACTAAAATATACTGCAGTACAAGTGTTATTTATAATGATATTGATATCCTGATAGGTATGGTGAATAATTCTAATTATTTTATATTTATTATTCAATCAAAAATAATTTAATTATATATGATGATATTATAGACCCTTATGAACGTATTTTTATTTCCCTACCGTCCAGTTTAGTTTATAGATTTATTCAGAACTGAAAAGAAAACAGTTACTGTAATAATAAAATATAATCCACTTCATAAATAATTATATCACAAATTCAAAGGAAATAACTAATAAATTAAATATTGCAATATTTTAAATTCAGTTGCGTTGCGACTGAAATTAAAAAAAAACGTCATTTTGAAAATCGGTTAGAAATTCAAAAGATGTTGAAATCATATCTCTCATAATCTATCATATCATAATATTGAATAATGAATGAATGAATATTGATATAAAAGTAATATTAAACGCCGCGAAACGTAGTATTATATCAAAGAAATTATAATCTTCTTGTACTCTAACGTAACTAGTGATACAACTCGTATTTATCTATCACGAACTTTGAAACTAGTCGCAGGTATAAAAAATTTACTCGGTCAAATTAATATACATACATATCAGAAACATATTAGTAGTATGATCGCGTAACATAAAGATAACATTTTCTTATACTAATACTAATTAAAATGAGCTTGAACTAAATTACGTTTTTTTTTTTAAATTAAATCTAAGTAAAATGTTGTAGTTAGACCACATAAATTTTCAAACATTGTGCTCTACTCGCAACTTAGTCTGTGTGCAAATTAATTTATTTTTTTAAATAAAGTTACTCCTTATTACATCAGCTACCTGCCAAAATAAGTCCCGTCATAATCGGTCCACCCATTTCAGTGATCAGCCGGAACAAAAAGACAGACTGACAAAAATTTTTAAAAATATAATTTTGGTGTATGTTCCGGTTTTATATTCGTATGCATGTAATAAAAATGGTTATTTCAATATTACTAACAGACACTCCAATTTTATTTATATGTATAGATAAATATATATGTATATAATCTAAACGAAATAACATTAAAGAAATTCCAGACATTGAAGATAAATAAACCAAATGAAAATATCATCTATGCCAGAAGGAATATAGACAGATTCAAAAGAGTTAGTGATTGCACTAATAAAAACTTACGTAACAATAACAAACTGATTTTACCTAAATGTCGTTTGGCTAAAGTTAGTAATTCGTTTTATGGCAATTGCGTAAGGTTTTATAATAAAATACCTGAGTCTGTTATAAATCTGCCAGAAAAAAGATTTAAATGTCAAATAAAACAGTTCCTTTGCAAAAAAGCTTACAAAAAAATTGAAGAATTCGTTAACGATAATAATGTTTTTATAGAAAAACTTTAAATCTATAGCACTGACAATATTAGCTGATTACATTAATAATGAGTGCGTAGCGACTTCTATGTTGATTATCGCATGCCTCTTACTTGTTATACTGAAATTATTTATATAAAAAAAAACATCTATTAAAAAGAGCAACACACAAGTTTCTTGCTCATTCTTCTTGTGATGAATCTGCATTCCGAATGAGTGGTAGAATCAAAATATGACTATTCAAAAGTGCTTGTAATGAGTTTATTTAAATAAAGATTATTTCTATTTCTATTTCTATTTCCAACCGATTTGCATCATCTTTCCTTATGCGTGCAGCTAAGGAGTGGAAATCTCCCAGCGTCAGTATTTCCTGACTCTTACAAATTTGGGCCTTTCAAGTCAAGAGTGGATAGGCACTATTTGAGCTTACGTGTGCGCTTAGATCGCATCATCATTTAACATAGGGTTCGATTGCGCTCAAATTTTGTAAAAAAAATAATGTGAAATCAATAAATTACTTTTAATATTTGAAGATACAACACTACTTAATATATTCTTAATAGGTCTAACAGCTATCATTTAACATTAAAATTAATACCAGTTAATATTTAATAGCTATTAAATTATGAAGCCATTCAGTTAAGGATGATTTTATTGTAATACAAGTTTTTCATTAATTTCATCAGATATTACATTACAACTTCTAATATTTTTTTACCACTAGCTTCCGGCCGCTACGCAGCATGTATTGTATTGTACCAAATTAATTACTATGTACTTCTCTGTGTATTCTGTAGAAGACACGTACAATATTAGAGACGAGTATAATAAATCAAAATGATATTACTTCAATGGTATGAAAAAGTTATTATTTTTTTGCATCGCAAATAATTGCATTTATTTTTTAATCTAAGACAAGATATAAACACTCGCCTTACTTTTAACAAAACAATTTTTGTGTGGAACTATGCGAATTATTAATAATTATTTTTAAAATCATTGTAAGTTAATAATAAACAAATAAGCCTAGACTATTAACATAGCGCCATCTATCTCATCACGGTAAGCAGAGTTTGTGTTATTTGTACTAGACAATTGATATAAATACTTAGATATTTCTTTTGTAATTACATAGAAAACACTTAAACTGATACAAACGATTATATTCATAAATAAAAATGTTTGTATGCTACGAGAAATCGAACCCGATTCGACCCGCGACCATCGGAAGTAAAGCGGTGCAAAATTGTTACTTAGATTTGATTTTAGTTCAGTTTTCGTGAGTGAGACTTTTAACTACGTAGTTCCATTTTTAAATATACAAATTTAATAAATACAATGAAACTGAGAAATAACTATTTCTAAATTCAAATAAGTAGAGTTTATTTGAATAAATGTGAACACACCAACAATTAAACTAAGAAAAGCCTGCTATTTCTAAATTCAAATAAACTCTACAACATAGAATAAATGTGTGCATACCAGCGACGGTTTGCATCCGTGATGAACGCTCGGTATTCACCAAATGAAGTAGGCATTTCCCGAATGCAATTATAGTTGGACGTGATAAGCCATCCACGTCGCAAATTCGCAATGCAGACGTCATGCAACGTTCAAAATATTTACTAAAGTGTTTATTTTTAATTTTAAACTTAACCGGTATCTGAATCATATTCAACCATCTACAGAAATATTTTTTAATTGGAATATACGTTTTACATAATATTTTCGTTAATATTGTGTGTGTTTTAATATGATTATTTTTAAAAATATTCATTCACGTAATATTCTTACAGTATTTAAAATTTTTGGGTACTTTTTAATTAAGAAGCATTTGTGTGTATTCTGGTTCTTTGCTCGGCAAAGCATAGTGGTATTAAAGTGAAGATCGTTATTTCTGAGATCACTCTTATTCAATATCGTATTATATTTTCCAACATTTACAACGACAATATTTGTGTATAAAAATTTACATTAAAAAACACATTTTTAATGTAAATTTTTATAAATAAAATGTCTTATGTATATAAGGTACATACAATATTTTCTTATTATTGTTCATTTTTCTACCGTATTATCTGTGATATCCATACAATATAAAAAATTTTTTTGTATGTATTTACCTACTACATTTAAGTCTTTAAAGCAGATTTGTACGCATTAGAAACGTTGGCGGTCACCTTGAGCAAATAATTACAATATCACTAAAAGCAATGATACCTAATCAATAACAACTGTCAAAAAATAAAAGTATATATTTCGTGTCTACGGATATCGCTGACAAATGAAAGGCCTCACGTTATAATTATATGCAATGTATTTAACGATAATAATCTACAACTTAACTCGTGTTGTAATAAAGTTCAATATTCGACAATATTTTAGAAGTGACCGCACCGTATCTATATAATTTGACTGACCATTTTAACAGACTGTCATATATCGGCAACACTTTCGATTAAAATCTTAATGTAGGTACTTAGATAACTTGATATGTAGTTTCAAATTGATTTCCGAACCGGTCTCTTGACGGGTGAACTTGTTGTGATAACTGTGTCTAAATTAAAAATTCGAGTTAACATACAATACTCGTTGTAACATAATGTCTTACATAATTCAGTAGCATAATACTATTGTTAGTAGTCCGACATATAATACTGCTGTTTAATTCTGTTAGGCTCGATATATAACCTGCTTAGTGAGTTTAGTCTTCCATCCATTATAATAAACTGCCAGTTACTTCTACTAGTACCTTTGCATTAAATAGTGAAGAGAAAAAAATATGATCTAATTTGTATTTATAAAAATAGTATAAATCTGTTATGAAATAGTAGGCTTCATCACGGCTTCTCTGCATTGCTACTTTAATAAGTCGAGTTTCATTATTATTGATTTATTATACTGCTCTATCTTGAATTACAATTATAGTCATATTTCTTTTCCAAATTATAACATATTCACTGATTGAGGAGTTTTCAAACATAATAATAATCATAAAAAACGAATGTGTTTATAAAACTAATAAGGAAATAATAATCATAAATAAAGAAATGGTGTCACCATTTCTTTATTTACTAATTGGCACACCCTAATTAGTAGTTGAAGAAAAAACTTTCATTAAACCATTTATATGTTAGGTTATCAATCAGGTTATCAGTACTAGCAAAAAGCGTTATCTATTAAAGTTTACACTCAGATAGTGTAACCCTACTCATAATTAAACTGTAACATTAAAATAGTTTTAATCAACTTCAGAAAATGAAAATTAATAATCATTAATGAGTTTTTAGATTCTTATCTTACAATTTTTTCCCTATCATTAACATTATGTTTTTGTATCAATATTTTTCCCTGTCGTCCAGATCAGTATACTGATTTCATTGAGAAGAACTGGCAAGAAACTCAACAGATTTTTTTTTTATCCCAGTATATTTGGAAAAGGAGGAACGAGAAATTGTGTATAAATGTAGATTTACAAGATTATTCTATTCGTATGGATGCGCGACCATCCCACACAAAACACGTTGCATTGTATGCAAGCAAGACTCTTTGTATGGAACGTATTTCAAATCTGGCATTTAATGTTCTGTGTATTCTATTTGCACGTTTGTTAATGTTGTAAGAATATATCTCGCAATATAAATCAATACAGGACTTGCACATTGCAATTACAATTATGTACTACAATACACACTAATATTATAAATTCAACTTACGATAAAAATACACAATACACATATAATAACCATGTAATTTCTTGCTGTATACATGAAAAATATATGAGAAAAACTGTTAATTTTGTGTGCTAATCGAAGAATCCATTTTGAGTGATTCAAGTGTAGTTTTCAGTAATATGTTATAGTACGCTTCACCTAGAATTTAATTTTTCCTTAATTACAATCAACAGTCAAGAAAGTTATATAAAATATTGTTATTCCGAATACGATGGTTAAGAAGTTGTATATTCATATATTCTTCAATAGAAATTGTGATCAGTAAAACTTAGTATATAACTGCGATATTACTAGGATAATATTTACGTTTAATAAAGCGGGGACACAACGATATCAAGAACAGCTTTTTGAAGCTCGAGCAGGCTCGATTAATGCTACATCACTGTTATCTGATAACGTTATCAGTGACGTCACCGCGGTACGCAATAGACACAGTGTCAGATTACGGTAATCGTTATAGATTTTGCTTTGGACATGATAGAAACAGATAAAATAATGGCGTCAAAGGCTTGTGTAATTTTGTGCTGTGACAATTTGAATTCAAGACTAATTAATGGTACGGTGCACGTACCTAGAGATAGTGAGGTACAAGGATTTAAGCCATTAAATTACATTAAAACCATTAAATAATTAAATAGGTTTAAGCTACATGTACGCAGTAGTAGTCTACAGTGGGCTGATGATGATGATGACGTGTAAGCAAATGGCTCATATAGAATTATAAATTACTCTTTGCAAGAACTCAAACCTAATTAAATTATTGACATCGTAAAATACATATGTCAATAATTTAATTAGATTTATTTTTATACATATTTCAATCCAATATATCTATATATTTCTTAATGCAAGAATATATTGCATTCCAGTAGATTAAAACGCAACAATTGTACTTTTTGGTTCTTCTAAGACCTGTAAAAACAATAATATTAGGTTAATATACTTTTTTTTTATGTAATGGGAAGGGCAAACATAACTACCTAACCACCTAATTATAAATATTAATCATCGTTAATTTACATGAACAGCTACATTATCATGTATCACCTATGATACAACTCATGCATTGTCATTCTGGAGGTTTATGATGTCATTCTTCTTCATTTCATCTGTCTCTGTAAAATGTTTGAACTAAATTGTACTAAGACGATACAAATATACTAAAGTTAGTACTTACTCTACTCAAATTATTTAAATATGCTACTAGCAATTTACTCGTAATTAACAATATGTAGATCCAGTATCGTGTCGAGATTTCCTTCAGTTTACTACCATTTATTGGGATAAATGTAATGACAATGTTGGAAACTGTTTTATAAATCTTTTTTATTGTCTATTTTTTTATAATATTATATTGTTTTTATATGACATAAGTCATTAATACACAATATTTTACGACTATACCGGCGCCGTTTTCTTTGCTCGTCGTCTTGGTCTCCATCTTTCACAGATAATAATAAATCTATATTCGAATTCCAAAATAATTTTACAAAGTTCCCAAACTTTGTAACATTATTTTTACAATAATAATAATTGCCACATAAGTAATAATACTATGCAGTTGCTACCGCCTTAAGACAGGGGCGTTAGCGTTTTATAATGCCTGCTTCAGTCACAAAAGATACGTAATTGAAAAAATTTATGATAATGACTCTTATGTGAGGACATAAGAGCGAAGAAACAAAATAAAATCGTATTTATAACATTAAGTTAAGATAGATTGTAAATACCCGCTGTAACATCATCCTAGGGTTGCCTGGAGTAATCGCTTTTTAGCGATAAGGGCACCCGTTGTTACGTCTTTTGTCTTGTTCATTATTATATATTTTTATCTTTTTTACACATTATTGTACTATATATGTAAGTGTATTTTCTATGAGAGGAACAATAAAGAATATTCAATAATTTTAAATGATGTAATCGGGATCGATCCGATGCGTAGTTCAGTTGAAAAACAAACAAAAATGAACAGCGTCTTTATTCCATACTATAGAGTTTATTAGTCATATTTAGATAATTGAAAGTTTTAGATAAATAGAATTGACACTGAATCTCCAGTGATAATAAGGTAAAATTTTGGACCAATCTTAGAAATTCATGTTTCGATTAATATTTGTTATAATATTGTTAGTTCCTTCGTTATTTGGAGGCCATGTTAAGCCGTTGTCAGTTTAGAGAATATGTTAAGCCGATAAACCTAGTCACATACCTTCGTGTACCTAAATCTCTTGAGGGACAGACCTGATATGATTAGTAGCAGAGGTAGTTACCTGATTTGAGACCTTATTATTAAAATAAGTTATCAATTTCATGGTCTTTATTAGTAAATAAGCTTAGTCATTGAAGGATAAGTATACAAAGAGTATGTATAGTTTTTGGATATATTAAAAAAGACAGTTATTGTTTTATTTATTAACGTTTAACTTAGAGAGTCATAGTAAGTACTGAAGCAAAAAATGTGAAACTAATTTATACTTTAGACTTGAATCACTGGGGAAAATGAAAGAGTGCATAAAAGTAATATATAAGATCTCTTGATTTTATAAATCTCATTGACATTAGAAAAATATTAAAAAATTCAAATTAGGTACATAATCCAAAAACCACCCGTCACCTCATATATGAACTTTGTTACACATTATATCTAGTATACTTGATTCACTATAAAACAATTATCCAATTAGTTAAAGCAGAGTTAAGATTCTTGTAAATATGTTTAAAAGTACTCAATTATTAGTTTAAGGCTTTCCTCTAGAATCGAGCTTGAGCGCAGCGTCATTAACTACTTAAGTTGCTGGCAGTATGCCAGTCACCCCTTTATTAGTGTTAAAGTTGCATATTGTTAGCACGAAAATTCCTGCTTGAGTAATAGTTTCTTACAAAAATCTAATACTACGTACAATTAACAACGAATTTTATTATAGAGATTGTAATGCAAACATAAATATAATTAGGTACAAAACTGTTCCTGGTAGCAAGTAATCAATGAGACGAACAATGAATCTTAAATTGACGATTATACATTGTTAAACTTAATAACATTTTCATTTAAATAAACAATAAGTGTATATAAACGATAACTAAAAATTATGAAAAAGGAACAAAATAATAAATGTACGATGTGACATTTCGGTAGTATCCGAAAACTAGGAACGTGAATTTAGAACTTTCACGGTTTAAATATTTGGACAGTAGAAGCTTTAGTTGACACTGTTGGAACTTATATTCTGACCTATGTACCTATAAATATCTATATCGGATTTTTGAGCCCAATAAAAATTTAATACATAGACTCCATAGAATTAAATAGTATTAAATTTGTTTATGTAGCACTAATACCGAAGTTTCTTCGTTTGATTAGCTTTTGAGTCGCATACATTTTATATGAAATTCAAATATGTCTAGCTAAAGATAATTTCATTACAATGACAGAAACGGGGTATATTTTGTCTATATTATTTTCTTTTTTAAATAAGATTTAAGACTCATCATTTCTTTCTATTCTTAGGATTATTTCATTATTATTTGATTCAGTGCTACTTCCTTTTATTATTATTTTATTATATTTTTACGATCCAAGAATGTTAATAATCAAAATTTGTCAACAAATAAAGAGATAAAATTTTAAAATCTAACCTTTATACTTCAATAATACTGACAGTGATCAAGATTTTACGAGCGAGCACAATGCTGAGATTTTGTAATCCAAGCAGTAAGGCTTCATCGATCGCCTGCCTGGCCATTTGAGCTACGACAATTGAAACAGGATACCCTTTCAACGGGTTCGTTATCTATTATTACAAGAAACGGATTGCTGTCAGCAATTTATCTAACGTAAATTTATTTGTATTACTCAAATTACTAGCTGATTTGTTATTTATTTAGTTCTGCTACTTTTACTTTCCTTACAACTGCTTATTCTACGAAAGGTGCATTCACTTTATATACTTTGTCACTGTATATACTTTAATATAATTGTATTTTTTTTTTCAATCTATTACTAGCCTTAATGTGGGGAATATTATTGCTATTATCATAGCTTGCTATCATTTTAAAATCGTCCTTGAACCTTATTCATCTCAGATACAGCAATAATTCTTGTGTTTCGCATTTAAACGAGATAATTTCAAGCTTTAGAACAATCAAGATTAACTTATTCGATGTCAAAATCATTGCGGATTATTTCTAAATGTAAAGGTTAGATATCTTAAAGGACAAGTAAAGGGTGCAGACTACCAAATGCCTTTATCCGTAAACAGATCTTATGCTTCGTTTGCTTCCGTAATTTGTCTCTGACGTGAGTTCTGGACGCGAAAGTGCTTTACTTTTCCATTAAAAAAAGTAATCTGTTTGACAGTGGTGAGTCGGTATTTTCTCAATGTCTGAATTCATCCACTTTTATATTCTATTTCATATTTTTTCGTCCGAGGGATAACCATGTTTGGACAGAGTTTGGCCTACAAAAACATTTCTTAATCGCATACCTTTATTACATTTTTCATCAATGCCTTATTTTAAACCTTATTATATTAGTTAGCTGAAAATTTCAATCTGTTTACTCTTTATAATGCTCCGTAGTAGAATATAATATTTTTAATGGTTATGTCACTTGTATAGAAAAACAATTAAATAAAAAATATACTAAGTTTTTATTAGACATCGTTCAGATATTTAGATAAAAGTTTTTGTTTTATTGGACATAGTCCGAGTACAAATAACTAATTTTGAAGTATTTAATTAATATATATACTATATTGGTATATAGATATATATATAAAATACAGATAGAGACAATTCGTCAACTGTTATATTTCCGACTAATTAATATCACATAAGTCAACTATGTAAGTTAATCAATTAGAATCATGTAAAGACTGATCAGCTTTATCGATTGTGTCTACCGAATCATTATCATAGACATTTTGATTAAATAAAAATGATTGATTGAGTAGACCTGTTTCAAAAAATACAAAAATATTTATTATATTGTAATGATATTGATTTCTTCTTATGGGAATATTGGTAAATAGTAATAATAAATGTATTTATTCCCGTATAAAGAATTTCGGGGCTATTCGAAAGAAGAGCGGCGTTTTTGCGCTAAAGTGTGAAGCTTACCGAAAATATACAATGTAAGCCCTCGAGGATTTGAATTCTTATTCCAGTTCGAAAGGATAAGGGATAGAGAATATTATTTTGATACTCCTAGTGAATAAGTACTTTTAGATAACTTTATATTGGTGCAGTCGATCGGTCCCAATTGGACCATATTTGAAATGAATGGGTTTACTTACTTGTACTCTGAATGCTGTAATATATTGCAATACAATTTTTTTTAAATTCATGATAATAGAATCTATTGTGGCGAATATATCACTATGATGTTTTTCTAGGAGTACCTCATGCAAGTAGCTATGGGGTCACTGGTACTCAGTATTAACTAATGTTTAATATTTTTAAGATGTATTGTGTAGTACTCTAAGGTCCCGGATAGACCCTGGAAATCTGTAGTACAAGTAGAGAGTCTGGAGTATGAACTAGGTCGACCTAGTTCATACTCCAGACTTTCGCAAAGAATAACTTGAAAGTTTAAACAGAATTTATTTATATTGTCCGGTTTCTTGCTAGTAGTAAAATGTACTAATAAATGCGTAAAAGTGTGTCTGTTCCTCTATATATATACTAGCTGTCCCGGCAAACATTGTTTTTCCATATAAATTAAAATCGCTATTAAAAAATAGGGGTGGATGCTGGAACGGTGAAAATTTAGAGTTGTATGTATTTTTCAATCCTAAATTCTAATATATGTGGATATCCCTTACCACTTAGGGGTATGAAAAATAGATAGTAGCCGATTCTCAGACCTACTGAATATGCATATAAAATTTCATAAAAATCGATCAAGCCGTTTGGGAAGAGTATGGTAACTAACATTGTGACACAAGAATTTTATAAGAAATTATAATTATAAGATATATGTATAATAGTTCTATCTAGTGTATTCACGACTATATTGCTGATCGAATCTTAATAAAAGTATCACGAGAACGAACACAAACTATAATGTCTCAAAAATGTAGACAAAGCTGTTTTCTTATATTTCTAAATATTCACTGTAATTAGAATTTCCTTTGAAATTATACAACTGCATATGTACATATATTTTATATATGATATTTCAATTTTTAATACCAGGGATAAAGTAGGATAAAGAATTAAATTAGGGATGTTCGTATTAAGGTCTAAGATATTGTATGTTACATTTGCTTATAAAAGGAGACATCTTGAAGGGCTTCAAAGCCTTCCGGATTACGAGTATAAACCTCTTAACTTCAAAGATAAACATTGATCTTTATAATTAATATTGAGTACGTATATTTTAGATATTAGGGGCATATGTTCAAAGAGTGAACAAAAAAATGGCCCTTACATATTTACATGTTAATCAAAAAATCAACCGACATCAATCAAAGGAATTGGTATTCTTACATATTTAACTACATTTTACTTTTTCTACGCAAATGCATTTTAAAGAAACTTATAGTTTCTTATAAATTTGATTAGGAACTGACAAGAAGGTTTTGAGTTCTCTGTAATAATGCGATAGAAGTCGATATCGTAGTCTATATACATATAATAATTTGCAATATTTCTTATACCTTGGTGGCCGCTAGGGTTTAGCATATCGCCTTACTTCAAGCGGGGTCATTTTTTATACAAGTAGTTATACTTACAGAGCAGTACTTATATAATTAATTTGAAAAATTAAACGTAGAATATTACGATATAAGTAACGAGATTTCTCAATATGTTTACAAACCATTATTACTTACTAGTCAATGAGAAACAATAACATTAGTAGTTTATTTTTTAATATGAATTAGAATAACAACAAAGTAGAATATTTAATGCAGACATATTAATAATTTACGAAGAACATAATGTTGTCACTCCTCAAGATTAAACCACATCTCCTTTATTACTGTTCTAAAAAAAAAAGTATTTTTTTAATATATCAAAAAAGAACATTAACATGTTTTTATCTCTTGATTTTTATGAACTCGTCGAAAACGCCTTCTGGTGTTCGAATTTTAAATTGAATATTTTTCTTAATTTCATAATATATGGAAAAAAGGTGGAACATTCTTTGAATCGTCATTCCAGACCTATAAATAGTCATAAATCGCCCACACAATACTTACCAATAACATACGAGTATCCATCTAGCGTTAGAACGCATTTCCTTGGCGCGCCTGAGGCCGATCGATGTCTGTGAGGCCTGGGTGCTGCTCCCAGTGCCATTCCCCCACCAGGGTCACTGTGGCACTTATGTACCAGCTCCTTATCATTGGACACATTACTATTGCCGTCGACTGAGCCCTGCCGGCTGCCTTCCAGCAACGCTTTACCCCGTCGCATCATCACATCACACGCTATCTCCACTAGTATCTACGAGTACTTGTCACCCTGCACTTAATCACTGTCACCTGTCACACATGAAAGGTCACCAGATATTTTCACACGTTACTCATCGTTATGATTAATAACACCAGATATTATGTTTATTACAACACTATTTTGATACACAGTTAGCTCGTAACTACACTTTTTCATTGGTCCGCTGCTTGTAAAGGTAGGTAATAAATTTTAAATATGCCACCGTTACGATCTCATTTATTTCATACATAAAGACCGTGATCTGACAAGTGACTGATTTGTTAGTGAGATTGTTAAAGAATAACATTCGAAATAGCAGGTTCGCATATAAATGAAATACGTAATATAATTATTACATATTCTAAAGATATGCAAAATTTTCCAATTATTTATGTTAAACATCTACGTATGTAGTTTAATGTATACTTTTTATTGGTCTTGTTTATCTATCAATCGATTAAACTACGTCATTAGATTGAATAATATTAGAAGTGCGGTAAATGCATGAACACTTAGGTAAGTAGGTGAATAGAGTTGTTAAACCGGTAAATTATATTTGGTGTTATCACCTCCAATGTGATATGTTCTTTATTCGAAATCGCAATTCTCAGTGGCCAGTTATCAATAGGCTAGTTTTTTCTATATTTTTAAATTTAGAACATTATTTATATAACTTTAATTTACTGATCAAATATCCTAGAGACACACATATATTAGAACAAAGCATATATTGTTTATCTCGCGTCTAGCTAAATGCTAATGAACTTTTAGGAATGACGCCTTTGTTTCACGTTAATTTAGCGCAAATTTAGCGAACTTAGCGCTTATGAAATTCCAAATTAACTTTGCGTTCATTGTTTCAAAACAATGCCTCGTCATCGCCTTCAAAAATTGTATAAGCAGCGCTGGACGTTTACGCGATTACGGCGGCTTTTTAAAGATCGTAACTCATGCGTCTATGGTAACACCGTGTAATGAATGTTTAGCGTAACACAGGTGGAAACGCGGAAATCTATTTTGAAGCGACCAGTGTTATTTTTCCGCCATAGTAACACATGTACGCGGGACGTCCACAAGACATTGCGTCACAATTCGCAGTAGGGAGTGAGGGGGAGGTTCCCATTTGTAAACAGATTGTGACGCTGTCCCTTGGACTTAGCTAAATCGCGATCAACAGGTGGTTTTTCGAATTCGTGTTTCGAACGGCGGGTTCAGGGGTGCACTTATCAGACACGTGGTTTAATCGATTTATGAATGATAAATAAATTAAAATTTACATTTAAAAATGAAATTGGAAATTCAAAATTTTCCGGTCAGTTAGAAGCGCGTCGGTGACATGCGGACGGCTCTGATAGTAGTTTAGGGTGGCATGGCGCGACCACGCAACCGAACCGCGTGGAAGCCTGCGCGCGACTGTCGTCCGAGGCACATGCTCCAGCCGCCACAGGTAGCTGCTGATTAGAGTACTGAGCACTTGTAGTTCCCAATTAAAAATCCCCGGGACATCGAGCATCGTGTTTATCTTAAATAAAAAGATATTTCCGCTTGTTAAGTGAGGTAAGGAACAAGTACAATTACTTTAAACAGCACTTACAATAAGCTTTCAGTTAAGTAATTTTAGTTTCTAATCAACTCTATAGAAAATGATATTATTTTTCATCAGGGTATATCTATCATAGATAATTCTCATAGTCATGCTACATTCCTAACTTTTGATTCCTAACATAAAATAATAATTTGAAACCAAACATGTTATTTATTAATTGACGTGCTAACCCAATGACTTGGCATATAAAAGCATAGTAAGTACTTTAATAGTTACGTAATAAACAATACAAAACAGGTCCATCTTTAAAGCCTTTTAGACAAAAAACGCACCTATTACGTACATATTTTTTTGTTTATTGGAATTCCGTGCTTACAAAACAAACATTATTATTCAAGTACTCCGATAACGGGGAGAGGGAATTAGTAATGGGTTTTAGTTCTATAGCTAACAACGTACCCTAACATGTCGACCCCTTGGAAAACATTGTTGTTAATTCCGTAAGAATTTACAACGATGAGGTAATTGACCTAACTTTGTCTTCATCATATTATTCTATACTGTTGCCCTCATAGCGTATTCCGAAAGTGCAGGCGGGTGTATTATTTCTAATACATCCATAAAAGTAAGCAGGTAACACAGAGCAAAATTGATAATTCTCGGACAAACTAACATAAAATTTACTTCGTTTAATGTTCGAAATAATGATTTAGTATCCAGTCTAATATAAATAACGATTTTAATTCACTAATAATAAACAATTTTGCATTATTCTTTAGAGAACTAACTAAATAATTCCATTAATTATATCGATTAGTTCATTCAATACTCACGACATATAAACTAGTAAGTGAATGATTCAAGACTATGAAAAGGTGTGAAACGGTATATTCCAAAGTCGATCGAACGAAATTATATTAAAAAATCTGAATTTATGGTTAGTAAAAGATGTGTATGTATTGTAAACTTAAATAAAAGAGATGTAGGTAAGTTAATAGTAGAACTTTGCACTACTTAATTAAATGGGATTACAGTTCCGAGTTGGTTAGAGCCGATAAATCCATTATAAAACACTAGCATACTCCACAGCTTTACCCACTATATCTATCTATATGTGAAAGAATTAGTTAAAAAGTTTTTGTAGAGTCAATTAGTAAGAAAATAAATATTGATACTAAAAAATATTTATTTTGGAATATCGATGATTACATTATGTACATTATAGTAGTTTAAGCATTGGCTAAAAACCTTTAAATCTATAATGTTTATATGATCACGAATGATAGTTGTCAACTTCAAATCCACATAAAATTATTCTATTATGATTTATCTAATACGCGCAACTATTATACGTCTCCGTTACATTTTTTTCATTTTTATAACACTTTTCATTCCATCTCCACTCCTATGAACATATTGTGATGTTAGATAGCCTATACTTCTTTGATAAATGGACTATTTAACACCAAAATACTTTTTCAGTTTTTTTTATTCAATACAGTAGTATCATTGACATTCATACTAAGAAAATTTACCTCATTATAATATTAGTATAGATACAAATACTTGTGTATAATATTGCATGGTAGCCTACAAACATTATGCTTCAGAGAGCACATTAAATGGCAAATTCCGGTTGTACAATAATAGGGCTTGTCTTTTGTTATGTTTATATTACATACAGATTTTACCGAATCCTAAGTAAACTACAATATAATAGCAAATAGATGTAGTTAACTAAGTCGACAATTGAAAGCTGTAAATTGATTTGTCAAAGACAAAAAATATTTATTCATATAGGATGCTTTTAGCCACTAGTACTAAATATTGATATTTAGTTACCATCTTATATCCATATCCATTCCATCTACTTCATATTGTACCAAATGTTATGTTGTGGACTCCATAGTACGTCACTGGTCACATAGAGAACAAAAGTATAATAGCAAATAGAAATAAAATATTTGTATCTTTTTTGGTACTAGCCACATTCGAATTTGTTCAAGTTGAACGCTTTATTGTGGAAAAATAAACGCTTATTACTTTTGTTTTATTTATTCGAGTGATCAATGAGCTAATAATACAAACTTTCTATATTACTTATAGCATTACTTGCTAACACAAAGATAGCGAACGACGAAGAACGAACGACAGTGTTACTATTACATGTTTAAACATTAAACACAATATACCCATATTCTGTTATAATTATCCTTATTTAAGAATTAGTTTTAACAGAATTAGCCTTAGGGGTTTACAGCTTGGAGTAGTAAATTACTAGATGACAACTTTCTCGTGTCAAAGTCAAATATTATATTTTGACGGACACTTTCGGTCACTTGTACTAAGTACTACTTAGTCATAATTTTAATCGCCATCACAACCATCCAGTTCATTATTCCAAATGCTAATGTTATGGACTCTATGATATGTGACTGGACATACAAAAAAAATATATTTTTACTTTAATATATATGTGATATATGCATGCAAGAAGTTCTCTAAAAATAAAGACCATGCGAAATTAATATTAATAATATGTTCCATAACTATTAATGTTTATGTTACGTCGTGATGGAAGGTGTTAAATCGTCCTCTACTATGTCGAATACTTAGGTAGGTGTGCGGGACCTAGAATTACCTAATATTATATCCTTGTATACATTATATACATTAGGACATTTTACATAAATGTCATGCTCCCTCGATCGTGATATAACGTAAAAGCATCCAATTATAAATGTTGTGGAATATCACTCACAACATCTAAATATCTCCACATATATACATATTTTCAAATACATTATATGTATTAGAAGGTTATCATCATGTCCTACAAGATCTCTGAGATCTATTGAGAATTAAAAATAAAGTTTCAATTTCTGATTTCTAATTGACACTACTGTTATGGAAAAAAAATAAGTGGTAATGGTATTAAATATATCCAGAGAAAAATGGTGATATCACATACCATTCAACTATATATTAGCAGTAAATAATACCTCTAGATAATAATGTCGGTAATGTACATGAAATTCTCCTGATGTTGCGGGTGGTCATGGGTGGCTGTAATCACATACCATCAGGTGATCTGCAAGTGCGTCTGCTCTCTTTGTTATAAAAAAAAGGTACTCCTCCATCAGCGAATTCATCGTTAACATATATTACAATAATTTCTAGAACACCTTCATTAAATAATGGAGAAAAAGATAATTTCTAATTTAAAAAATAGTAATGTAATGGAATTGTTTGCGATTGACCGTTTGAATACTTGGTTTATGATTCATTATTAATTAGAGGTTTTGTATTCTATGGCAGATCACTAATAATGGTATAATTAAAGAAACCTACAATGATTCGCATATTGAACATAATTATGTTCTCTGTTCATATGTTTAGTAATAAATATTAGATGTAGCATATTTCATTCGAATATTTTCAGCAACATGTGGACATGTCAACAATGATGTTGTAAATTTGCAATACTTCTGTTTATCTCATCTGATATAAATGTCATGAAGGTATGTTATATAAATATAATTAATATAAATTATAGGCAGAAAATGGCAAATATTCCAGTAGCGTCATTTTAAAACAGCATTTTCAAATTATAAAAAAAACGCTCGGTGAGTTCCTTTCCTATTTCCTTGAATCTCGTTTAAAAGAAAAATACAATATTTTATTGTTTCTCCAGTGCGATACAAAAACTATAAGGTACTACGATACGACTTTAAAATCACCAACATAGATCGTAATATCCGCCTAGACTTCCGGGAAATAGACTGATCTTTTGAAGTTACGTCGGGGTCGAGTATTTAATTAATAAGTTAAAAAAAATAAGAGCTACTTTATCTTTGTGTGTTATATACTGACGTCCTAGAGATGGAAAGAAGTAGTGCCACATTGTATCCTTATTTCGGGACTATACGAAATAAACAGCGCGCTAAGTCCTATTTCACGTTTTCATGTGAGGAAATAAAAAATTTAAGCATCCTCTTTAACTACCTCTCTACCCTCTTAAGCTGGATTTATATTATATTAAAAGATAAAAGAGTAGCACTGTGTACTAGTACTGTAGTTCTGGTGAGCTACCCGTGTTCAGGTAAAAAAATGTATGAAATATTATCTGACAACATTAGACAATGATGGAATTAAAAACATTCAAACTTATATATCTACATTATTAATGGGAATGAAGGTGCTATATTATTTTGTTATTTAGTATGTCTCCATACAAACATTATACATGCGAAAGTGTGTCTATCGGTTTGTTTCTTAAATGGTTTATGAAGATAGGATATTTTTATACCAAATCAAACAAACACCACTGTATACAACTCTTCTATTTAGAAATACAATAAAATTTCAGGAACGGAAAAAATATTTTATTACGACTTTTCCTAAATATACTACACCGCAAGTTTCTAAACACTAGCTTTTTAAAAAAACAATAAACTCTTATTGTTTGCGTTAGTGTAATTTTCTAATTTTCTCTTCTATTTGTTAGTTTTAAACTTTTTATTATGAAAATTCCATGAAACTGTGAAATAACATTATTCGGCGTACACATAGTTCTAACGTTTGCTCAACTTTTGATAACTTTCATTTTGAAAATAGTTGCTTGAGTTTCAAAGGACCGTAGATTTTATATTTATAACTGTTGCGAGCGACTCACACAGAAATGCTTTATGTGAATATTATTGTACACCGTAGTTGAGACTTATGAAACATAAAAAAATATATTTTATACACTCAAAAAAGGAATTTTGATCATAGAGAATACTCAATATAAAAATATGAGCAATTAATGCAGAATGAGCTTTTTCATTTCAGGTGTATTGGTAATTTTATATAAAATGTATATACCTATTGGATTTTATGATTTTACTGCCTATCTGCTTTTTTTATTTCCAATAAATACAAAGCATAAATTCCTGTATCCGTATTGAGGTAGAGCAAGATTACAATATGTCATTACTTTTATTACAGAATACCTTTAGAGGCGTAGAACAAAGAAAATATACACTGATACAAGATATGAAAAACCTTTGTTATTCTTCAATATATATATGTAAATAACTTCAATGCACGCTATAGGTACATAACTAAAAAGTATATATGATGGAATTAACACCTAATGGCATTTTCTACCATTGAACCATGAGTTGTGCAGAGATAAGGCTGTGCAAATAAATAAGTTATTAGCTGTGCAAATAATATTATAATATTTTTATAAAACATACACAAATTTGCATAATTTGATGCACTTATACCCACTTCCTATGCCACGCTCTATTAGTTTGAGTAGAAGAGATGTCTTTAACAACGTCAACATTATTTCTAATTAATATACCTAAAAATATATTTATGTGCAATAACGAATATCTATATATACAAATATCTTTTCCTTACAGTTATCCTATACAGGGTAGACAGCGCCGTTGTCAACTGTCAATGTTGTGGTGAACGCAACACTTGACATGACCACGTTTCCCGCAAGAAGTGGCCTTACCGCCGTATATCAGATTAATTTACTTTAATTGATAATTTATATCACTGAACAGTCAGAAATATAAACTGATAAAAGAAAATAAAACAACGAACTAGGAATTTATCTCGAATTAATGGTAAAGCCGTTTACAATACCGCTTTAATTCGGATGGTCGCCGGTTCGATTCCTCGAACAGTAGAGAAATTTGTATTCATAATTATGATTGTTTATACATTTTTAATATAATAGTACATGATCATGTATAATTACTTTATTTATGGTTGTCATTTGATTATCATCAAAATATAGCAATTTATAATACAAATGTAAAAGCGTACTAAATTCCGGCCTCCGCTAATAGTATAAATATAATTACAGTAAACATCGTTTAGCTAGAAATTGAGATCGCCACCATAAATTGAATAAAGAGTTATCCGAACACAATCCATTACAAAGTCATTAAAGCCGCATAAAAGTAACAACTTAGTTACAAAGTGCGTCACGGTTGTTTATTATGCTTATGAAACGAATTCAATTTTGCTATCATTGTATTCAGAAAAGCCTAAAATTATTATAACATATTATTACAGAAATGAAGACTTGAAATAATATCAAATAATCTGAAACTAGTATAACAAAATCAATTAGCACTTGATTCTAATAAATATTACATTTATATATTAGTTACAAGGCCGATGGCTCATTAACGAATGCATCATTTCAGAAGAATGCAACAATCTTAGTCAATTCAGCGACTATTAACACGAAAGTATTAATACGAAAGTCGAATTACGTGCTAGATTTTTAAATATGTGAAATATTTAGGATAGTATAAATAAAAATAAATAATTATAAAATAAAAATGTACTTCAATTCTCAAAATCATTACACCAGATAGCTTACAGTAGGCATAGCTAATAGAAAATGTTGGTTGTGTTATGGCCGCATATATGTATGTAGTTTGCTTTGGAAAAAGTAGAATTTTGTTTGAAATTTGAATAAAACGACGTTGTGTGTCTACCTACGGTTGTATTTTGCGACTGAATGAAACTTACTTAACAGTGACCGGTCGGCAGATACATACACTATTATAGCTACGGTCCGGTATAGACCAACCAGCAAGTAAGTTGTACTTGTTTAGTTTGGGACTAGATAGCGCTGTGTGAATTGTATTGACTTTTTTTTCAATTACTTAAATGGCAGAGAAGCTGACGGCCCACTTGATGGTAAACGGTAACCGTCATCTATACTCATAAGCAGCACTACTAATATTGCGAGTACCACTCATGCGTTGCCATTGCAGAGGACTAAGATGGGCGTTTATCTTGTAATCACAGCTCAAATCTGACGTTATACAGAATTGAGCTCACGACCATGGGAAGTAAGGCGGTGTGGTAAACCACTAGACCACAGAGGTCGTCGTAAAGAAATGAGCACAAAGGTGCTAACGAAAATTTATGTTACAATTATTAATGGGAAATAGGTTAACTGGGCTATTATTCTCATAACAGAATGTTCATGTACCTCCTTGATTCAATTAGGAGGGTACAAATCAATCGAGCACACTGAAAGCATTCACAAGTTTGATTGGCATGTCGACGTTATACTAAAAACATTATATCATAAATACGGGAGCATGTATGATATATGTATATGTATGTCTAGTTTTAACTGACTTTAAAAGGCGAGGTTCTCTATTCACATATTTATTTTGTTAATAGTTTCCTCAGAACGCTGCCATATATATATATAAATATTATAAAAATCACATCATAATTTTGTTATTAAATCAAAATAGCTACTAAAAAATGTTATTCAGACAGAAGCGGCACCGCGACTAAGACTTTATTTTAATAAGCATTATATCGCGTACTACACTTTACTAAGAGAACTTATCCTATGGCGAATGGCCTTTAATAAAAACACTTAAATTATATTTTTTTAACAGTAATAAAAAATATAATGTTAAATTGGACTTCAGAAAGTGCGGCTATGGCTATTTGTTCACTAGTGAGGTAATGGAGTAATTAGTTTTAGGATGTAATGGGACTGGCATGTACTTTCAGATTATACAAAAGTCCCTAAATTTTAAAAGAAATAAAAAGAAAACAATTGGACCGTTGCATGTTCCCTACCCTACATTAATAAACAATGTGACATCAAGATCAATCTTTAATTCGCCGTTTAAAAATATAATGTATACATTATTCAACTTTGCTTTGCCATAAAATACATTTTCCACAGCAAATGGATAAAACGTGCTTCATAAAGGATTTACAGAATCAGCTCGATTCCGAACTGGAATTGGCGAACTTCTTCAACACGTGCAAATGCGACTTGAAAGTTTTAAGATTCCGTAGAATTGCTCACGATTTTCTCACTATTACTAGTTGCCATTTTCTAATGTTTCTTTATTAGCTATACATTTATAAATCCACGTATTGAGGGGTGACAGTATCGAGGTATATTATGATTTTTTTTATTATACTAGGTTGGTGGCTTACAGGCATACGGCCTATCTGATGGTAAATGGTTATCTCTTGACGCCTGAGATACTTGAGTGTCACATGCGTGTTGCCGACCCTAATCTAAATATTTAATAATATCAATTAGTCATTATTTCCAATCTTTTATGCCATAATTTAGCAACGGCGCAGTATGTAATCTTCTATATGTGTCTATCAGCCATCATAATTATCTTAGCTTATAAGTATATCATCTTTCAGATAGTCCATTCATATTTCCTTCGGAAGTTTTTATTTGAAATGAAAAATATTTGTATTTACCTAACTTAGGTATATATATCAATCATAGGAATATAATATATACGTCTATCTAAGAATATATATATATATACTATATAGTTGTCATGGTAAATTCAGAGTAAGACGGTGCCACAATCTGGTAGAAGGATCTCAAACGTGTCATAAGGAACTATTCTGTCTGTAGTTGAAGTCTAAAGGAAAACCTATGTTTAGCTAGGTAATATCATATTATTTTATTTGAAATTATGATAATAAAGACAATAATAATAGTTATAATGATACATAATTTATCTTTACAACATATATATTACGTAAAATATATAATATATTTTTTTTACATAATTTTTTTTTGCACGGAAGGTTCTTCACTATGAAGACTGTTAATAAGTTCGGTGATCTCTTCGGAGAGACTTTATAAGCAGTGTTTCGGTCGAGTAACCAGTGAAATCAATATATAAGAGGCAGTTCTTCTTAGGTCTCCGGAAAGACTACGCATGAGTGATATTATGGTCTTCACATGATAACGTGATATCCGTGATGCTTTGTATATAGACAGCAACGATTACTGACCATCATGTAGCTGTCATCTTATTTCCCATCTCAATATCATAAAAATATATTATATGACATAACTTTCTTTGAATTGTTTATGTATAGATTTTTAGTATTCTCTTATACTTACTATAAAATACACAATGATATGTACCTACCCGCACACAGTTAACAAGTCAATCTGAATATAAGGTCTTATTTGCAAATTAAATATTTGACTTTGACGTACGGAAATTAATTCGAGATCCACTTTTAAACTTTGTGTCATTCGTTGAACACACAATCAACAGCGACATTTTCCCTTTATCATGTGAAATAGAACCAGTGGCCATTAATTAGTTTAAATGACTCCTGCATTTGCTAATTCTGTGGTTAATTTGATGGTACTTATAATGATATATATATAAAACTTAAAAAAAAATCATATGTATACTTTTTAATTTTACAAACATTGTTTTGCCATTAAATTAATAACACTATAAAAAATAGGGGTTGGTGATAGAAGGGTGAAAATTTAGGGTTGTATGTATTTTAATGACACATAATAAAAAAATATAAATTAAAAATTTTGCCGAAGAAATAAAAAGTAAAGTTAGGGGTGGACAACGCTTATCACTTAGGGGTATGATAAAAATAGATAGTAGCCGATTCTTTGACCCACTGAATATGCATATAAAATTTCATTAAAATCGGTCAAGCCGTTTCAGGGGAGTATGGTAACTAACATTGTGACACGAGAATTTTATATATAAGATAAATAATAAAGAAATAATTTAGTTGAGTTTTTGCTAACCATTTTACTACCAAGCAACTACTGCAAACAACTGAATTAGACAGTTTGGTTAAAAAATAATAATAGAAGTATTAACAGATATGCGTTGTGTCTGGATCGAGACGAATACCAAAAATATATAATTGACCGAGAAAAAACTAGTGTAATTAAATTCTTCTGTGATTTAAATATAATAAGTTTGTTCCACCAAAGGTGTTTTTATCATTATCAGCAACCCACAGTCCACGCTCTCAACACTTTTAGAATTTGACTTTGCAGCTATTAAACACTAACATACATAGTTTTCACTATAATAAAGTTGCTCAGAACTTTACGAGGCGATTACTAGCATTTAGCAGAAGTCCCGCCCGCATGTACTTTGTTATGTCATAGAATTTCTAATCAAACTTATATATTTGTTCATATAGGTTCGTGGAAACGAGAATGGTAATTGGAGAGAAATTTTCTGTACTGAGGCGGTAATTTTCATAGTGAATTCATATCCAAGTAAAAGATACCTATATATCACTCAATCTAAATATCCAATTTTGTTTAGTAACTACTGTACATATATTCTCATTTTGTAAATTCCAATATATACTTTCTTTATATAACAGAACTATTCATGAAAATGAGAAGATATTATATGATAATAATAATAAAATTTCAGAACTATTTACACATCGCCGTCTAGCCACAAACTAAGCAAAACATTTATTATGGGTATTAGAGAACTGGTATTAATATAGTGATACATTTTTTTGTAAATACTTATATAATATACATAGAAAATAACTAGACCGATACGAACAATCATACTAATGAATACAAATGTTTGCATTTGACGACGTCATATAAAATTTCATTAAAATCGTCTAGTGGTCTAACACACACGCTTTTATATATAAGATGGTCGCGGGTTCGATTCCATCGCACGGCACAATCATTTGTATTCATGAGTATGATTGTTTGTATCGGTCTATATAATTGGAGTGTTTTCTATGTATAATATGTATGTATTTACAAAAAACCCACAGTCCACGCTCTCAAATTTGACTATGTATATGTATCTATAATAAAGTCTAGTACCCATAACACATTAGCTTTAGTTAGTCATAGAATTTCTTAATATATTTGTTCATATAGGTCTAGGTGACGCTGTGTGAATTGTCCTGAGATTATTATTATTATTATTATTATGTGACAAATCGAACCCGCGACCATCGTAAGTGAAACTGATATACTATCGAGACTGTCATTAAAAAAATTAATAAGGCAAACAAACTTTCGATATTAACAGCATCACGAATATCACGTCATCATATGCCCTTGATATCAATCATGCGTTGGTAATCCGGAGGAATCGACTGTCATTCAACATATCATTTGACTATATTTTGTAATTTTACTATTTTGAAACATATCCTACAAAGCATGCTGTTTGACTGGCTGAAATGGATGAAACAAAGGTATCCAAAGTATATGACTTCGTACAAAGGTACAAAGTCTGACTCTGTAAGATAATTGAAATTTATAGCTCTGTGTGTGCTCATTTGACGACATATGCCTTTCACATACGCAGAGTTAAAAAACACAACATATCGCATATTTTGTGTACATTGTACATATCCTACAAAGCATGCTTTTTGGCTGAAATGGATGAAACAAAGGTGATTTACAGAGTCTGAAAGTTTTGTTTGTGTGTTTTAATATTATACATATTATAATAACATATAAACTTTCCTCTTAAATCACTCTATCTATTAAAAAAACCGCTTCAAAATCCGTTGTGTAGTTTTAAATATTAAAACATACATAGGGACAGACAGCGACAGCGTTTTTATTTTGTACTATGTTATAATTATAATGAAGATAGGTACATTTATTTTTATACAATTATGCAATGTCGCCAAAACAGCAGAATAGTTTGTAGGCAAGATTTTGATTATGTGTTGCAATATATATTATATATATATATATTATATATTGCAACAACATATGCATATTGGTATGCATTACTTACGTAATAAAGGTAATTGATTTTCATTAGCTAGTTCTTATATCCTAAAAATCTTTTGATAGTTGTGATGTAAAATAAATTTGTTATTTTTTAACTAATGAAACGTATAAGTAACTTTTATATTGAACTTTAATTGCTCTTTAATAATGTCGATAATTTGATTATTTAATTAGAACGGTTACCGAATTACATATTACAGATTACGAAACTGTTAAAATAATAAATAATGTTATACAATAAAGTGATAAGTTATCACTTTATTACAATAGTAATAATTAATTTATAATATTGTAGTACACTTGTAATAATCTCAATTTTATTTGTGATGACGGAATGTCTCTATTTGCGCTGTTATATTAAAAAAATAGTCAATATACCACTTATGTTTCTAAAGTTATTGCCCTCTGTATATTTCATTTAAAATATATGTAATTAAATTTATTTTGCTATAAATGTAGGTAGTCTACATGAGTTGTGATTGTGAATAATGTAATATTTTGCCTAACTGCAAAGGTATGCAAAATGAAAATATTTAGAAATTAATTCATTTTCAAGAATAATTCGTTATCAACATTAATTATAAACATTATCACATTATTAGGTACTTAAAAATTCGTTTAAGGCGTATAAACATTTGTGGAGTAACCAATTATTTAATTTATTCATCAATTGTCGCCGTGAAAGCTCCTTTATATCGTCAGGTATTTTATACTATTTTTTATTTTATTTAACTGGAACGCCAAATAAGGTGATTTACCTTATGGAAAATGGTCACCGTTGCCTACAGGCACGAAGAGCACCATAGACAAATTACCTTGTTTCTTCATGCATTGAATAGCAGAGGACTATGATATTATACCTTACGATACCCGCAATTTTAATACCATATCTCATTTTCAAACCGAAATGCTGCTAGTGATAGAAATAAGCGCGGTCACGAGATCAACTTAGTATGAAAATATCAATATTTAGTTCTAGTATTTATTTTTTGTATACTTTATTGCACTGTGTTTATATACGGAAAAGTATTAAAATATTTTTTTTAAATAGACTTGTATAAAAGTCTAAGCAATTTCTACTATATTTCACTTACTTTTATATTTCTTAGTTACTTAGTAGTGTACTTAACCTAAAAGTGATTCAGTTTCATGGTTGTTATATTTCTACATTGGTCACAAGTTGCTGAATAAAAAATTGTGTATTGGTATATGCCTATATACATACAATTTTAAGAAACCCACATAGAAGAGCAAGTATAGCTATATAGATTTTTTCTAGTCTTTGATAACTTACAAAATAAAAAACATAGAAGGGTACGTTACTTACATAGAGTCTTTGTTTTATACAATTTAAACCTGCAACTTCTGTAAGTAACAAACTAGTCACTACGTAATAACAATAGGCCCAGACTTAGTTAAATTTGTTTAACTTGGAAACAATGTTTCCTGGGTATACTTGCTTTTGTATTTTTAATTTGCTAGCAACCCCAGTTCGCGTGTTTGGGTTACATTCAACTACACCCAACAATTTGTTTTTATCGTTCCACCGGATAGACTTTCTGTGGAATTTGCCACAATAATATTTAAATTCTTGGCTCACTATTACTTGCAGGAGTAAATATATACTTAGTGCACCTTTAGATAAGGTTTAAATAGTATTTTATCCATATTTCAACGGCCTATGTGGTTTAGCGGTTTAGCACACCGCCTTATTTCCGATGGTAGCGGTTTCAGTTCTTCGCACGATGCAAATATTCATATTTATAAATATGATTGTTTATATCGGTCTGTTGGTATAAAATCACTGTATACTACATAGAACAGAGACTGTAATATAACACTATAATCAACAATAAAGAATTATTCTTATATGCCATTCTAAAAATGGTTATTTCAACTTTTTCATACAAAATATATTTTGTTCCAAGTAACGCAAAACTGATCGTACCTACCTACCTATATCCAGCTGCATAACATCCGAAGCACGAGTGAGACTGCAGCAAAATGGCGGCACTAAAGAATGTTCGCCTAGGATGGTAGAGTAACGGGAATTTATGGCCGTGTGAAAAGTTCTAGATTTTCACAAGAGTTACTGGTTAGAACAAAATAATACAATATACTGCAGAAAAGTGCTTTCTTAGTATATAATAAGAGGAATATTAGTGCTATGCTAGTTGTTGTAAACAGTGTAAGTATTTTAAAAGGATATCTTATTACTGCTATTATAATTGACTAGTTGCTTTAACCAACATATACAATGTTATATGTTACCTTGTCAGACGTCATATATTTTTTGTCTCTGTCACTTGATAATATTGTACGTGTCAAATGGTATAAATATTAGAAATTTCCCTGATCATTATAGAAATCCATAAAATCCTATAACAACATGTTATATCTCCTTTTTTGTTGCTAGAATAATTATCAAAAATTAATTAACATAATCGCTTATACACTTCATAATTTTATAAGTAAAACATTTTAATAATTCGCTAATAAAGAAGGTTGAAGTTCTTAACAAAATTAATTAATTGAATAACATTCTTTGAGTGAATAAAAAATACCGGCGCGGATACAGCCAAGTTGAAGGTAAGCGGGTATACGAACTAATTTAATTTGGCATGAACTCCGTACGAGGTTTAATCAACTGAATTCAAAGGTCCTATTGTGGGTTCCGTATTTCTAGAAATCAAAGGAAGTCTATTATTGTTACTGGGATCGCATAAGTACCTATAATACACATTAATGTTTAATGTATAGGGATTTAAGACGTACCTTCTAAGAATTACCTCTTGTTGGTTTTGGTCACCGTACTATATTTATGAATATTTGTATTCTTAAGTATGATTACTTGGTGTGAGTGCTTATAACTATATATTACAATTATGTGAAAATAATATTATATCTAACAATTATATGTTATACTGTAGTCGAGTGAAAACTCACCGATAGTGTATGTAGCGCCATCTATTTGAAAAGTAGCGCTCTTGCACTTCTTAAAAACCTTCCCGCTAACGACTTGCCGAGTGGCGCTGCCGTGCGTAGCAGGGTTCGAAGCGATTTCGCGCCTCACCACATGTTGCATGGTGGCGCCACTGTCAAATCTATTGCGCAATTCGTCGAACGACGGGTCGGGCGACAAATCCGGCGATTTGTCGTGCCGACTCTGCCGCACTTGCCCGCACGTCACGCGTGGTGGTTTTTCTGCCGCGTTTTTGTCCATTTTGACTTCACTGTTCACTCACTTTGTTATTTTTCACTTTTAAAACACATTGTCACTGTCACTATAACAAAACAATAATCAATTAGATATAAAAGCTTAGAGGTGAAGCAATGTAAAGAATAGAAGAAGAATGAGTCGCTCAGTACGAACTATTGTATTATTTATTTATTTATGATTATGAAATAAATCTTGTTCATGAGTTATTCGGCTTTTATACACACATTGAAGTTTAAAATTAAATTATAACTGTACTATGCGAAAAATACTCACGTATATAATAATAATATGTTGGCATACCGTTCATCTTGAGATTTAGATAACTTGGTCCAAATTTTGCTTACAATTAAGTTACACTAATATAAGGAATGTCTGTCATATTAAAAAACGAACTTCTAAGAACATGTTGGAAGTTGTACAAGATTTTGCAGCAACAACATGAGTAATCCCAATGTTTACTAATTGCATAATTTATTAACACTGTAAATTCAGAGATCGTCGTACAGGGTATATAAAACCTGAAATCACTTAGGTAATACTTATGTAACTCTAAATACATATAAAAAAATCTAACGATAGTTATCTTCACATAGAGACTAAGAGGAAATACTTAAATATTATTTTAATACTAATTTTATCACTTTTAATTAGTATTAAAAATATAATATAATATAAATAATTTTCTATGAATGTTTATATATGTGTATACTTTTATACACAATTTTCCACTTTACTTTCTTGGGAAATTTCTTCGCTTTTATGAACTTATTTCGACTTACTATACCATTTATGAATAACCCTGTGAATATTGTGATTATATTTTATTAAGTTTTAATTTTCAGCGACAGGAATTGCAATAAAATTTAATTGTAATTACCACAGCCAATTTCTTACGATCTAAAATTAAATAGACATCTCCAACTCTTGGAGTTTATTTGAACACCGCGTGTTTACAAAAGTAATGAGTATCTAATTTTGAATGTTCCGCGTTTCTCGTAAATGTTTATTTTCATTAAGTGGAACTAACGAGTTGAGATTTCCTTCAATCTTGTGTTACTGGTGTTGATATAATTCGTTGATGTTATCTGTGGCAATTATATAATCTGTAATGTAATATTTCAGAATCTATATTTGCCATAGAGATTAAATACTCGCACTGGTGTATTTTTTTAAAATTGTGTTAAAAAGTATGTTTTCATTTTTGAAACATTAGTGAAGCCTAGTTTTTGGAATGTTTTTAGTATGTAAAGAGTTATAGTGTACTATTGGCTCCAAAAAGATGAAAATCTCGTAGATTTCTAAAATATGCTATTTCATAATACAGTAATTATAGCTACGTAGTAATAAAAAAAGCTATAAAAACACGACGTATGGTGAAACTTCTTCCATAAATTTTTGGAAGAACTTCACCCACGTGAAATTTATAGTTTTATTCTGATGTATAAGCTATATTATTCTCAATTTTCATTAAAATCCATTCTGTAGTTTTTGCGTGGAAGAGAAACAAATATCTATCCATCGATATTCATAAACTTCCGCGTTTATAATTTTAGTTAGATAAAAAGAAATATAAAAGGATTAATTAGAATGATGGATTTCCAACAGAGGGCGGTTAGGTACTACCTAAGTATACCATTACGATTTAAGAGTTTTATCTTACATTTTTTTTTAATATTATAAGTAACGATACAAAAAGATAGAGATCCCCCCTAGGATCCCTATTTTTTTGTATCGTTACTTACATAGGCTTTGGCTGTATTTCTCTGGATATATATAAATATAATACGGCAGAGGACAAGTCTAGTTTTTGAACGCATTATTGTTTTCATAAATAAAGTTACGACGGACCCTTTTATTTCGAAAAAATGTTAGCGCGCGGAAGCCGGTAACACAAACCAACTGAGGTACGAGTATATCTAATAGTTATTTATAGAACTCTATTGCATTGCTAATTTTATATATATTATACAACGTTAATTACCAACTTCATGATAGTTTTTCTGTATACCTAAAGGTTAGCTGGTAGAGAATGCTATACGGCAATAAGTTCGTCTTTTTGTACAAGTTATATTGTCCATTGAAGAATAAATAAATAATTTGATTATAATATTAACTCTTCAAACTTGATACACCAATTAGTAACCAGTCACTTGGACTTAGTACCGTAAGTTACTTGGTACTTACTTCAAGAGACTGCAGATACTTATATATCTCGTCTTAAGCATACACGTCAGTTTCAGAAGTTCGTGAATGATTTATCAGTTTGCAGGTATTGGTATGTCTCGGTAAAGGCATCAGTGGCTAGCGGTTTAGCATACAGACATACGCTATATAGTCTCCTGAACAGTATATTGTCTGTGTGGATCTGGGTATTTTATATATTTACACAAATGAATAATATTTAAGTATTTCTGTCAGTTGTTTAATACCGTAAAGTACAGGCTCTGCAAATTATTTTCAACGAGATATTGCTGTGTGAATTTCTTTTTGGTTATTATTATATAATCCATTAAATTTCCACTAATTTATATTGGATCTTTAAAAGTATCCACTGTTAACAAACAACAAACAAACTTACTGTATTATTAATTGTAATAATTACTTTAATTAATACAACAGTTTGATTTTTGAGGCAGAAAATACCTCAGTTCAGACGTGATGTACTTTTAAAAATCAATAGAAAAATAACCGCAATGAATGAAACTTGATTTATTGGAGTTTGATTGGTTTATTTATATTTAAGACTGACGTTATTCGCGTGACTTCAACCTATTGGCTTATTGATTGTAAAGTTACATTGGATCACATTTTCTTATCAAGTATCATTTTTCAAATGATAACAATTTGTTGACATTACAAACATTACAGAGATATTTAAAGTGACATATTCTATAAAAATGTACAAACACCTAATCCTACGATGGCCAGCATCTATCATCTATCAAATAAAATAATAAAATTGTGTTGGAAGTATGTATATCGAACATAATTTTATTATTTTATTTGATAGATGTCTAGAAAAGTTTCAGAAGTCTGTAGAAAGAGAGATAACAAGAGACGAGTGAAAATTGTGGTGATCCTATCAGCTGTTAAAGAAACGCATTGAAATTGGTCCATACGTGTGGGAGCGGTTAGACATATGTAGATTATATATTACATGTTAAACTTATAAAGCTATCTCTTTTCAATCCTGACCACTCAGTATGTTGTAAGGGGTACAGCAGCTTGCGAGAGTCTTCATAGCCATGTTTAAAAAATATTAGTAAAACAAATATAAAGCCACATAACTTCACACCTATCATTATAGATGATGTAGTCAGATGTATTGTCAACTGTTGATATTGTGTTGAATGTAAATCTATTGTAAAAGCACTGAATAATCCAAAGAGGCAATTCATAAATATAAATTGTCACACAATTTTTTTTCTTTAGCCAGATTTAATGTTTGCGTAATTCAGGGTGGTAAAACCACTCTTTTTGCAATATTTCAAGAAATAATGCTATAAATTTAATGGCTCGGATCTTTGATACGAATGTGTAGATCTCTTGTGCAGGCAATTGTTGCGTGACTAAAGTCGTTACTATATCAGTTGTAGGCTCGAACAGTACGGTATTTCCTTACTTAATAGTGGCGCGAACGTAACTTTGAATAAATTTCCAAGATAAAGTGTGCTAAGGAAGTTGAATAGTTTATATCTTCGTGCGCTTTAGAACTTAATTTTCTAGCAATTTAAATGTCTTGCTTTAAGTCGTACATGTGAATTTATTTTATAATGGTTGCAAATTTTTCTTAATGCTTTGTCCGCGTGTAGTATTAAAAATATTTTTAAACATCTTGTCAACGTTTTAACTCTTATATTCACGATAGTTTAATGCCACTGAAATGCCCATGAAGTCTTTAAGGGCCAAAACCTCTCCAATGAAAAGGATTAAAATTTATTCCCCCATTAACAAGAATGGTCTCAGTATTGTGTATTTCCGATGGTTAGAGGTTTTATTTCAGCACGATCTAAAGATTTGTGTTCACGAGTATGAAATGAATGTTTGTATTGCTCTAGTTGTAAATTACTAATATTATATATGTATGGCATTGTATAAATTATTCTGGATTTATATTATTATATCAAATTTTATTATTAAGATCTATTCATTAATACAATGTAAAAGATATTCATATGTACTGTGAAGAAAGTTAGTAATATAACTTTTTGAACAATTTCATCATTCTCGGTACTCCATACCTGTGACTTTTAATAAACGCTCCATATCTCCACCCGACTTATCTTTTCATCATAATTTCACTCGAAATGAAAATCTCTGAGCTGAATATTTATTAACATATTTTTTGTCAGAAAATACCCAAAGATCCGCTCTTAGAAACATTCAAATGACATTGATAACATTGTATAACTTTTTTTTATTTTATTTTCTGTATATTCATAAACATTACTATGTAGTAGAAGGCAGGGGGGAGTGGAGAGGCAGGAGGCATGTATACAGACTTATAGTCCAAATTACTAGTCCAATGTGCCATACCAAGTCAAAATGCAATCTTCGTGTCGAATTCCTTTTCACTATGTATGCTACAGTCAGGGTGAATGATCTGTTCATGCCCATCCAATCCTCCTCCACTGGTGCCCTCCATCGTAACACTAACTGGTACACCATTCCATTGTGATCTAGAACGTTTACGCTACAGTACTAATATCACGTAATATAAACACATATAGAAATCTAATTACATCGAGAATTTCAATCTTTCGGCAATCAGTATATAGTAGATATCCAACCTTAACATAATATCATCTAGATTTCAGTGTTTTCCTGAATTAGGTACATAAATGTTATGATAAAAACGTAAAAGAAAATACGAAAGGAGAGAAGAATGTAACGATATCGTTTAACGTTGGGTGTTATCTCGAGTTGTCTTAGCAATTCTCTCACCAACGGTGATGATACGAGCTGATTTTATGTCACCATTTTGTGTTAGAATTTACTCGGTTATGTGGATATAGTAATATATAGCATTTTGGTAATAGTAAAGATAGGAATCAAGCTACTCGGCTACTTAATTTATGTTAATGTTATGAATAATATAATTAAAGCGATCAATATCTTAAATCGAAATATTTAATTGACGACCTAGGACATCTAGCGGTTTCACACACCGCTTTACTTCAGATATGCGGGTTTGATTCCTCGTACGGTATAAACATTTGTATTTATGAGTATGATCGTTTATATCAGTCTGGGTATTTTCTATGTAGGTACATTACGTATCTATTTACGTAAAGGATATTTAAGTATTCTATCAGTTGTCTAGTACTGATACACAAACTCTGCTTAGCTTGAGATTAGATGGCGCTACGTGAATTATCCAGGTTTATTACTATCTACTAGTAGATAGTAATAAACCTGGATAATTCACGGTTAAAACACACATGGAAGTCTAGACTTCCAAATGAAGTTGCAAGAATTATCGCAAGAGGCGATAATATTATACATAAGTTTTAAATCCATACTAATATTATAAATTGGATGGTGTATCTCTATGTATGTTTGTTTGTTCGTTCTTTTCATGATAAAACAGTTTAGCACATTCTTAAATAAATTTGAGATGAAAATATATGACGTACCACAAGGACAGATGTAGGCTATCTACAAAATAAAAGAAAACCTGGGCTATATCTTTTTGGTAAAAAAGTCGCGGGTAAGAAAGAAAAAGTGACAAAGCAACAATAAAAATTAAGTAAATCATATGTATATTACCGATATCATCAAAAGAATTGCACAGCTAAAGTGACGTTGGGCCGGCTACATATGTCGAAGCGTAGATGATAGTTCCCTAATGTAGCGACTTAGGATGGTAAGCAGAAGCGCAGGCAGACCAGCTGCCAGATGGTCGTACATCAAAAAGATGACAGCCTGGACAAGATGCACCAAACCAAAGGAGGTAGAAAATTATGCAAGAGGCATGGTCATGCGTCCACCAATGAAATAATGCATATATTAATCCATTGCTGAGCTCAATAAAATGTAGTAGTAGAAGAAGAAGAAAGTCATGTTGAAGCGTGGTCATAGACGTTGTTCTATCAAATGTACCTATATATGAAGCACATCATAAATTATGATTGAAATATTTGTTATTAAGGACGGATCCCTAAATGTCTCTGTGTCAACGTGGCCGCATTTTTCTTTCATAACATTTTTAACTCGAGCCAGTTTCCCGCAGACCCCAATTGCCCGCGCGTTTTTCTTCAAATTTCTTTCGGCAAAGCCATTTATTATTTCATTAGTAACGTTTACTTGGCTTTTGCGCTGCTATTTGTCTCACTAGAAGACGGCTTTGGTCTTAGCACTTATCTTAAAGACTACGTATTTTATATTATAAGCCTGTCCTCACTAAGTCTAGTTAATGAAATGTATAACGGTGTGTTTACACTAAAACTGTTTTTAATGTTTGGAGTATCATCAAGGTTTATACACATTGAAAGTGATTTATAAAATATTACCTGTTTACCGCTATTTTATCTGCAAAATGTTTCACCCCTACTAAAATTTTTTTTAGGAAAATAACGATAGTCTGTTGTTGGCCTCGTAATATCGCCTATAACTATATTAAATTTAAATGAATAATACCAGTGACATTCATTATATTATTTAACATTTTATAATAAAAAATAATAATTAGAATATAAGAATGGGGGTATACGTATTTGAAAATTGTTAAAAAGAAAAAAAAAAACGCAGTGCTAAACACGATCGCTTAGGTACTATTTTTAACGTAAATATTTTATTTATGTTAGAATACTGGAATCTTAATAAAACCCAGGATGAGTTTCAGAAATCAGAGCTTCAATTTGTACGAGGTATATTTAGATTTGTATCTACTACAATTTAAAGGTATTATAGCAAGTTTCATAGTATTTAATGATGGCTGAAAATTGATGTATCTGGTTACAATATTTAAATAATTCTAAAGTAATTATCAAGTGATCTCACAATACAGGTATTTTAGAAGTTATTTGCCGATTTAACTCTACAAATATTTAATAAAATATTGAGGTTATATAGACTTAAACTTTGAACTTATAAAATCTGAATACCAGTACGTGATTTCTGTTTCAATTTTCTCGTAGATTTCCTTTGAGCCTTAAATCATACATACAAAAATTGCTTATAGATTGGGATATATCTATATTTAACATAAATACGACCTAGGTATATGAAACGTGATGGACTTTTCAAATAAAAACAAACAAATTTATTAATAAAATTAGTATTGAATGAAGCAGCTACATGCACTAATGAGTTTTGAATAAAATTGTATCAAACATTTTACTTACTCTATTTTTTATTCTTCAACGTCATATTAATTACTTTAATTTTTACAATACAGGCTCGGCCTATTAGATGCTACTGGTAAATTATGTATGATGTGTATTTAACAAAAATGTAATCTATTACATTATAACTTATATAGGAGAATAACTGTAACTACTTAAATTGGTGTCAATAAAATATATTATTATTATTATATTATTAATTACTTAATTCAATACTGGATTTTCTCAAATTATCAACCTTTTGGAATTAGACTTTAAATTAAATGTTTAGAATCGATTTCTAAAATTTGTAATATTTGAGTTAAGTTTGTACTGCTGGGGTGTATGACTTACACCAAAATAATTTTAGACTACGTATCAAATTTTTGTTGAGTTTGTAGTATATTAAAGTAGATGTTTATGGTTCTGATTAGAACATATTTTTCTTTTTGCAATACATAAAAAATCATGTCATGAAAACTAAAGTTTTAATAGTAGATCAAAGTCACGACCGCCAATAACTGCTTCAGTTGTTTCAAGTTAAACAACAAAACTCATCAAAATAAAATAAAGAAAAGAGCAAAAACGTATTCAGTCTCATTAATTAACTTCATTCCTCTTAATTATTATTGTATACCGTCCCAAAATATAACAACCTACCCACATAAAGCGAAGATTAAAATATAAACGAATGCTTCCCACAGAGTCGCTTTACGACAAATAACTTTAGTACTTAATGTTTTGTGTTTTAATTAGTTGGTATCAGGTTGGCTTAATAATTATTACAGTAGCAAGTTGTGGTATATTACCAACGTTATTATGTAATTTGAATTGCATTTAATTGGCATTTCGATATTAACATGTAAATAAATAAATTATCGGGTATGTGTTTGCATAACGAAATAAGAGTTATCTATATTTAAAGAGGATGATAGGAAATCTTGGGAAGTGCCAAGAGCTCCGGCTCAAGAGCATGGCTGCTAAATTTTAAATGAATCAAATCTGTAGAATTGTCAGTTCATGGCACCTCGGTATAGCATATGCTGAGCGGAAACCTATTGAATACTGCATAATAGTGCTACTAATAGAAAATAAAGAAAATAGAAACTAGGAGTGTATATTACCATGGCACCTGTTAATATACATATTTTTATAATTATAATTACAATTATAATTATAAGAATATGTATTAAAGATATTAGAACCGCTTCATATATTGCATTTCATATTTTCTTATCTTTTATACAAAATTATGCTATATAAAAAGAATGTACGTAGTTCTTTGAAATTGTTAATTATCTAGATATAGTGTTTCCATTCAAGCGCTTCTAGAAAAATAACGCTGTATTTTATATCTATGTATTTATTTAATTTTAAAATTTTGCTTGCTTGGACGAGAGTGATAGTGTTTAATTTTATTTTTACAATTTATAAATTAGAAAGTTTAAAAGAATATATTGCATACTAAACTTATTATTAAATTATACACATTTGTTAAAGTGTATTATTTAAAACATACAGTTTTAGTGTATATAAGTATGTATTTCATTATGATTGTAGAATATATATGTTTTAACAATACATGTTAACAATTGTGTATAATTTTACTTTATAATACGACTAAAGATTATTATTATTTATAACAGATTATTTTTATAGTTTAGATATGATATTATACTATGTAAGATTCGAATATGTAAGTGTGCCACTGTTAAAAGAAGTTGGCAAATAAAAAAAATATTGATACCCTTAAATCGTGTCCTGAAAGTAGATTTTTTTTCGTTTGTCAGGGTTGATACACCGAAAAGCAGTAAACACCTATAAAGTTTAATTTTACAAAATGCATATATATCTGACCTTTTTGAACGCATTTTGAACACATTCGTATTCATCAGTATGATTGTTTATATCAGTCGGAGTATTCCTTGTATAATAATTATGCAATTACAAAAATTAAATTATGTTTTAGTTATCTAGTACCCATAACACAAGCTCTGCTTAGCACGGGACTAGATGGCGCTGTGTGAATTGTCCAGAGATATTATTATTAATTTGTTTTGTTGTATGTATTTCCAATAGCTGGAGTATCAATTAGAAGATTAAATGAAATGATATGTATTGTGAACAAATTATAGTTCTCTAAATTTAAAATGTCATATAAGCTAGGTAAGTTATATATCCAGTTATTTACAATACACTTACCGTATATTAATGTCCCGACCCGTATCACATATCACAAGATAAATCTTGTACATTTTCTAACCTGCTGAATTCCCTCGGTTGATAATGGTGTATTGTTAGTTTAGAGTAACTGTTCATTAGTTCCACATTATTGCTTTTACTTACAGTTCATTATTTACTTGCTTTAATTTGAATACTGGTTTAATACCGTGTATTTGTTTATGATAGTTTTCTTATGTTTTAATTACCGGAATTATATACAAGATGGTATTATTTTTATCTGAAGGTAAAATCATGGCATGGTGTTTTCGCGATGGTGGGATAACTGTCCTAACTCATTTTCTGGCATCATTCCACCATCCATACTTCGTAATGTAATTTGTAATTGTATGTATTACTATTTATATGAGTGTGTATGTATGCATATATATGTGTATCTAAATGTTTAGTTGTTATTATGTATGTATTAATATGTGAATGCAATGGTTGTCCATAAATGTGTTTCTTTCGATTTATCTTATAAGATACTAAAATTTTAAATAAAATATGTGTTTGTCTGTCTCTTTATTACTTTTTCACCACTAAACAGCTCTTCAGCTTCTCATCATCCTTTATCTCAAACAATAATCTGGAAGGAGCGAAATAGGAGATGAAAATTTGTGCAGATGAAGTTGCGAGTAACATCTAGTCTATTGCTTTTAAGAACCCCTCGAGTTAATATTGTCATTTCTGTGTTTTGGTTAAGATATGGCCATCTTTACTACAGAAAAACAATCTGTGTGAGATTAGGCAAATACATTTTATATTAGGCAAAACTCTTTCGTGATTTAAATTAAAAAAAAAGCTTCGTACTATGTACCTTTTAATTAAAAAAATAACTCATTTTTTACTTTGTTTATCTAGTCTAGAACATGACATTTGATGTTCCGTTTTTCCTCCATTTTGTAATTAACTTCGTTGGATGTTTGATTGGCACCGACTCAAATTGGCTAGAGAAGATAAGAGGCTTATAAAACATTTTAACTTTAGTTTCACTTATAATTTTTATTGACGATTGTTAAAATTCTAATATTATATGTATAAAATAATGTTATGTAAATAATACATTCATATTTATGTTATTAGTATAATTGGATATAGTATATAGTGCTGTTCTCTTTTCTGTGGTAGCAGTATAGTATATTTTGATAATATTATGTAATTAGCTGGTGTCATTTCTCTCGCATCATAATCTATCAAATTAAATGAAATAGAAAAGTTTACCTTTACCTACTGATAATATTATAGCGTAGTAATCATTACATAGTATAAAACAAAGTCACTGTCGCTGTCTGTCCGTACCTATGTATGCTTAAATCTTTAAAACTACGCAACGGACATATATTCAATGAGTTCAGCATCGTAGGATCATAGACAATATTCAAAATATACAAAGATAGAAATGGAAATGAGTTTCCGGAACAAAATCATATTTGTTTCACAAGCAAGAATATCACGTTTGTTGTCCTAATATTGGTGTAGGGTTTCTTAGATAGATCTTTAAAAACAGAATTACAACGTTTGAACCTTAAAATAAAAGGAAAACATTAGATCTCTAAAAATTTCTCACATACATATATATAATATTATATTACATTTAAAAATGTACATTAACAAATGTTATTCACTTTGAGTAATATTTTTAAATAAAATATATATTATAGAATGTATATAATAATGATGACGGTCACAAACAGGTATTTACGCATTAAAAATAATATAATATATAGATGCACATGTTTGTCATTGTTCAACAGAGTTGAATAAAAATGGTGCAAAGCTGAATTTTATTCTAGATTATCATACTATATACGTATTTACATAAAAAGAGTTTGTACATGTCTCTAGGTCCTATTCTAGCCAACAAGCAACTTATTTTGTATGCTGTATTTCGATTGAAGAGTAAAGGGGAAGGGAAATGTGAATCGTGAAAAATTACATGGTACAGAGGTATTACATCGAGGTCCACTGGAATTGGAACATATGAGAGACATGTAATGACTTGTATCCGGGGTGCTGTTCATATATATAGGTGGTGGTTATCATTTACCATCAAGTGGTCTGTTACCTTATTTTATTTTCCAGTTATACATATATTAAAAAACACATCCGCGTATAGTCAACATGAAAATATTTTAAAAATAATATCTTACCATTTTTCTTTCTTGTCTATTGCTTTTATAATTCATAATGTTACCTACTTATCACGAAGCGACATTCAATTATGAAAAATCAACAAGTTAATAGATTCTATTCTGCCTTTCACCATCTGGCTTCTCGAGATATGGCGCCTATGTACACATAATTAATTTAATTTGGACGGGATGTATCAACTTTTATATCTTGTGCCTCAATTTGTAAGAAATCATTTATCATTCTCGTCTTAATTTGTATGGAGTACGCTTGTATGGAGTTTGCATTTTAATTTTACTATGGGAAAACAAATGCTTATTATCATAAAGGTTGGTTAATAACGAATGGGGATAATTACACTCGTAAGTTTGACTGCGTATCTGTGTCTCTGGGATCATAGCTTCTAAATGAATGGACTGATGCAGTTTTTCTAAAGCGATTAATGAAGCTATGATTATATAGTATACTGCGGGAACTCGCAACCATAGTAAGTTAGACTTAAAATTTAGTTATTGTAAAATATTGTTAGGTACATTGCAGAGACTAGTTTTGCGGGTAAAAACGTATCATAAAAATATGATTTTATGGCTACAAGTAAGGGTAAATTCAGATCTGGCAATATTCCAAATCATGCATATTTGTTCAACAGTCCTTTCGGTTATAACAAACAATTATTTTGTTGTCTGTTGTACTTTAATCGATTTCAAATATGAATTCCACTGTACTTTTTTAATATATGTTGCATATTTATTTATACATAATTGTCATTGTTGTCTCATAGATATAATATATTAAAAGCAAATGACGTATTTTATGAAAAACACATGCTATATTTTTCATTCTTTTTAAATCCACTAATTTTGTAAGTCCCGTAGTTCTGGTAAGTAACGTACCTATACATAACGTAAGTACGTAAGTATATTATAATAATATAATAGAAATAGCATATTTGTGGGCTTGAAAACTTGCATAATTACTTTGTTCGTCATTTTATTGACAATAGAGATTATTATGTCTTGACTACTTTATAGATGTACTACTGTAACATGTAGTCTAACTATAAAATAAAGTCTCCCGTCGCTTCTGTCTATGTGTTCGCGATAATCTCGAAAACTATTATTCTTCTACTAATTTCTGACTATAGTTTAGGTATAGAAAATATTGTTCTACTATTTGTACGGGTCCGAGGCAGGTCGTCAGTTAACACTACTACTGAAAATATGACTATGTCCTGAATCAGTGGTTTCTTAAAAAAATGTTTATTACTATTAAACAACACAAAATTACAAAATATTTTGATTACAATAACATAATGATGGGATGACATGACAAACAAATGGCCTAGAAATCATGGCAATGCCTGTGTCATGTACATTCCATGACATATTTAGTCATCAAACAGGGAATATTAATTGATAATATACTTCTAAATAGTAAAGGTTACACCGCTAGTTTAGTTTGTTATCACTATACAGATGTTAGACCCGTATCTGATGGGGATGTTTCAGACAAGTTCTGACAGTTGGCGACTGAATGGAATTGTCGGATCCGATGAAAATGTTATGTTGTGATCTTTTACAAGTTTATATTTAATGTTATCAATATGTAAGAAATAATATTAAATTTATTATATATTGAAATTGGATTAACAAAAGGGTCACTAGTAGGATTTTTTTTGTGTGATCAGAATGGCAAGGAAACTGTAGTAGTATTAGCAAGGAAAATGTTACTATCATATGATAGTGATAACTATTGCTTATATGCTGCAGTAGTAAGCCTCTTACACAACTTACGAGACAAGCTGCTTCACTGCTTGACGTTACAAATAGGCGAGTTGTCCACGTAGATGATTTTGCACAAAAGCTATCCCGACTTTGATTATTTAGAATACACCATGTTAGTTACGTGTTAGAAATATAATAAATAAACTGTTTATCCTTATATATATATACACTATCTAAGCAAAATCCGGGTACGCTCTTATTCCGGTGGAATAAAGAAGAGAACATCAAAAACCTTGAACAATAAAAAGTTCAACGGGGTCAGATCATAAATATTGGTCACTACGACTTATTAAATCTTATTGCATGATTATATTTGACCCAAAAAATTAGTGCTTGTTGGTAGTTTGTATTCACACGTTTCGACTTGTAAATGTAAACTTACAAGGATTATTTAAAAGAGCAACACACAAGTTTCTTGCTCGTTCTTCTTGTGATGAGACAGCTTTCCGAACGAGTGGTAGAAAACAAACAAATTGTTATGACTATTCAAAAGTGCTTAAATTAAGTTTATTTGAATAAATGATTTTCTATTCTATTCTATTCTAATGATGAACCGACCTTTCCGAACGGCGGGGTCAAAATTATGGATTACTTAGGTCGCCATCCGATAGAGTAATATTTTTTTATTTATTTCTATTTCAATTCTTTTTTCTTTATATTAAAGTTCACAATATCAGTTATGAAAAAGAAATATGAATAATATATATTATTTAAGTACCTAACTTACCATGTCTACAATTTAGATGAAAGAGCTTATGTTTTGTCACGGCAATAGCATGCATATAGCTTTTCTATCTACCTAAAATAAACTTTGTACGACATCTTCTTGTTTATCCCTGTCTCATCTAGTCCTACCATCTATTACTATCAGTTAGTATATGTATATGTATATAGTAGTTTTACATTTTAATCCTCGGAAATAATTACGTATCACTATGTAGTTCATAAATTCCATGGTGTTGTTTGGGGTTCAATTGGACTGTAGGTATACTATTTCAATTTCATAAAGAAATTAAGAATGTTAGAAAGTTGGTTTAATTGCTAGGTTTATATTCAATTTGTTTTGTCGTCATAAAACAAACTTAAGTTGCACTAATTGTATGCAGTTTCGTGAACTTTAGAATTTACCCTATTTAAATTCACTGCTATATACGTACATATATACAGTCAATACAGTTAACGAAGGGGATGCAAGTCATAATCTACGCCTATTGTTATAAATTGAATAGAACCCAGAGCTATCGCTCTGAAGCCTATCCGCTGCATTGTATTCAGCTGTGTATTACGTCACACGTTGAATTGCGAAAATGGGTTCAAATAAATTAAATTGCAAAATTATAAAATAGAAAATAAACTGGATGGAATAATTAGGTGGATAGGTAGGTAAATTTTGTTATAATTAAGATAGAAAGGGAAAAATTCATCAACATACATCGAGGCATTAAATTTTACTGTGTAGAATAAATACTAAAATGGAACCTTCACAATAAATAGTTGCTTATGCGAGTACCACATACTCTCTCATAACTTTTATGGAGTAAAATCTTATATTCATAAAATTTTATAGTTCGTTTCTGTTCTTCAATAAACCGTGTATACTAATATTCGTTATCAATAACTAAAATATAATAATGTAACCCGTCATACTCGTGACCGGGTGCTGCTTGTCTGTCGGATTACGAACACTGATTAGACTATTTGCCTTTGCAATAGCATACGCTTATGGTCACTTTATTCTCCCACATTTTTATTTAAAAATTAATCCGTATTATTATAATTATGTACAACATCTATTTGAAAATAATACAAATGGAGTTTCTCTTCAGTTACTCTTATCTCGAAATCATTCCGACCCGACGTTAGATTTAACATATCATAAGAGTCTGTAATAGACCTAAATGAATAAAGATATTTTGAATGTTGAATAACAAATGCAAATCCTTTACAATAATGTCAATTAGTAACATAATTAACTGTACCATTAACCATTTGCCAAACGACCTGCGAACAGCACATTAATTAGAGGCATTTATTTCAGAGAATACATTTAAAATACAAGTAGTTAAGTAAACTTCAACACTTAAGTGTTCGAAATTTTTGAAACTGTCTTTAAGAGTATCCGCACGCACTAAAGTTGTTACAATTAAGTAAGTGAAAATATTTAGTGTGCTTCTCTTTAGTGGAAGAAATATCTCAGATAACTTATACATAACTACTCATTTAACACTATAAAGAACTTTTGTAGATGCATAACACAAAATTTTGCCATATACCTACATATTTTTTTTATATGATCAAAGACTTTTTAGAACTTTAAAGGTTGCAAGTAAACATGTCAAATACACTATTTTATTGTATCTGTAACTAACTTAAGATTTTAGACATTACTTTTAGTGTATTATTTATTACCTATATAATGTTCAAAACTGGTTGCGTAAAATAAAAATTATAAAATAAGTGTGTTTTTGATGCATCTAAAAAATATAAACATTTTCATGATAAATTTTAATAGTTTTTATTATTAAATTTGGGCGTAACGGAACTTCAATCTCAATTAGCTGCTTGTCAGCGTACAATATACATATATCATATTTTTTTCAGGATTTATACCACATTCATAATTTTTTTTCACAAACTTAATTTGTATAAAACACACTGTAAAGCACACTATTGTCTTAGGTCCTCATATGTATCCAATATCATTTTGGTTTCTGTTACTATATTAATGTTACAAATATTACAAAGTAGTTGGTCTTATTTACAATAGTACATCGGTTTGCAAAGCTCGCTAAATTAATGATTACAATTATAGACTCAATTAAGCAAATAGAGTATTAATTACTCAGTAATTACTCAGCATTAGTGATAGTGTTATTCTTGAATCCTTGCTACAGACTAATAGCGTTGTACTTATACATTTATAATGTAAATACATCATATATGTATGTCTTAAATATGTCGGTTTATTAGTCAATGTACGAATATTTCTTTGTCATTAAAAACTAAAACAATTTTGTATATTAGACATTTGACAAAAGGTAAATACTGTTTACCTTTTAACAAAAGGTAAACAATCTATTCATTTAGTGTTGGAAAGATTGGATTCTTTATTTTATGGTTACAAAGAAAATATTTCCGTTTTCTGTTCAACAAGGTAAATTTATCTATTGAAGCCTTACTCTACTATTAATACGCTTCTTATATTAAGTTTGAGAAAGTTTTCTTCAATACCACAAGTTTTAACAACTCCAATCTTAGATTCATTTTATAAAGTTTGAGCTATCAAATCCGCCGTATATATATTTTTTTATTTCATAACACTATACATAATATTAGATAAGCAATATTGCTACAAACAATATATTCTTATTATGAACCTGGTATATTTTATGGCGTTATTATAACCTTTCACGTTATAAAAGTGACTATTCCAAATATTTGTGAACATAAAATATTGAATGTAAAAACATTCGCAGTTCACTTCAAATGTATATAAATATAGGTACCTATAATATATAATATGTGGTAATATTCTACAACTACTAACATACGTTGTATGTAATGTTTAGACCTTACGTATAATTTTTTTTTTGTGTAATATATTGTATATAAGTCCTTATACGTATAGTAGATATGTTCTTTCACTATTGTAACTTGTAGTCATCTACTTTTAGTAAAATTATTTTTTATATAAAGTTACAATACGCTATATTAAATGTTGAAACACAATATATAAAGTACATAATACATATATATTTATGTTAAATAGTATTTTCTTTAAGGGTAATCATTTTTAAATTTATTGGAAAAGTTGTAGGATACATGTATATTATTAAGAATATAAGATTTTTATATTGGAATCTTTAGACTGAATTATTATAATAAAATAGATTAGAGCCTGAAGAAAAAGTAGACTTGGGCAAGTTTCTAAAAGCAAATTAAGTAATCTAATATCATATCCCAAGATAGTATCTACGTTATTATTAAATTGATTACTATTATGGAATATTCTGAACCCGTCTCACTACCTTATGGGAATTGAATAATTATAATTCGATTTCGAACACCCCTTTTCGTCCTTTACATGATAGAACCCTACGATGCCCTTTCGAGAGTGATCTGTAGTAAATCTTATATATAAAATTCTCGTGTCACAATGTTTGTTTACCATACTCGTCCGAATGGCTTGATCGATTTTATGAAATTTTATATGCATATTCAGTATGTCTGAGAATCGGCTACTATCTGTTTTTCATACCCCTAACTGATAACGGTTGTCCACTCCTAACATTATTTTTTTATTTTTTGGGTAAAATTTTTATGTATATTTTTTTTATTGTGTCATTAAAAAATACAAACAACTCTAAATATTCACCAACTTCTATTTTTTAATAGCGATTTTAATTTTTATGGCAATAAAATGTTTGTGGGGTCACCTAGTGTCATATATAGTAACTATGAACATATGTATGTAGATATTTGTCTTGTGTAACTACAGTGATAAACAAGCTGACATCCCACCTGATAGTAAGCGGTAACTGTCGACTATATACATGAACTGCACTATGGATGTCATGTTGACATTTGACACCCTTAATACCACTCCTGCATTACTATTCCAGCCCACTAATATGTCATGCTTTCATACCCTGTAATTTCACTGTCATAATTCAACTGAAACACCGCTTATAGGGCCAGCTGTTTGGCACCTGAAGTACGTGAGACAGATGTCGACTACTTTTACAAAGTCTATCTAGTTATAAAGTATAAATCAAAGTCCACTTTAAAGAAGTTTTAACAATATTAATAGGAATCGTACTAGGCGAGATCACATCAAGAAGCCACTGCATTTTCTCAAAAATTAGAAGATCAAGTTTCAAATTAAATAAGTTACAGTTCTGAACTTTTCAAATTAAACCGGCGATGAAATTCCGCGATACCGGCTGTTATAAAGTTTAATAATAACATATCTATATATTTATTTATCTTCACTGATACTCATCTTCGGGACAAATAGACAGAATTAAGCCATTGGTGTCTATACACAAGACTTATCAACTTTACAACAAATATTACTTAAAGTATGTAATATTATGTTATCTGTGCTTAAAGTAACTTTTGTCATTAGTTTAATTTCAAATCATTAAATGGATATAATAGCTTAAGTTTTAAGTATTTCTACTTTATGTTTGCCGTTACTTATTCTATCTACGTCTCAAGACTTCATTACCCGTATACATCGAAATTTGGTAATAAAAATTGTCTCATTTTTTTCTTACTTCATACTATTACTATTATTCCGTTTGAGAACTTCTTTTACAAAAGTTATTTTTAAACTTTCGTGTTGAATATCATCATCATTTTCAGTTATGTATCAAAATTAATATATTTCTATAAAAAGATCTTATTTAAACTATTTTTAATGCTTCTCTTACTCCGCGATGAGAAGTTTTCGAATCCACTGAAATCCACTGTATAAATTTGGTTTCCAAAGTTTGGAACCTTCAGTTTATACATGACGTGTAAGCCAGACATGGTAGGTACGAATTATAATTAACAATATAACGAACACAAAGTTAAATTTATCTATGGTACAGAAATAAATTTATCTTTGTATGAATGTAGACGTATATCTTTGTATACGAAATATTGGAATCAGGTTTTTTAGACAGTTTTAAATAAATGTAAATGGGTTCAAAGAGCGTGGAATACTTTTATATAAATAATTGATAATACGCTAGGGGCAAGAATTTGCTGTTAATACTCGAAACGTTAGAAATTAATTATAATATTATACCTGTGTTAGAAATACTATTTATATAGCTATTATGTATATATATAGGGACATATATTCATAAGTACATATAATAATTTCAATTATGTTTTTACCCTTTACAAAATGACGACCTCGGTGGTCTAGCGGTCTAACACACCGCTTTACGTCCGATGGTCGCGGGTTCGATATTTGTATTCATGAGTATATATATATTAAGTATGTATTTACGAAAAAAAAATATCTATATATTTGTATCAGTTATCTAGTACATATAAGCTTTAGATGGTGCTGTGTGAATTGTCCTGAGATTATTATTATTATTATTTTACCCTTTACAAAGTCTCAGCATGGTTAACGCATTCTAACCAATTTCAGCAGCGACGCAACAGCTTGTAAGCTGTGTTTCAGTTGAAAGGTGAGATAAGGCAGTAAAATTACAGGATATGGATGAATGATATTTTAACCCTTCTCAATGGCAACCTAAGAGTGCCATGTGGTACCACGGGCATCACATGATGATATAATGTCCTCGTTACCGTTAATGTATACAAATGTTAGCAGTGAGGGAAGGAGATATAAATAAATAAATATGTAAAATCTCAGGACAATTCATCATCTAGTCCCAAGCTAAGCAGAGCTTGTATTATGGTTTCTAGACAACTGATATAAATACTTAGATATTTGTTAATATGTACATAATATAAAATAATAATAAACTCCCGGATCGACACAAACAATGACACTTATGAATATAAATGTTTAATTCGAACGCGCGACTATTGGAAATAAAGTGGTGTGCTAAACCGCAAGACCACCGAGGTCGTCATTATTAGTAATGGGGACTGATGAATTCATTGCTAGCAATATACCATGTCAGGTCGGTCTCCACGTAATTCCCTCAGAAAAGTATCTTTAGAAATTCGTGGTGAATTTGTCAATATGGTTTAACTGACCTGGTCTCATGTTTATCTTATTATCTTCGCCTGAAGCTCCTCCAGAGTAAAGCTTTAACGCAGAAGATGCATCATTTCATTATCAGCGTTTAAAAAAATTGTTAGCATTTACTATAAGCGGCTGTAAATTATTTGTTATTTCCGTAGCAATTAATTGTAGCGTTAACGTTAGAAATGATAATTTAATAAATAAAGTACGTAATATTTTGTGTCTGACATAAAATTAAAATAACCACATAATAAACAATTGGAAATTAAAACAAAAACAAGCTCTAAAGTAAATTGTACAATACCTCTTCGAGGATACAATACTGTTAAATGTCACGACAGACGTAACAATGGTCGCCATCCTTTGTGGTCTTAGCTTTTGTCTGAATCCGTAGTATCATTACCCAGATCGCAACTGTAGAAATTCAATTCGTTTCGCTTTAGTATGGTAGAGCTACATGCCTTGCATATTAATTAAACAAGAAACATTAGTAATGATTATTCTTCATGAAATTCTGATTCCACAAGCCTCCTTTTACATTTCATATTGCACTTATTTCAAACAAAAAGAATTCATTTGTTTCATGTCTGTCATTGAATGCTAAACGACCGTCATACTAATACGGACGAATTTATAAATATATATTAAATTCATAAGTGAATGGAAGGCAAAATTTAATCTGCTAATCCCAAATGATGAATGATGCTTATAGATAGAGGATGACTTACAACACAAAAATGTATTATGCACGGTTATGTATAAATATGTCTAGTCTAATGTAGATATAGAGTTTATGTAGAAAAATATCAAAATTTATAGCAATGACAATGTTATTTTATTGCACTTAGAATGAGTGCGTAGCGGTTTCTATGTTGATTATTGCATGCCTCTTACTTGTTATTCCGTAATTATTTATTAAAGAAAACATATATTCGAAAAAACACAAGTTTCTTGTTCATTCGTCTTGTGATGAATCTGTGTTCCTAACGAGTAGTTAGAATAAAAATAATATGACTATTCAAAAGTGCTTGTATTGAATTTATTTGAATAAAGATTATTTCTATTTTATTTAATTCGAATAGCAAACGATCTGACGGCTCATATATTGGTAAGTAGAAACTGTATTGTACATAAACAGCACTCAGTCATCACGTCATCAAGTACAAAGTACATGTATATGTACTTTATCATACTATTACTATAACTTTTACTAAAATATATAGTAATCTCGTACGCACAAAAGTTACAATCGAGAAAGTATAAAACTTGTAAAAATGTTCACTTTATTGCATAAGTACTTACTACTTATGTAGTAGTATTTTATTGTATTAATTAAAAATTACTTTACATATTTTCCAATCTAATATAAAATATCTTTACTATTTATCAAATCATAAAATAGTATTTAATAACACTAATATGTATATGTACATAAAAAAACGTTATTTTGTTTTGTTAGTCCTGATAGTAATTGATATTAATATGATTCCACGTCCATTAAAGTTAGTAAAGATTCTGTTATTTATATGTGTAAAAATAGTAAAATTATTTTTATTGTTATGTAATAGATATAATTCTGAGCACGTCTGAAACTTTTTCCAACTTCAATAATTGACCTAAAAATCTTAAACTTTAGATACTTCTTTGAAACGTGACACTAATGTCTAATAATAAAGAAAAGCTCTCAATTAAAGTCCTGAAAAGTAAACAATATAAACAGTACTATAATATTTATTTAGTTGATGGTATAGTATCTCTAAAGCATTGTAGTAGCAAAAAACAATAGATTTAGAAAGATCTTAGCGCAGCTGACCTTTACAAATACATCGGATGAAAAGAGAGCGTATGAAGATTACAAACCCGCGAAAGGATTTATGTAGCAGCTGAAAGCCAACTACTGCCTGACTGATTTTAGTTTGTGAGTACGACTAGGGATTTACACCTCAGTTCAGATCATTGGGATAGGGCAGGAGATCAAGCGAAGGGGCGAAGACATAATCGTAACTCTTAGATAGTCTGATAAGAATAAAAGGCGCACTATTATATACTGTGTAGTTTATGGCAAAAAGAGCATAGTATGTGTGCAAGTGAATGGCAGCGTGTCGCTTAATTCGATATGTAATTAGCATTAAGCTAGGCTGTTTATTGTTAGTTGGATTATGGATTGTTCAGACTCACTTTCAAATGGAATAAAAATTCCATTAAACTTCTAAGCTCCGAGGTCTCATATAAAACTTTGACTAAGGCTTTACAAATTATACTTATTTTATCTGAAACTTTATCAGCTTACGTGTAATCCGTTAAACATCAGAACCGTAAGAGAGAGAACATGTTTTAAAAAGATTACAAAAAAATTATTCGCGTCTCAAAAGTTTCTACTTCTGATTTCATGAAAGAACGTGTTTGTTACAGAAGTATTATAAAGATTTATATGACTTATACAATTGATATTCAATTTTTACGTCATATATATACCTTGAAAGTATTCTGCATAAGAGTAAAAATGAATATTAATTAATGAAAGTTTAATTAAAATGGATGAATACTTAATTATTTATTACCTCCATATATGAAAGATTTTGTATCTGCGCGTACAGTGACATATTAATAAGGTACACTAATTAATTTACAATTGTATATACAATGTAACTTTTGTTGTAACTAATAAATCGCTAAAAGAACAGAACCAATTATTTACAGGCAACGGACACTGTCCGTAGACGTCAATTTCGTTGCTAAACAACAAAATATCGGTTTACTAACAATACTTAATGACATGCAAACAAAAATGCAACGTAACTTTGTTGCAAATGTATTAAAGTGAGTTGTAAAGTACAAATGACTTGCAGTTAATGAGTTTGTTATCCATTTGTCTACAAAATTCCTGTAATAAGGCTAATATTGGATAAATGTATAAAAATGCTACATTTATCCAATATTACCGATGTTTTTTTATACTTAAAAAAGTATATGTATGTGTAAACAATATTAATGTGTACTTTTTAATGAATCAATTAATAACAATTAGATAGTTTCTCTCATATTATAGTGCGGACAACAACATCCTATTTGGCTGACTTATAAATGCCACACCGCAAATACATAGCAAATAACTCCAATAGTTAATCAATCTTGCCATTGCAAGTCATAGAAAGAACAAGACACCAATTATTAATATCTCGTAAAGGATGCAAATATAATGATCCTCCCGCCCAACGGTGGACGTTGATGGAGCACCAGTGGAAGATGAGAATGAAGGTCTGGCTAGCTCATCGTGTTGAATTTAAATTAGTCAGGAAGGTTTGAACGAGGAACCGCAAGTACATTCTGACTGAATGTACCTTAAATTACCTTAAAAAACCTCTTCCGTTATATTATAGGTATTATCATCACGTATCGACTGATCGTCATGGTTATCACTTCATGAAATAAAATAAGGGTTTAGTACACAATATTGCTGGGAATAAGGTCTGGTAAATTGTTACATTGCGAATGTAAAAAATAGTTATGTTCAATAATCTCTAAGAAATGTTTAGTTTACACAAATTATAGCACTATACAGAACAAGTTTAATAAGACACTTTCTCGTAAAAGAGGCCGTGATGTCGTCCATTATTTTCATCGGTCTACCCTGACACACCTCACTGAATAAAACATCAAATGCTTTTTGGCTTCTTTGTCAGCCATTGTGAATTGGTTATGGCTACATTGTAGACTTAAACAGATGTTTATGTATACATATGTATAGCCGTCAATTAAAATTATTTATACGTCTTTTGACAGCCTCAATGGTCTAGTGGTTTAGCATACTGCTTTACTATCCGATGGTCGTAGGGTCGATTCCTCGCACGGTACAAACATTTGTATTCATGTATGATTGTTTGTATCGGTCTGGGTGTTTTCTATGTATAATATGTATTTATATAAAAAAAAATGTATTCATGTCTTTATATCAGTTGTCTAGTACTCTTAACACAAGCTCTACTTAGCTAGGGATTAGATGGCGCTGTGTGAATTGCCTTAGATATTATTATTATACAATCTTAACCCCAAGTCCGTTACAGGACAGTTACCTGTCAGTCCAGTGCTAAATTTGTATAAATTCTTTAAAGGTTTTTTAAAGGTCGTTTATAAATAATTTTTTTCATAATTCGTATCATACACATATTATTATAAGTCAGTTGCATCAATCCCTAAAAGGTATTGATGCATATATTTCTAAATACTTTCACATACTGAATATTCGGTGACTGGTAAATGCGAATTTATCAGTTTCAGAGTCATTTGTTTCGTATTATAATTTTAAATTAAATATAAAAATATTTAATAAAATATTTTAATCATTTTAAATACTTTATCTTTTTATTTTTTTATTGGTTTATAAATTTCAGATATTTTTATATACATACATATAATGAATATCATATTACTATTAGGTTTTAATAATCATAATATTTAAATCTAATTATATTTTAAAGATTATTCTGTTTAGCCTAACACGAAGACAATATAGCCACAGTTAAGAGATAATGTATTTATTTTAATAAAAAAAAACTAACAAATAATCATTGAATATCGCGTGTTACAACTTAGTTTAGTATTATTTAAATATATTTTCTTTGGCAATCTCAAAATAATTATTTTCATACTGAAGGAAACATAAACAAATGTAGTGTTTATTTACATTTTTGCGTATTTTTATCTATTCGTTTATAAAGGCATCATAGAAAACTACTGAAACGATTTTATTGATGTTTGCTTGTTTAAGATTCCAATGCCAGATCTTTCTTTATACAATTATAAATAGGCTTGATGGTAGATTATTGTATGCTGGTGATTAAAATGTAAACCTGCTTGTTATGTTAATATTTATATTCTTATATACGTGGTCTATGTTCCACTTCCTAATGGTATCCATACGGATAGGTTTAGTATCTACCAGAAAACAAGGGATAAATATAGATATTTTTATCTTAGTGATCCATATCTTTTCAGCAAGAAAGTAAAAAGTGCAAAATTACTCTTTTTAAAAAAAATTAATTAAAAATATAGAGTCTATATTCTTTCTACGTATAATTCTTTCAAGAAATTTTAATTTATTACAACATATAGGTACAATGTTTTATACGTAACAATTTTTTTTTGGAAAATTTATTAAAAAAACTATAAGGAAGATATTATGTAGTCATATAGATCGGTTTATATTATAAGCAGGTGACTCAAAAAATATAGTAATCCTAATAATTATTATCCCATCAAAAACATAAATGTGAAATGATAGCCGAGTTTAATATTATGATATATGGCTTGATTGTAGACTTCTACGACAAAAGAGATGAGATCTAAATGGGTGCCAAGTTCAATGGTCTGTCCTGAAATGTATTTATAACAATATAAAATATCATTTCTTCTTATAACTTAGGATAATATACTGTAGCCTAAGGTCTAACTTGGCCAGTTCTCATATACCAATTATTACTTTCGATTGCTAGTTACTATTAATATTAAAATAGGAACCGACAAGTAACATGTTTAGAACTTGCGAAGGCTACAGTATAATTCGTATATGAAAACTAGCCAAGTTAGACCTTAGGCTACAGTATAATATCCTAAGTTATAAGAAGAAATGATATTTTATATTGTTATAAATACATTTCAGGACAGACCATTGAACTTGGCACCCATTTAGATCTCATCTCTTTTGTCGTAGAAGTCTACAATCAAGCCATATATCATAATATTAAACTCGGCTATCATTTCACATTTATGTTTTTGATGGGATATCATTACTTTTTGTACATAAATTATACGAGGTACTTATTTATAACTAAATTAATACCAAATTATTTTTAATAAATTACTGTATTTTCGTATATTTACGGGGTATAATTGTCTTTTTTTTGTGTTATTTTCTATATTTTCTTGTAACTTTTAAATGTTCAAGTGCATTGCCAATTCAGTATCAGGAATTTTTGGGCAAATCGGGGCGGTATAACGTCCACAGATGGTTGTACTCTACAATAGAGCTCTCGTGACTTGGATCTAAATTGTTAAGACGTACTCCATCTAAGGTTTTAACTCTGGAGAGTCCAACGTAAACCTGCCCTTTATTAAATATAGAGGAGCCTATGTTGAGAAGAGGACTGCTAAAACTAAGGCCTTGTGATTTGTGGATAGTAATAGCATATGTTAAGCAAATACGGAATTGTTCTCTATCAACATATACATTATTTAATATCTGAAACTTCGTATTGACACGTTATAGTTCCTAAAGACGATTATGTAACAAATTGACTGTTATCTATTGAATTCTCAAGAAAACAATTTGTTACCAATAAGTTCTCATTCTTGAGTTAACTGTACATTCCTACTTATAACTATACTAAAATTGTTATTAATTTTTGGTTTAAACTATTGTCTATACCTATTATATTGTATTTACTAAAATAATGTAATAATAATATAATCACAAATATATAAGTATAATTTAAGAAAGCTATAAATTTCGTAGCATAAATCGCAACCTTATAGGTTAGATATCAAGAAACAAAACATTGAGTTTTATCGCACCGCTCCCACACGGCGCCACCGCGGCGCCCTATACCGAAATGCCTATTATTTAATAATTATTTATAAAAATAATGATTTTACACTATCGATGTGCGCTAAATATTGAAACAATAATTAATACCAAATCTCAGTTAATAACATAATAAATACGAAATTCGACTATACTCCTAGTTATAAGTACGAGTATATTTTAGACAGAATCTAAATTATAGCAACTAGTGTTTACCGCTCAATGCAATATTTGAAGTTTGCTAGTTATCGACACTGATGTGAAGGGGTCAACGTAAATTGGTAATGATCGACGTTTTCATACAATATTACTTTCGGTCCAGTACAAGATGAGATTTTTCGCCAGGGATCAATGTCAATTGGTGGCTATCGACGTTTTCATAGAATTTTAGTATTCGTCCAGTATAAGTTGAAATAGAATCAATTAAAGTGAAAAATTGTAGTAAAATGATAACAATTTACCAGTTTCAGATTTTTTCCTTTATATTCACCTAATTACCTATCTGCATACCAAATTTGAACTTCCTAGGTCATCTGGAAGTGGGTTATAATTTTGATCTATAGTTGATCAGTGATAAAAATGACGATTTTTGGACATTAATATCTAAATAACCGTTTGAGATATGTTTATGAAATTTGGAACACATATTTATCTCGCAAGTCTCAATATATGAACCAAATTTGACAGGTTTGTGTGAAAGAGTTTTTGAGTTATGAGGGGGTCAAAAGTGGCTCCAAATGGTTCGTGTAAATATACACACGGTGCTGCAAGCCAGTTTACTTGAAACTCGGCTTGACACGCTGCCGCGTGTCTAGATGTTTATAGAAACGAACTATTTGGATGGTCTATAATCGATATTTTTGAATATTTATTTTTATTAATAAAAAATGATGTGAGCAAGCACCATTCGTTGATAGATAGATTGATATGATAAGAAAAAATTGATCGTAAAAATTTTCAGCGCAATTTTCTGTAATAAAATTTATGGTATCCGTAACGATACTTATCATTTACTATCCGTAATTATTTCACTACTTATGGTGCAACTCTATATTATTCTAATACGCTATTATTTTTTATAAATACATGTAAATAAATTAACTACATTTAATTAAAATGAAATTTTATCTTGTAATGGTTAGATTATGTTCTATTTAGCGATTGGTCAGTTTTTTTTTTCTTAAATAACCGCCTCAGGCCAGTATTTATGTATTAATTAGTCGTTTAGTATTTATGTTTAGTATTTAGTATCAGTATTAATGGAATCGAAAAAATACATTCTTCTTTTAAGTTTTCGAAAATAGAAATTAGTCATATTATATTTAAAACCCAATATCAATAAAAATTAAAACGAAGTTTTACTACTACTTAAATATGTACTGGCGAGTTGTTAAAGCGAGCGATCCTCGTTCTTTCCGTACTGCTTCAAATTTTGTTTATACTAAACGTGCTAAGGGAATTTTATGGGCATCTCCATTAGTTGTTCGAGTGTGAACAGTTTTATTCGTTATTCTTGCGTTTTTTTTTAATTACATAAAATTTCCATTGACATATAAATGCTTTATTAGTCTCATTGAAACATTAAAGAGAAATTCCCATTAAGAAGGTTAAAAGTCCCATTAAAAGTACGTTAGTGCGTCAGTTTTTTTATAAAGCTTCCAAAACAAACTACGCGTAAATTCACACACATGTCTGTTCTGTGTCTGTCTGTGTTTGGTATCCGTGAATAAACTATTTGCATATAATGAATGGTGGAAAACTCATTCATTCAAGACGGTGCGCACGCGCTTAGCAACTGATACTAACTAGTAATATATAGTATTTAATAATATATGGTAATTATGTACTACAATATTTTTTTGTAATTTAGACAAACGACAGCGATGCATTTATTTAATTTAAAAATAACTGCACAGTTGCGAATTTATTTAATTTGAATTTTATAATGATAAATACTTTTATTGCACTTTAATATGTTTATTGTAACAAAATACATAAGACATCGTCAAGACATGTTGTGTTATGTTGCCAAACTATATTCTGTATATAAAACTAAAACTTGTTACATTCCCTTTCTTTAACTATTGTTAAAGTTATAAAATATATTAAATTAAAATAATATAAGTATTAAAATTATATAAAAGATCATTGATTAAATTCATCTATTTTTGTACTTAACCAATGATCCTTTATATAACTTTGGTTTTCCAATTCTATCTAACCTAGTGGTATGATTTTGATTGTCATTTTCAGTTTACATTTATAGATTAATATTATTTTCTTTGATTACAGTTTGCTCCTTATCATCAATCAATCTTTACTTTGGTCACTATCACAATTTACTTCTATTTTCCTTTCTTTTTTAATAATAAGTTTAGACTGATCTTTACAATTGTGCTATATTATATATATATATATATATGTGTGTGTGTGTGTGTGTGTGTGTTTATAGAAATTAATAAAATGTTTATTATCTGCCAACCTGTCCTCCCACAAGAAAGTATAAAACTTTTTTCAATTGATTTACATTTGCACATGATATATGTTTGGTGGGAACATGAGATTTCTAATATGACATGTACAATTTATGTATTCCGAAAATAGACTTTATATTTATAATATAAAGTTTATTTTAACATATATTTTACTTAGTTATTAGGTATAATAGTAAATATAACTATAATACTACTAATTATAAACTAACTAATTATAATAATACTAAATATATACGAATGTTCGTTTCTACTCGGAAATGCTATGTTTAGGGCAGAACCGCAATATTCCCCACATGCATTCGACAGTACGCTTATGTGGTGACTATTGTAATACATTTACATGTACATCATCATACAATAGGCTCTACATGCCATGTCATGACATGTTTCGGCCCCTTAGGGTCTTTCTCTTTGAGGTGCAAATCACTATTAGACACAGACATTACAATAAAAACTAAGAAAAGAAACAAAATTATCTACATTTTTATGTGTTACCATTTTGCTTATTTCTACGGTATATGAAGATATAAAATTAAGGTGTAAAAGTTATTATGCCAGCTCTGACGTACAGATGGAAAGATATAGAAACTTACAGGCATATAACATAAACCCTTTTGGATTTCGTACCTTCAGTACCCAAGAATGACCGCTTACCGTTCATCGCAACGACTGAATATAAATTGTTAATTTACTTTTATATCTTATGTCCAATGCAATAAAGTATATTTTCGTATATCAATACGGATAATAGGGTTAAGCTGTTGGGACTAGTGGTGCTTATGTCAGCATTTCTTATTATGATATATTATTATTTAATTTTTATATACATTAAGATACGGGCTTAAGAATTTTACTACCTATTTTGTTTTTTTTTTTAATGTAAGTAGAATGGCATATAAACGGACGACCAAATCGATGATTGATACTTATATTCACTATCACCTATATACATGAAGCACCATGGACATCAAAGCCACTCCTGTGACATCCCTGCGTGTTGCAAGCCTTGTCATTCCAGAAGACTAAGGTAACAGAAATCTATGCGTTAGGATGTGAAACAAAAACTTTACACATACCTCTTTTTACAACAATTATGCGGACCAAGAAGCATAAAATTTCGCTCACTTATATAGTAGTTTATAAAAAGAAGGAGAGCAGAATATTAATATTGATTAAAACCAAGTATTTGACGCACACATGCATATATATACTATTTTGTTCTTTGTTAAAGTCTGTGTTCAAATTGTGAATATACTAATATTGCCTTCAATATTATTTGTCTATATTCTTACTGAATGTCGAACATGACTATAATAAATTTACTAATTACAATATACCTCAATTAATTATTTGAACACCTATAAATTAATAAACAAAATTTTGTGGCAAAGGCCTGATTCGGCACTCGTTGTTAAATAAACCTTTATTAACGATAGACATAGCAAACATAGACAAGTCTTCTATATTTACCTAATTTATTGTGTTCCAATGACTAATAACCAATCTAGTTCGTAGAAATAGATCAATTTATCGCATATCAGTTCCAGATCAGTGAACAATGTAATAACGTGAGAAGAGCTCTCAGCAGTCCACAGGAAATGTTAAGCTTCTTAAGCAAATAATGGCATGCGCTACAAATTCAAGGTGATGTGTACAGTCGACTACAAATATATAATATATCTGAGTGTTGTCAGTAACATATTGAAGAATACATTCAAGTACAATGAAGAACAATTTAATTTTACATACTATAAAACAAATTTGCCTCTACTGTTCGCTTATATCTTTTAAATTACTCAACAGATTTTAATGCAGTTTACAACAATAGATAGAGTTCGAGAGTCAAGTTTTATATGTATAATATATGCGTGTTATAGTAGAAAAGTAGGGATATTCAAAGATTTATAATACCGATGCCGGAACGGATCGCTAGTTCATTAATAAATATCATTCAGATATTATATAAAGACACCAACTACTAAAAAAAAGAAAAATGTCTTGTACAAAATAGATATCGTATTTTATTTCACAATAAAAAAATGTTCACATAAACATGATCGATTCTAAAAAAAATAAAACAATTATTGGAATGGACAATATTATGTACTGTCTTAAATAACTAACCACATCGACCAAAATCCAAATTGTTATGATAATTTTAATGTTAGGTAAGTTGACTATGTCATGTTTCTAGTAATCCTAATATTTAAAAAAATCTTTTAATTTTTTTTCAATAAAAATCATTGACTTCACAAGGTTCATAGTCTTTACTATCCTATAACTTTTACAGCATCCTTTTCCATGGTCCTTCATATGTAACTAATTGTAAAATTAAAAGTATACGTTCCGGATTCTATTCTGTTAGATATTTTCAATACTGAACATAACAATTGTTGAACAAAATAGATGAAATGAATAAAACTATATCAAAAAGTAAACTTCTCCATCCTAAATGCTACATTAAACCGTTACGTCTTGAAATTATAACAAACATACAAACTTACTTTGGCGTTTATGATATTAGTAAGTATTTTGCATAATTAACATTCTGCATAATTGAGTTTTGATGAAAGCATAAACGGAGGTGGAAGAAAATAATTACTATGTTGAGTTAAGTGTCCCATTGCAGGTAAGGACCATTTTGCGGACGAAATTATGTCGGCCAGAACTCAATTATGTTTTTAATACTGTTACGGTGGTATTTTCTTTTAAATTTTCCCTATAAAAAACTTCCTGTTTTTTATTTTTTATTTAGCAGCAAAGGGAGACAGATTTTTACTCTATTTGCAATAAATTAGTTCATATAAGATTATAAAGACTGATTGATTGATTGATTGTGAGAGTGTATGAGAGTGCATGAAAGACCATGAAAAAACGTACAATTAGAAAATATCACGAGATCTTAGCATGTTTTATACTCGATATTTCAGCAGTGTTTCAGCCGCTGATCCGCGTTAAATTGAAAGCAGTATATATCATGGCAAAATGTCACTTAAAATGATTAATTTTCAAAGAATATTTCAGACAGGAAAAAACTTTTAAGCGTGAGAAGAGGTAGGGGAGATCCGGAAACAATTATATATAATATATATAATTATGGCTAGGTATGTTTCGTATATCGTATGTCGATAAATTAAGAATATGTTAATACAGTAGTTACTAGTAGGTAAGTTCTAAGATGAAATTGAATGATACAACTTAAATTATCGTGATAAGAGAATCATCTAATTTAAAGATTGAGATAATGTTTTTAAACTGAAAAAACTTCAAATAATATCTATTGGATATAGAAATATTTTTATAGCTGTAGCTTAGTTCACATTTTAGTCGTGTAACATTACGTCTCAAATCATCAGAAAGATCCTGAAAGAAGATGAAAAGTTTCCATGTATAGTGTTCCTATTACAAATTTTACTCAGAGTTTACTTTTTAAAATCATATGTCGTCAGCCAATCACACGTAAAATTTTTCTCTTCATAATAATAATGTTAGTTATTTTTGTCTCATATACGTAATATATTGAAACAGGTAATACGTTATTTTTAAAAAATAACAGATATAGTAACTGTTATTTTTGGAATATATTATTATGGTAAAATCCTTTTTTTGAACTGCTTAGGGAATAACTGTTATATCCGTACACTCATCAATCATGTAAACTCATACAATCGTGTATATATAAACACTATTGATATATTCGTCACGAGTACGACCTATCCGTTTGCGATGTATCTGAGTAACGCCATCAATTTCTCACACACTGCGCGTCGAATTTTCCCTCTTTTCAAAGGCTTCAATTTCCTGATTATTTTCCTGTCACGATAGGTAAATAGTTTTTGGTGAGACCGTCAGTTTATTGGAGTTGTTATTGTTATTCAAACCCATTGTTTAGTAGTAATTTTTTATTTGTTTTAGAACTCAACAAGTCTCTGAGTTCAGTGGACCTGATACAAATATTTTTTATACATTATTTACAACTGTATAGTGCATTAGTTCAGTGGTTAAATTACTGAACTAAATTCTTACTATAATAGTGCTGTCATTGGCCATATTAGGAAAATAAATAACATCTCACTTTAGGACTGCAGAGAGCACTTGTCCAAACTATTGAACCAATTTCTTGCTACAACACTATCATGGGGACAAGTTGTAATTCATCACAATTTCATGGACACAAATAAATATCTTATTTTCTCATCTATATGATAGTACGAAAAGATTTGTTTTTGATATTTAGTCGAACGTCGAAAATACAAGTTTCACGATGACGTCTGCAAAATTATATAAGCAACGATTTAGCGAGATATCCGTCAAATATTTCGCTATCAATACCATAGTATAAACATCATGGAGTAACATCAATATTTATACAGACAAACGAATCGAGAATCCCCAGAGTCGAATAGAATCTTTAAATACACAGTAAAATAGTCCAAAATAAATCAATCCATTGAAATCCGCAAGATATTGCACAAATGATATCAAAGAAGACTAGGAATATGATATACTAGCTATTTACACCAGATTCCTCAGCTCAGAGTATAATCAAATCAAATCAAAATATCTTATCATGTAGGTCTACTACAGACTCTTATTGTATGTCAAATCTACCGTCAGTTAAGAGTGCTGTAGAGCTAAGAAGAACTATCAAGAAACTCAGTTCTTATTCTATTCAAATTAACTTGTACATATATTTGTATACTTTAATAATTATATTTACCAAATAAATAATCGTACAAACTAGTGGAGGATTAAAAGTATTTAATTAATGCAATGCATAAGTTTATTAATTTTCATAAACTACCGTATTTCATATATTAATATATTTATTACTCATAAGATAGTCATATAACATATATTAAGAGGATAGATTCAATTGCCATATATTTATAATTTAAAGAAATCCTTTACTTGTTTCGAAGAATCTACTGTTGGAGTCAGACCGCCGAGAACACTTATAATATTTATTGACATGTTTTTCTATATTATTTCTATTTTACCTAGTTCGCAGTTTGATTGTAATATTATACTATTATTATATAATCTACGTATTTCGTTATTTAGACACCAATACAGACTGAATATACCCGCCATATGATATAGGTTATATTTTATTTAAAAAAATACCACTATTGCACCTATTCGTAGTTAGAGCGGGTGCGTCTGTATCTTTAACTCTTAAATACCAACTTCGTTTGCTAAGGTCATGGTCACATTTAAATAACTCATCTCTCGTCCACTGGCACACGCAACGAGAACGCACAGGTTTGCGATTTATTTCTTCGAGCGAAGCGGCTGAAACAAATCCACGGCAGAATACGCCGTGTTTCAACCTTATTTCTAAAATTATGACTCTTACTGTTTATTTTCGAGTGTTATCCGCTCGTATAGGTGTTTGTGGAAGTTACTCTCATACAAGGTTTGTTTCTTTATGTCATTATTTATTTTTATAATTGGAATAGCAAACAAGCTGACATCTCACCTGATAGCTGTTGCGTATATATCGCACAGTAGTAGCAGTATGATACTGGATTAACTAAAAAATTAGAAACTTTGGAAAATGTACTCTAAAGTTTTAAAATTTAAACATTATGAATTAATGGATATATGAAGTTTCAGCTTATTCAATTAAAATATTCAGACTTCTGTTCGATTAGGCATTCCATACTTGTAGAGTAAACAGTTTCATCTGCGATCCGTAAATAGTTAGAGCAAAGGGTTACTCCCTGAGGAGAAGCACTATCTTAAGATCACTACAAAAGTAATCAGAACAATAAAGTTTTGTAATGAAGAAGTTAGAATAAATTCATATTGGATTTTATGCCCTATTCACAATGAATCAAAGTCCTCATGAAAAGATATTCGTTTTTAGTTAAGCGAATAACTTTGCGACTCTTTCAACAGCTATTGTTAAATTTTTCTTACATTTTATCATTTCCCTTTTCATACCAATTAAGAGTACTTCGTTAGGATAGCGGTCGACGATAGAATTGGAGTTGTTTGATGAAATGGATTGTTAATGAAGTCTCTAACAAGAGATAATTAACGATGAATCTTTAAACTTGACCAGACTAAGTGAGTATTGTATTTATTTAAGACAACGTCATAGCTTGTGGTTTAATCGTCCACAATTAAATGTCATCATATCGAATCTGGTTGACACTAGAAACTTCTTGTGTAAATTTACATTTACTATTGGTTGCGCAGTGAATTTCGACTTAATTAATAAATATTTGAGTTTGAATATTAAATACTGTCAATAAAAGTGTTGTTGATAGTTCATATAATGTTTTTATTGGGATTATTATAAAAAAATAAATAAATAAATTTTCCATATATTAGAATAAAAGTGAAATACCAAACATACTAAATTATTCAATCAGAGAGATTACGTAAGTTTCATTATCAGCAATTTCGATTTAGTAAAATTAAAATTATACATAACTATCAGAGTCACTTTTAGATTCCATACTTTATACCTTACATGGAACAAATATTTTTTATTATTATATATTATATGCATTGATACTATATATACATTTTATTATAACGAATTCCTCGCTGTAAAATGTAGTTTGTTACTTTGTCAATGTAGGATATAAGCCTTCTCCTATCAATTGCAGAAAAATAATTACAGAAACTTATTCAATAAAGTATATTTGAAAATTTCTTTTTTTTTGTAATATATAGTATTCATAATTACACTAGCTATTACGCATACATCCTTTTATTCGAAGTCCTCAAAAATACGTTATCTCTTTATTTAAAATACAATATAGAACCAATATCTAGATAATGCCGCATGGTGTTAAGTCCGCCATATGTACTTTCAATTATGTGCATTAAAGTTTTAATAAATAAATAAATAAATAAATAAATATCTGGGTAACTGAGTTTCGCTGTTTAGCCATGAAAAAGCGTTTATGTCGGCAAATTGAATTTTAAGAGTCCATGAGATAACACTTAAATCGACTTTTCATCCCCAAAAACTTTTATACAGACCTCATCGCGACCGTCTGAGTCATATATGAGAGATCAAAATATATTCAAACGTTTTTCGCTTAATAGTTTTTGATCGCGATAATCGACGAAATGAAGTTTTTAGATTTTATTAAAATTGATTCATTATACACATATTGCCGTAGGTTATTCACATATACAATAAAATCGTAAAATCGTGGTGTGGTGAAAACTGGCTGTTTGTATGTTCATCTATTTGCCTTTTTGTGTGTTAAAAATTTCACAAAAAAATTACTGGAGAAATTATAATGTTAGTTACGGTTATTCGCCACATATATGTTTAAAGAGAGTTGGGAAAATAGTCCCCAAGCTGGCAAAAATGAATTTTGTAATAATTTTCAATACGCAACCTGTTTTTTTATTAAGTAATTCGTTTCTCAAATAATAGATGGCTTAGTTACTATATTGTAGATACTACCCTAAATAATGCGTGAAAAGTCGCAGGTTATAACTAGTCGAAAATGCTTCTGTGAGCGGAAGACTGCGTATATATTAAGCTAGTAATTATAATTATAGAAAGACGGTTTTTAAAAAGGAATAAAACAATATAGGCAATAAAAAACTTAATATATAAAAAGGTACATCGTGCACAGCCTCGAAGATACATAGAGATAAGTTTGGATAATCTTAATGTATTGAAATGTTTGTAATTAGCTTGTGGAAACTTGTGGCTGTACTGATCAATCAAACCGCTAAATTCGGGTTTCTGTGTACTTCGGTACAACTGTAATCCTAGCATATACGGGCCGGATTTAATATATCTTTACACATACTCATATATATGACAACACTTAATATATCTGTACTAGTTGTGCTTGTGGTTTCACCCGTGTTAAATTTCAATATAAAATATAGACTGTGTTATTCTGATGCATAAGCTAAATATAGCACAACATAAACATAAACAACAACAACAACATAAAATTTTACAACAATAGTTGTAAAATTTTATCAAAATTTATCGTTGAGTAGTTATATATATGCGAATGAATGCATGAATAATATGAATATATTTTTATACATATATATGAACGAGTCACAAATATCCAAGATATCATACTCACAATATAATATAATTTTCATAATATTATTAAGATTAATATTATAAAGAAGCTCACGCCACCTTCCACGATCTTCTATCAGTCCTTTTAGCTGTTGATACGACACGACTCCAACTTTTTCTTTAACTTGCATGATATAGCTGTTTCTTGATCTTCCACTTCCTCTCTTTCCATCTATTTTTCCTTCAATAATGTTGTTAATTAGTTCATCTAGTCGAATCAAGTGCCCCAAACCGTCGCTATTATTTATAAATACTTGAAAATTACCACGGATAACACGTTATCACATGATGCCCGTGATAACAATCATGTGTTGCCTCCAGAGTATTAAGATATCATGCTTCTTATCCTGTAATTTCATTAACTTATCTCACTTTACAACCGAAACATAGTAATAGATGCGACTGATGTACCCTTTCCGACTAATTACATATACTAACCTATTTGTTCATACATTGCTCATTTATATCAATATTATTGTCACGTCAGCCCATCTTCATTTCGCAGACGTAATTCGACAGACATTTGAGGACGCTCTACATAATTAAATTCTCGTTTAAAGACCATCTAAACGTCCTTTTGTTTGATTGATTGTCTCTTTTCAGTGAGCTTGTAAAGGAAAGTAAAGATATCATTTTACTCTTTTATAAATTTACTTTATAGTAATTTATTCAGATAATATATTAATAAACAAAATTCTATGAATTTAATAATAATAATTTTATTTTTCATCCAACATTTACATTTTATATATTGAATTCATTGTTCCCTGGTATCCAAACTAAGTAGAAATCTGTATTTTAGGAATAAGTTCCTTTCTCTTACAATTTACATTAAAAAATAAAGATCTTAAAAGTTTTATATTGCACTAGCTGCGCTCGTGGTTTCACCCGCGTGAAATTTATAACCTATATGTTATTCTAATGTATAAGCTATATTACTGTAAAATTTCATCAAAATCCCTTCAGTAGTTTTTATGTGAAAGAGTAGCAAACATCCAACCATACTCACAAATTTTCGCATGTATAATATTAAAAGATTAGATTATATTAATGCCACATTTATAGCTAATTTATTACATATTTCATTTCTTTCTTCATTGAACAAAGGCTTTCATATCTTTTAATAATTTTTTCCTTCTCATAAGGCAATCCTTAAAGTTCATCTCTAATTAAAATAAAGGCAAAGAAGAATAATCTGCTTGAAAAATCGTCTAGGAGTAGAAATAATAGAAATAGAAAACCTCTACAGTATCATTTCAGATCACTATAGAAATGCGTAAAATTATTAATCAAAATGATATGATAATGATAGATAATGACAAATATTGAATTTTCACGAGGAACTTCAATATTTGTTATTATCTATCATTATCATACAATTGTGTAAGTTTATTTTTGGAGAAATAAATTTTATGGACATTTTTATATTATTTGTCCTTATTTTGTCTATCGAAATAAATTACTTTAAAGTAATCAAACGTGGTCAAATGTACTAATCAAATTAACTATCAAATATACACCATTGATTGTTTTTTCAGCGATATGAACTAGTACGTAATAAAACATAACTATCATAAAACTTTTTCAATATTGGAATTAAATAATACATAAAATCGTGGCAATCTATTAACGCCAAGTGTGGAATACTTCAACTCTATTTTTTTGCTAGCGATTGAATCTTTATACAGTGCAAAACACTTCAAAGGTTAGTTCACAAAGGAGCATTCTATCAAATCCCATTTTATGCAGTTGTAGCACAATACATGTACAGACGTTTGAATTCTCAAGTGTATAAGTGCTATAAGTATATTCTTATACTCGTACTGTAGGGCAATATAACGTTACATTAATCAAAAATTTTATAATTTCAAATTTGGAACGTCAGGCACAGAATGTCAATGTTATTTTATATAAAATTTCACTCCTTCTCGAACATTCCGTGGTGTCATTATTAAAATCTATAAGTATAATTGGTAAATCACGGGATAAAACTTTTGAATATTCAGGAATTAAATAAATATCAACTCAACAAAAAAAATGTAGTAAGATCCCGGGATATACTATTATAATTATACTTATAAATAATGACCGCGTCAAACTTAAAACAGTATTATTAAAATCAAGGTACAATATATTCCAAATATTTTGTTTTATTACAATTAAAACAATTTAACCATTGCAATATTTCTCCAGCAAACAGATCTTACAAAGCTTAACTTTTCTATCGTTTTTAATTATCATATCAAAAGAAAACTAAATGTCGACAAAACTTTTGTATATTCATATGAATATAATAAGGTTATGTCACTCGGAAGTAATATAATTATAAACAGTGATAGAATAATAAATAGTATTGTATAATATATATTGTATTAAAGTGAAATATAATATGAGGAATATAATATAATATGTAAAAATTAAATATAATACTGAATCATAATTTGAGGAAGTGTAAATAGTAGTTATGTATAAATTATAATTTATACATAACTACTATTTACACTTATCAATTACTATTTTTACTTTATATACATATTTGTTTTGTAGTATTTATTGTATTCATGTTATGTTGTTTATAATATAGGTATTTTTATTTAGGTATACATGTATGTATATTAGCTCAAAGTTTTTAATATATTTAGTTTTGTTCATATGTTCCTAAAACACTCGAAAATAATTTTTATATAATTTAGAACGATAATTTCAAAACATTTCATACAAATAACGCCGAACGTGGCGCGCACCCGTCGTATTTGCCATTTGTTCACAGTAATGTCAATGTTTTTATTTTATATAAAATTTCAGTGGAATTAAGAAGCTAAAAAATATTTTCTTAGTTGGTGACGTGAACATCAAATAACTTAAAAAGTCTATAAAGTATAATTGGTAAAATCACTGGATCTTGCCACGAGAGTGTATTATATTCTGGGAAAAAGCTATAATCCCTACCAGACCTGTGCCTACCTGTGTAAAAAATACTTGTGGATCTTCACCGAGCTTGGAGAGAGTTACAAAAAAATTAAAAAAAAACGCCAGCTGTTTACAAGCGCCGTGAGGAGGACTTTCAAAATAATTTAGATAATTTATTCGATATTGCACAAAAATCCTGGATAAAAATAGAAGAAGATAAAATATTTTTACAAAAACAAAGAGAACCAGGGCGTTACTATGTTTAGATATTCAAAAGTTTACCCGAGAAAGAAAAAAGAACAAGACAGAGAAAATTAAAAGAAGAGAAAAAAAGACAAGATGTTTCAAAAGTTTATCGTCATCTTTAAACACAAGATTTTATCGCCGAAATATCGGTAACTCAACAAAAAAAATGTAACATCTCAAATGGGAAGTTCTGTAACTACTTCAAAAAGAGAAAGGAAAGATATACTATTATAATTTATATTATAAATAATGACCGCGTCATAACTTAAAAAGCAGTATTATTAAAATCAATCGTCAAAATATATTCCAAATATTTTGTTTTATTACAAAATTAAAACAATTTAACCATTGCAATATATTCTCCAGCAAACAAAAAGTCTTATATGAAACTGTTAATAAAGAGATCTTAACTTTTCATTTTTGGTATTGTAAGAAGAAATAGCGTTTTTAATTATAACAAACTAAGACATATCAAAAAAGAGATAGTTTATATAAAAAAGATGTCCACAAAACTTTTTTGTATATTCATATTTAATTTTAATAAGTTTTTTTTAATGTTACACATTTTAATTTAATATAATCATATTTTTATATTTGGTTGGTCTAGACAGTGATAAATGAATAATAAATAGTATTGTATTTAATTTAATATATATTCTTATATCCATAATAAACTGATAATAATAATCTTGTATTTTGTTGCAGGAATATAATATAATGTGTAAAAATTAAATATAATACAGAATCATAAAGAAAACCGTTTCTGCATGGGACGAAGATGTAACCTATTTGCAGGCTAAAACAAGAGTTCTTTCTTTAAGGGCCGTGAATGATAAAAAGAGCTTATAATTTATACATAAAAAACAGTTTTTCCTGCGTACTATTTTTGTGTACAAGAGCATAGAAATCTGTATCCAGACTGTAAAAAAGAGACCCTCATTTGATTAATAAATACTATTTTTACTTTATATTATTAAACATATTTGTTCATACACATTGTAGTATTTATTGTATATCATGTTATGTTGTTTATAATAAAGATAGTATTTGATTATTTTTATTTAAAAAGGTATACATGTATTTCGATATCTGTATATAAGTTAATATATTGTATCTTTATATTTATTTTTAATTTGAAACTGAACACTTTCTATATTGAGTTAACTGGAAGAGATCTCTTTTAGAGATAAGTCCTCCTTTGTGAACATTATTTCTAATAAACATAATTAATATATCTAAAGTGTAAAAGTATAAAAGTAAAATTATAAGATATATAAAAATACATATACTATAATATATATCTAAACACTTTATTTTAAATGATTTAGAGCAGTGTTTAGTCATTATTTAGGGTAGAGGTTAATTAAGCAGCTTGGGTTCAAGTAAATTAATGAAAAAGAATCATGCGTTGGATTTCGGTGGATGGGCCAATTTCGAGAACGAACTTTTCTAAATTAACTTGGGTCAGGCGTTCTGGATTGGGACAAGCGACGTTTATTGTTTGATATCTGGTAGCACGAAATTATTCAGATTGTTCGAAATAAAAACTTTAAATGAAATCATTCGCGTGTGATTAAGGTTTTATGAGGTAATTTTCACGGAAGTAGACTTTTAAAAAGTATTTGTAGGTACATTTGTCTACATATATGAGTCAGTTGCTTTTGTAAGCTAAGTTACAATTGGAGGGCGAGAATACGGCAGCGAAATTACAGGATATGAGACATAACATCTAAGTCCTGCAAAATGACAACGCATGAGCGGTATCACAGGGTTCACATGATAATGTGATATCGTAGAGCTGTATACATATAGTATGTATATGTGCGAAGGTTACCTCTTATCATCAGGTGGGGCATCAGCTAGTGTACTGTTAATTTATAATTGTTACCAATTATATAACAAAAAAATCTTTTTACAATATCGTATAAGCAAGAATTTAGTTTTAATAATAGTTTATACATATTTTTAATACGGATGGTACTATAGCAAAAATATACCAAACACTATAATATTAATTTCTTATCTTCAGTAAACTACTGTAAAACATGATATTGATTTCCTGGTGTATTTATTTATATATTTGTATATTTACTGGTATTTATACATATAAATGATGTGTCATTTGACACCTTTATTAGATAATAACCATCATTCTTAGATAACAGCTCAAGTATAATAAATACACAGAGAAAAAATCTCAAAATAAAATTGTTTAAGTAAATTTAAACTCAATACCATTATTAGGTAAATCTAAGATAGAAAGAAAATATGTTTTCATTATACACACTACACAGACTATTTAAATTACAATAGGATTTGCGTCCAGAGATATTTCTTGGCAAAGTACGGTGGAATTTAATTAATTAAATTTCTAATTTTAAGATGGTTACGCTGTCAGATGCACTGTGGACTGGAATAATGAAAATGTCATCTTAGACATTCCAATAGATATAGATTAGAAACAGTGACGGATTGGCCTAGTAACAAAAGCTACGGGCCCAGTACAATCACTTCCCTCTGAAAAAATTACAACTAAATATAATAACAAAAAAGTTTTTTACATTTGAACGTATGTCTTTTAAGTTACAGAGTCTAAACTAAGTAAAAGTTTTGACATTTGCTTTTTATTTATTTATTGCTTTACATTTTCTAATATTATACATAGTACAAAATATACTTCATACCTTTCAAGCATAGCAATGTAAACACGTACAAACTAGAGAAACTATCTTCCAGATATTCTTTTATATTGTGTCGTAATAGGCCTTATTATAACGTAATGTTTTCAACAATTTAAAGAATTTACTCAATTTATTTTCTTTTTTATACATGAACTTGCTACTTGCCCTGGCTTGGCCCGCGTGTACATGTGTTATATATATATAACTTCCTCTTGAATCACTTTATCTATTAAAAAAACCGCTTCAAAATCCGTTGCGTAGTTTTAAAAATTTAAGCATACATAAGAACGGACAGACAGCGACAGCGACTTTGTTTTATACTGTGTAATGAAGCAATATGTTATACACTGAAACAGATCTTTGGTAAGACCTTAAGCTATGAAACACTAGCGATTTCAAATTATTAGCTTTAGAATGGAAACCAAGCCACGAAAACGCTGTAGGGCCCGCGTTGGCTAAATCCGGCACTGATTAGAAAGACGTCAATCGATCTTTGAACTCGTATTTATGCCTGTCAGGAAAAGCGTGATCGATGTTGATATCTAATCGAGAGCTCGCATTTTGACTGGGGATATAAATTTGATGATACCATAACGAGATGTCCCATAGCGGTAATTGTGTACAATCAAATAGCCGAATTGACAAATAAGGATTAAAAATTTGAGATATAGATTTTTCTGTCTCTGTGTTTGTTTGTGACATACGATCTCCTAAACGAATAGATTGATTTAACGCGTTTTTCTTTTATTTTTAAGTGTTGACGTGTTTAATATAATTTTTAATTACAACAGGTCTTTTTGTAAGCTGCGGTAGTGATTTCAATATTTGTAAATATAAATAAATTTATCACTACTTATCTGTCCAAGATTTATAACTTAATTACTCGACTGATACTACGACTATATTAATATATTTTATAATATAGAGTTTCTCGTAGGTAATAGTGTTGAAAACATCTAGTATTTTACAACGAATGAACATTGTATTGTTTTAAAACTAGTAGTAACAATATATAAAGTTTTATATAAAGTTAAAATATAGGAGTATTTCATATGTTTAAAACTTAATAATTATATTTAATTAGTGAATTAAATCAAAACCTATTATACATGTATTATACACTTATTGCGAGACATTAATGCCTAGTAAAGATTCAAAACGATTTGCATATAAAAGCCGAATAAGACTCAACGTATAAACAATGCTATTAACATAATTTATTCCATTATCGTCTGACACCACAATGGGCGTAGAATATTAATTCTACAACCTTTTAAATATTGTTAGTAAATATCAGAATTGTGATAAAGTTATGAAATTCTTAAAAAAAAGTGAAAGAAATAGATAACAAACCTTTACATTTCTATCGCGTTCCTTTATTCTGTTTTTGAATTTAAAAATCACTTCACTGTAACTTACACTGCAGTGCATTCAACTTAACATACCACTACCGGTCGGCCGGTCCGTTTATGTAACCGTAATAATACGGTAGGAGCCGTGCTTCCTCGGAAACGATATCGGCGCGTCTGGCGAAATCGCGTCGCGCCAACCCCTAAATACTCCTGTAGCCATAACTGCATTGCGCCCTATATGAAGGCTCATCGCTACGGAAATTGGTCTTTTTAATTCCATTCCGAGCAAAAGATCAAGTACAGATAAGAGCAATAAAATGGGATACGGTTTTAATGGTCGTGATTTGAGTGGGGTAATATAGTACCGGTTTATTGCTGTCGTTCGCCACTCGCGTTTTGTGATAATTTAATCGTTTCCCGGACCTTTGGTGGATTAATGGTGTGTTTTTCGCACCCGTGAGTTTTCCCCTCTATGAGGGATTAGTGGCGGTGGTTTGTCACTGTCATATTTTTTGGGAGAAAGTTTTGATCTAAATCCTATGGATATACATATTTCATATTATACTTTCGAATATGCAGTGAGCATGAGTGTCATAACGTAGTGGTCTACCTTAATATTTAGACCTTAAATGTGGAGAGATCAACCTAAAACATGTGTAACTTTTTCATTTCTAACTATCTTTCTGGTGATGGAGACTGCACTTAACAATCTTAATTATGATGGGTTAAACTTTCAGATGCGGTATCAATTGTGACGTTTACTTCAAGGTTAATAGTTGAGAAAGCCTCTGATTAACCCATTTGCTATTACAGTTGTGGATAGGCCTAGCCGTAGACGTATATGTGTATTAGAATAGCTGCACATAGATAACATATAATTAACATAGTAATAGTTGTAGTTGCTCTATTACTTTGTTTACTTAATATAATAAGTAGTATATTCAAGTTATTATCCGCGACTTCGTCTAATTGGAATTTAAATAAATAAAATTTCGAAAAAGAAAGTAGCTTAAGTTACCCCTTTCTGGAAGTGAAAGTCTCGTCAAAATTGCTCAGGCCGTTTCAAAGTTTAGCAGACAGACAGATAGTTATACAAAATATTTCAACATTATTTTTTGTTATAAATTTGGTATATATGTACTTTCATATATACCATACATATGGATTTAGTAAAACGTTGTTAATTTAAAATTACAAACAGACACTTTAATTATATTTATTTGTACTTAATTCTTTTAAGAAGGAGTTGAGTCGAACGATATTAAAACATTTACACAACTGTTATTATTTGTTCCATACATGCTGAGCTATGGGACGATGACTTTTTTTATGATGGTAAGTGGTAACAGTCCCCTAGATACATGAACAGAACCGACATCACGTGATTGTGGTACCACTCATGCATTGCCATTCTAAAGAGCTAAGATGTCATACCTAAATATTAATAATTTTACTAACTTATCGTCCTTTTTAACCAAAGTGAATTAAGTGTAATAGAGGTACCAGCAGATGACTTTGTGCAAAGTCTACTTGTATATTAAGATGATAATGATTATAGGTGAAACAATCCTGAACCACCAGCGTCTCTTCATTCCCTAACTTTCTTATAAGGAGATATATCTCTACCAAACAGCCCTACACTGCGAAAACCAATATAAAACCACAACTAGATAAAGTAGGTATGTAATATGGAGGAGACAAAACACATGACCGCTACAGTAACTTGATACGCTTCCAGCAGTTGAGTATACTCAAAAGAAATTCGGCACAGCCATTAAGTTTTTAGCTTATCACTTGATTGATTACTTAGACAACAAAAGGGGAGGAATCGACTTAGATAACAATCTTCAAACGTAAATAGGGTTCCCTATTATTTATATAATATAAATGAGTATTGTACTGTATATAGCAGTGTTGCTGCCAGCTTGTTTTTATAAACATTGTATTTTTGATATCTGTTTTTTTATATGTCACTTTTGACTTCTATATATGTTCTTGTTAATCTTTGGTGTGAGCCCTTTTGGAAAATATACATATTTGTTTCAATTATTTTATTTTTATTAATAGTTGTGTTCCCGCTCCATTCACAAGCAGTGAAATTTATATGTAATTATTATATTAACTCACAATGATGCTAGTTAGTTGTTCATTACTCGACCATTAAGATCAAAGTATCCTCTCTAATGTCGTGGGTCCTCACCAACATGCTGCCCATCTTCATTAAGGAGGACTTTTGGCCGAAGGTGGTGTATCGACTCTACCGAGGCAGATTGCCGTCGCCTGTGCCGTGACCATAGAGACAATTTATATTTTTTCTTATGTATGTTAGTCTATAAGGTATTTATAATATGGGCCATGTAGTCTGAATTAAATAAATAAATAATGAATTATCTCCCCCGCTAGTCGCTATTGTTCCTTTCCCTATCGATGACGTGGGTTAGCTATAGACTAACTACAGACTCACATATTCATTCTAGAAAAGTAGTGTAGAAAATATGGTGATACTATCTCCACGGCATAACTCTATCAACTTTCTTACGATAGTGGCAACAACCCACAATTTATTCCAATAATAATACATTATTTATAGAAAACCATGACATGCATAAAACACATTTTCTCAGGAAGCATCAATTGATTTTTACACATGAACGTGGTTTCTTGTTATGGAGAAACTTTGAGCTACGAGAAGCAACAAAGAAATTTCTTATGTACAAATCTAAATTAAGTGTTTCTTCTATTAATAGGATGTTATAATTAGCTTTGTTCATATATTGATGGTCTACGGTTTAAGAGATTGCTTACTTTCGATAGTCACGGTTTCGATTTGTAAAGCAATGTAAACATTCCGGAATCAGATGGTTTCTGTTGGTCCCAGACCAAGACCCAGACCAGTGTTTTGTTTGTATATGATATTTACAAAAATGCGTTTATTTATTTTATTATTTATATAATACCAATAACACAAACTCTGCTTACCTTAGAACTAGTGTAAATTCTCCAGAGTTATTATTCCTAATGTGATTCATAATAAAAAACTTTGTCATTATTTCTGAAACTTCAATTATGGAAAATACCACCAAGAAACCACTTAGACGTAAAATTAAGAAACTCACGGGATCTTAGCACGTTTTATTTATTATTATTGAGTTTTCCACATTTCATTATTACTACTAGAACTCACTCGGTACTCATTTCGGCAAGTTTGCCGTGACAGTTACAGTGACTATAGTTATGCTCACTGTCACTTCACGAACACACTTTACGACCGCGTTTTTTTTTTTAATTATTGAATTTTTAATTATATTACAACAAATAAATTGTGATAAGAACGGGTAAACAATGGCCGCGTCAAATTTTAAAAAGTATACAACTCTCTTATATTTAAATATTATAATTGGGCATGTCAAATATATGTATAAATCATTTTTTTCCTGGACACTTCATACAGTGCCATCTTGTCCCATGGTAAGCAGAGCTTGTGTTATGAGTACTATACAACTGATATAAATGTTTGAATTACGATTGACCATTCAACTTCCCATCTTAAATTTACTGAATTCACAAACCAGAATAACACTAGCACAGGTTTCCAATTGAAATGGAATTGCCACTTTAAACACGTAGGTACTGTATCGAATTTTAAGGAGCGCATTTGCAACCTTATTCTATTGCAATATGGTGTAAATATCCCCAAGTTAAACGTAACTGAAAATCCTATCAAGTAATCATGAGATTTACACCCTTCGAGAAATGACTCGACAGCTTTTCAAGTGGGTACTTAACAATCGGAAACCGTAAAACGAATGGGCGAGATAGCCTTTAACAAAATTATCTTGACCATTAGTTTCTCATGTATTCTCTACATCTCTACTTGTAATATATACAAAGACTAGCAGTTGCGCGCGACTTCGTCTGCATAAATTTTAATACTCTATTTCAGCCCCTTTTAGATATTGTTACTTGACGTAAAATATAGCCTATGTTCGTACTGGTAACATATTCTATTTACATTTTAAATTTTGCTTGGTTTTATGCAGCAGTTTAGTCATACGAAGGAAACAACCAAAAACATATTTCACGTTTATTATATGATGTTAGTTTGTTCGTAACCTACTGCGATATAATTTGGTTGTTGTTTTAGTTACAAGAACCTCAAAATCTATAGATAATAAAGAAATCTATTGTAATAAAATTTTATATTTTATTTGTAACTTTTACATAAGTAGACCATTACAAAGTTATGTATGTAACTGGTTGTATCGGTGAATATATTTAAAAGAACGTGCCAAATTTCTACAACCGAGGGAGAATTTGGTAAGGTGTCATATACGTAGATATCTCTAGGTAGGTATTTCTGCCGCCAACCAACTTGATTTAGAAGCTGTATTTCAGTTGTAGTATTCAGATTTAGGCAGTGAAATGACAGGACATGATTCTCATAACGTTGTTACTACTTATCATCAGGTGAAGTCGTAATATTTTACCATTCTAGGAACATAAATTGAAAATATATGTATATATACAGAAGTAATGCGTTTACCATCTACTATAATAACACAAATCTATTGATGTTGTAATTAATGTAAACACATCACATTTAACGATCTAATAATTAGGTTTATTATTTGTTATCTGCAAACTGAATTGAAGGATGTTCCATTATGCGAATAAATCTTGGATATAGAGCAATTTGTTATAGGTGGATAAGTAGACATGGTGTAATAAATTACTGTACCTAATACCTTAAAAGATATTCGGTTTTTTATCCACTTACTCAGAGAATCTGTAATCTGTGAAATTCATAAAGTGTAATTAAAAAGACGTTAAAAAAATATGGGTGGTATTGAATAGCTTTGGGAAAAAAACACTTCAATTGACTTCTAAACCTTTCTCGTTATAGATAGAATTATAGATAGAAAATAAATGGGAAAATAATAAAAATAAGGGCTCATAAAATAGCAGCAGCTCTTATTATTTAATGATGGATACTTACTACTTGGAAAAAAACAATACACAGAATACAAATATTTGTATCGTGTAACCATCAAACCGTAGTGATGTCCTAACCCGCCGACCTAGTAAAAAGTCTAGCAATAGTAAAAAATCGAGTTGCAGTCGAATCTTATATGTTTCAATTAGTATACAGAAATGGGTAGGATTTGTTATGTGAATTCCATATCCAATGGTATCCAAGCCATTTAGGTTACCATTCATGATCGCTTCCCTCGATATCCAGTAACAAGCTTATCGTCGTTGTCTGAATAGTAATTAGACTCGGGGATTGCTTTCTGCCCTCTATTAAGTTCAAACCGTACTCGCCATCTGACAGATGTATTAATTTATACTTATAATGACTTTGAAACATGTTTTGTTTAATATTTGTAAGGATTTTTTATTTTTCTACTAAGAACTATTTTAATTATTTATATTTTAAATAAATAATTGATCGTCGATTTAAAATATGTATTGAAATATATTTTCTATTTAAATCTCTTATCAACTGATGGAGTCGAGATCTTTAATGATATATGAAGGCAGGTATTTTGAATAATTTTTTTTTAATTACTTTATTACCGAATTATTTTTACACTAACTAGCTGTATACTGTATATAATAGAGTGTTATTGTAATTGACTGGATCAAAGGTAAAGGAGGAGTAAAAAAAGGTAAGGAAAGTATTATATGTCATATATATACATTTAATTGTATTTTATATATATTTCTTACAAGACGACCTCAGTTGCCTGGTGGTTTAGTCACAGTCTTACTTCCGATGGTCGCTGTTTCGATTCTTCGCACAGTACAAACATTTGTTTTCATAAATATGATTGTTTATATTGATCTATGTGTTTCTTATATATGTGTTTAAAAGACATGTATTTACGTATTTATATCAGTTGTTTAGTACCCCATAATACAAGCTCTGTTTAAGATTATTATCTTTCTCCATTCTATATACTATATATGCCAAACACATATCTTACTTGTACGTACTATCCTATAAAAAAGTTATATGCATAAATTGTAGCGAATACAAAAAACATATATGTATTTGTATTTTTCTTTTAAGAAGTAAGACGTTGTTCGACCGTCACAAGCCTGAAGGGACTAGGTTCAAATGTATACCTACCAATTATTTTCTTACACCTCAGTTGAAATTTCATACAAAAGTGTCATTGTGTTGGAAATATTCTTATGCATTATATTGTAGCAGAGGGAAAATTGTATAAACTCGTTAGCTTTAGTGCACACTTCTACCTTAACAAATTTTAGAGCTAAATATCTTTCTCTGTAAAATTATATAGTTGAGTGTAAAGTGTAAGAAATGTCATTTCATAATAATATCTTAGTACTCGTAATTGCAACGCATGAGAGGTACCACGGCTTCCAAATATATTTAGTGATGCTCATGTTTAAGCTGGGTTTATCTATCAATTTTCATCATGTAGATCAAGGTTCACCTAGTACAGAGTCCAACGTATAATTAGATTTATTATATTTATATATTTCGATATATACAAATAAATGAAAAGTAATTCTAAATCAAATATAAAACACTATACATTAATAAAGAATACAATATATTTATTAAAACAATTAATATAGAAAGAGGGAACGCTGCCAGTATCTTCGGAACGTTGCCTAAAGGGACCCCTTTTAATAATATATTTTAGTCATTATATTATATTTTTTAAGCTCTTTAATTTTAGGTTCTTAGTTGTACAATTAGGTTATGTAAATAAATATATAAATATAGAAATAGAATAGACCGTCAACAATAATAAGTGTATTAAGCAAATTACATAAACTGATGATAACAAATTATACATATATAGAATAGAGCTGTATATGGCGAGTGACGGATGACGTGAGAAAATTTTAAAGCTGAACTATGGAATGTGTCTGTCTCATCTTTAAGGGGCCACTCGTCATAAAAAAAGATAATGTTAAGAAATTATCTATATGTGCTTTTAAATTGCATTATTTTAAAGATTATATTAGAAAACTCTGAGAACATACTCCATACGATATTTGTTGTCTTTTCAAATTGAATGAAAATAGACTTTAGTGCTACAAGTTAAGAGTTTCGATATCAGCCTTATCCATTCATTATACACACTGTTCCTCCTAAAAAAGTAATGACTCATTCTTTCATAATACAACCCATGACCCTGAAGGAATCCTTCATGGTAGCCTGCAGGGGCTAATTTCCGGGACAGCGCAGGGCCTGTTCATGCATGAGTAATGAAGGACCAAAGAGAGATTCCTCAAACGAACTGCCTTTGTGCTGAATACCAACTGCCTTTTGCAGTTACGATGCCGCATTAAAACTTGGAGAATTGGTACAAACAGTTGAGGTGTTCGTAATGCTCTAATTAGTACTGATGAGTTTTGTGTCACCCATCGAAGAGATGAGGAAAAGGCAATGTTTATAATTAGCAATATACCTATGTACTAAAATAAAACGTATTATGATATTATGAAAAGGATTTATTGTATAATTATTTTTTATGTTTTAGGAATGACAAACTGACGATTCAACTGACAGCAAGCAATAATCAACACGTATATAAGAACAATATATAACTTATATAAGGACTAATATGTCCTGCCTCTTAAACTGTAATTACTGTTAATGTGTAATGTATATACCAAGGAGTATTTGACTGCTTATAAAACTACTAGCTGTACCCGCGACTTCGTCCGCGTAAAATAGTGAACTTGACTAAATAATGAAAAAAATATTTAATGATCTAACCCAATAAAAGCCTAATGAAAAAGTTTCATCATTTCATCTTCAAAAATGATACTTCCATACATAACTAACATACATAACTCTTTCAACCCCTTATAACTTCTTTTCTTAATATATATTTAATAAATTAAATTATAGTTAGCGTTAGCTGTATTATCAGCAAGCAAGTCTTTTATATAAAAGCGATGAGGTATTATTTTTCCTCAGTTCCAGATAATAATAAAAAAAATTATCAATTTATATTTAAATCGACAAGTTTCATTGTATCTAATATATGAAGCTAATTCAAAGACCTATTTTCATGATTACGGAGTATCTTCTTTTCATTCATAACCCCTTCCTTAAATTTAAATATATATATTTATATCAATTAGTTTTCAATCAATTAAATATAGATACTATTTAGTCATAAAAAAACACTGTGATTGAGAGTTGAAAAAATATACTACCGATAATATTACAATTTTAAATACCGATGTAATAGTAACTGTAATGAAGCAACTCATCTGAATTTCATTGCTATGCAGACGGAATTTCCAATTAGATCACGAACGGTGGACTCAATGAGTTATCAAATTTAACTATCTTTTCTTCAAACATCATTAAACCTGAAGTATGATACCTACATTTGTATTAGCGAGTAGCTTTTGATCAGAGGTAGACTGTAAAAAGAAATCTGCAAGAGTATCGTTGCAGTCGCCGGTTTCAGTATGTTTAATATTTAAGCTATGTATGTATAGAATGTGATTTGGCATTAACGTTACAAAGTAAGAGTCGTGACATTTTGGACGGCAGATTACGAGTAGTACGGTTATTACATAATAAGAATGATCTCAGGACAATTCACACAGCGCCATCTAGACCCAAGTTAAGCTAGCTAAAGCTTATGTCATGTGTACTAGACAAGTGATACAAATACATAGATATTTTTTTTTATAAATCGTGTTTTCTATGTATAATATGTATGTAACATATTATACATAGAAAACACCCAGACCGACACAAACAATCATACTCATGAATACAAATGTTTGTGCCGTGAGAGGAATCAAACCGGCGACCATCGAGGTAAAGCGGTGTGCAAGACCGCTAGACCACCCAGGTCATCAACATAATAACGTTACGTTTGTAGTGTTGTTCTTATATATTATGGTGACAGTTTTCGCTTACAATTAGCTGGGCCGATAATTTATTTGCAATTCCTAAAATATTAAGTAGGTATTGTTTAAGTCATTAATAAATAACTACAGACTTGTGACACTATATATTTTTATGCAATTGGATGTAATATTAAAAATAGAATAAACTTACCATATTTTGTTTTGCTTAGTGAAAAATATGAATAAAACATAACAAGATCCTGTTATTATTAAATATTAAATCTAGTATAAAAGACAACATGAATGAATAAATGAATATGTTTACAACATACTCACATAAAGAGTACAATGCACTTTTTACTAACCTATTGTATTTCACGTCTGCAATGCAGTCTTTTCTAATCTTGTCAGACACAGCCAGGCAGACAATGTTGAATTGTGATTATTTTAATTAGAACAAACTGTACATAAAAGTTAGATTTGTTCTCGAGAATTCTAATAAAAGCAGTCCATATTATAATCTGTGTATACCTAGTACCTTCACATATATTTACTTTATCTAGCTATTCTAAATATGCCTGAAAAAAGATTCAAATGTTGTATAAACCACTTCCTTTGTGAAAAAACTTATTACAATATTAAGGAGTTTTTAAATGATGATAATGTTTTTGTAGAAAATGCTTAAAATTCATAGCGCTGACAATATTGTTTGTATGCACTAAGAATGAGTGCGTAGCGATTTCTATGTTGATTATTGCATGCCTCTTACTTGTTATTGTGAAATTATTTCAAGTTTCTTGCTCATTCTTCTTGTCATGAAGAATAAAAATATGACTATTCAAAAGTGCTTGTAAAGTTGCTTAGTTTATTTGAATAAAGATTATTTCTATTTCTATTCTAAACTTATAATAATAAAGGTTTATACTCAGTCCTTTAAAAAAATGTATGAAGATATTGTACATGAAGGAAATAGGCTGTCTTTTATCTTAAAAACTGATCTGGAATGGTATGTAATAGGAAGCTTGTGTAGTCGCACGTAACAGCCAGTTTATTATTGTTATATATAAATACAAAACGAATTAAATTAAACAATTCACAAAATGTGGTTTAATATTGGTGGTTTTACAATGACCATGTATCTGACAATAAAATTTATTTCACATTGTATGTATTGTTGTCATTAGGCAAAAGGTCACGATGATTATATATCTACTTCATCGTTGTCATTTTAGTTTTAAGTTCAAAAGTAGAAACGGATTTTCGATTCTGTTGTATTTTTTATTATAGACCAAATCGGAATATTTTTATATATTCTTAATTGGTTTTATATAATTTTCATCAATATCGATAATGTAGTTTATTTTTTCTTTAAACAAAATATCGTAAAATAGTTGTCATTCAATAGTCATGCTAGAATAATCTTCAATGAACTATGTATTTTCAGACTTCGTCATCAGAAGAGGAGAGATCTAATGAAATCGGAAGGTAGGCACCGAATTTCTTACTAACAGTAGCTTACGAAGCTACACGCAAGTTTCTTGCTCGTTCTTCTTGTGGTGAGAGAGCTTTCCAAATGAGCTGTAGATTGAAAAAAATATGATGACTATTCAAAAGTGCTTCAATATAAGTTTATTTGAATAAATTATTTTCTATTCTATTTTATTCTGTTGGAATCACACGGCTATTTACAAAGTCTATACACATATAAATCTAGATATACCAACTACATAAAGGAAATTTTCATGTTCCAAAAATAAAATTTATATATTTTAATCACGTATAGTATGTTCAAAGCTGACTGATTCTGAAATCAGAGATCCTGAATGTAAATAATATAATGAGAATACTTGCCGTGGGTAGTGTATTCCCTGTACACTTGACACCACTCGTTGCTGATAATAGTAGTAGAACTTCTTTTTAAAGACTTTAGTTATGAATAAAACTTGTGTTTTTCTATCTTACTAGAATATTCCTTAACATTCAGTAGGGATGAATGATGACACAGTAACAGAAAGAAATCAGAAAATTCAGTTTAAAATCAAGTAATACAAACTTTTTAAATTGAATGTATAATGTATTAAAGTAAATGCATTTTTATTGTCATTATTATAAAATCATCATAAACAATGCCTAAAGTAAAGTTTCACGAATTAGAAATATTTTTATAAGCACTATCCACCTACTTCGTAGATACGATTTCCAAATTAGTTTTTTTTTCTTTAATTTTCCTACATATACGAGTATGTACACGTATATTCAATATTGCCACTTCTGAATTAATTATTTAACCAAGGGATTATATTAATTCCACACTAATTTTCTAAAATGTAACGTCTGTTTGTTAATTATTAAAATCTTCATTTATTTCCATTATTGATTAGTATGGGAAATAGACATGCATATGTATATCATGGACCTAATAATGACAGTTGTTCATAAAAAAAATTTATAAAGCAAAATTGATTAACGTTTTGCTTTATAAAAAGTGACTAAAACTTTATTACCTGAAATGTTAAATAGTATCTTTTTTATTACAAAATGAAGAAATTATAGTATGGAAATGTGCTTAATTACATAAAGCTAATTTAGGCCTGAAGTGACGTAGAAAGTTCAAATTAAGGGTCGCGACATTTATGATGCAGGGATAAAATTATGAAAAATGGTCCCTCAAATTCGCCCAGAGCAGGTTTTTATACATTTTTTAACGTAATATAATTTTTGTGATACATTCATAATAACATATGAAATTTAAAAGTACCTAATATGATTTTGTTACTCATATAGGAAGATCCTTCATTAGAAAGGCATTGAGAGTTCACTTCATTCGCTTTGTTTTTATTGGTACTACAGAGATGGGAATCATGGTATTTCACTCTATAATTTAATTGTAACGTTCTTAAAACAATTTACAAGTATTATCCTTACACTACCTAATTTAAGGTTTATTTTAGAACTCTACACGTTGTCATCTAATAAACCTGAACCTTAATAATTCAAAATACACCTAGCCGCTGAAATTTACGTTAATTCTGTTATAAGGTAAAGCTACCGTCATTATTAAACTACAGTTAAGTACAGTTAATTTTGGCGTTAACGACTTGGTTTTAGGCATAAAATTATTATAATTAATTCACTGATGGAAAACTACAAATACCATATACAAAAAGTTCATAATTTCGTGCCTCTACAAAGTATGTAAGATTCTATTTGGAGTAGAAAGCAAACGCTAATTGGGAATATTATATCCGTAGATAAATTAAAAAAGATTATCCAGGAAAGAAGAATAAATCGAATAAAAATATATAAAAGGCGAATAGGTTACTTTTCATTCCACTCCATTTTTCCAGATATGTCTACTAGAAAAGCAGTTCCGATTCTTAAACAAGCTGCGGCAATAAAACTAAGCAATTTTACAATTCCAGAATCCGTTCAACTTCAAGGATCCAATAAGCAATCGTATAAAAATCCTGTAACAAATCACCTATAAAGCAGTCTAGCTTCTGGACTGGATTGTGAAATATTTTTATCTTATCCCATTCAACGTATTGTTCGAACAACGTACATTACGAAATTCGGACAAGCTATCTTGCAGTATTTCCTTACTTATTTAAAATATATTCACATTGCGTTTTCAATTAGTCAATTTATATTTCGATAGTCTATCTGTTAATATATTACCTTACTTAGAAGTAAGGTAATATGTTAACAGATAGACTACCGATCCCGGGTTCCGTTCTCGTAGAATTCAAACATTTGCATTCATTATAATGATTCTTTGCATCGGGCCTGTGTGTTTTTTATGCATTTACAAAAAAATTTATCAGCTTTCTGGCACAAATTATATAGGTTCTGCTTAATTTGGCACTAGAGAATATTTTAATGGAACTACAAGAAAAAACAATCTTACTGTCCCTCTGATAGTAACTGATGACCATTGAGTCGCCTATACACGAGCAACGCTACGGATATCACTTATTGTAACGTATTAAATTATTAATTTATTTATATAAATAAAATAAATAAATAACTCATCCAATACATACCCGTATGAAAGAGGCGATAATATTCACCAAATATTTTATTTGTTTGAGTATAATCCACAGCAATCGGACGAGGGTCGGTGGAGCGGAACTGCTCGCTTTCCGGACTATTCAACCCAATGAGCCAAGACTATAAATTTATGAACCCCTGGATTTTGGGCGTCAAGAAAATGAAAATATATTTAGTAATATGAGGAAAAATGTGCGTATGTTTTTACAAGATTATATTTAACTCACTTCATATGTCTATTTCAATTCTTTTCTATAATTTTGTTAACTTTATGCAGTGACACACAAAATTCCAACTTTAATTTCGATCAGTACGGCACAATATTTCTGTGATTTATTAACGAGCAATCAACAATATGATTCCATTATTCCTACTACTGTCTATTAGTCGTAAAAAGAAAATTTATTTTTCTCTTAACAAGCCGCCTAGCTTTCTTGGTAGTAGATGGGTACTTACTTAGGTAAGTTTTCATCCTCAGGAGGTCCTGAGGATGAAAAAGCACGGTGAAATTGATCCAAGCGCAAATAAATGAATGCTGTAATTGAAATTCAATATACCAAGTTTGTCATTGTAAAAGTACGGATAGTAGCATATATGTTAGTACTCTGCTTATACAGTTTATAATAACTGTATAAGTATATAAGAACGGATCATAAAACATATATAATTTTGTCATTGGTAAAGAAAACCGCTTAGGTAGGGACTTTAAATTTTAACTCGTATACTGTGGTCTTGATGACACTTACCTGGAACAAAGACAAAGTATTGTTAATGTTGTTAGATTTTTTTATAATATATACAGTTGTATACCTTTGTCGCGTGAAATCCAATAAAATTATGCTATATATTAGTTGAGAAGGTAGATTATACCCATGCATTAAAATTTACGTACAGGTACATTGGTTCTGCTATTACAGCGTGTATAGAGATAAACATCCACCAAACATTCAAATATTTAATTTATAGTCGTTATATATTTATTATTTATTTTTTACTCTTAAAAAATTACAAGGTTAGTTACGATCTCACCTGATATTTTTTTAATACCACATTTATGGTATGCGTATTAAGTGATAATGATAGAAGATAGTGCTGGTGAGTTAACAGCTTATCAATATTTCGTTGAAAAGATCTAAAGGCTTGTTGGTTATAAGGTCGTAAGAAATTGGTTGACTAAAAAAATTTAGTCGAAAGTCTACTATGCAAAATAAGAGCATAAATTCGATCTAGACATAAAACCTATTCCTACCTTATAAGGGTCCTGAAAATAATTATATGTTGCTATCTATTGCCTGTAACTCCGCAAAACTTTACCCGCAGTTTCACTTAGTTACAAATTATTTTTTTTTATAATAAAACATATCCTATGTCCGGACGGACATAAAAGATATCCTATGCCCGCCCTCGTTATTCAAATTATCTTCATTTAAAAAAAACAGTCAGGTCTGTTCGGTCGCTTAGTCGTGTAAAGTTAAAAAAACTTACTGACGAACAAAGATACCTACTTTCGATTTTTTAACATTACTATGGATAAATGTATAATAAATAGGTATGTCAGCGTGCCATTTCTTTTTATTTTTAATTAATCTACTTATAGTATATAATCTGCTTAGTTTAGAACCTAAATAACAAGTATATGTATATATACATATACTGAAACTTATACATCGTTATCTTTTTAAAATTTTACGTTGCACTAGAATCTGAGGCTCAACATTAGGGTTCAGTGATTTGGCCTCGTAAATTGTTTATTTCACGGAATAAACTGTTCCGTACGACTACCCCGAGCCATTCGAAGCCTATGAAAATTTATGTGACTATCAAATGTTCGAAGTTAAACCGCAGAGAAGTATACACGGAGTGGAAACTTGAGCAGTGGGTCAAACTGGAAAATTATATCAGGGTAATTTAAAAACGTAATAATATACTTCTTTTATTTAAATGGAACGTACAAATTATTGACGGTAATTGGTAAATAAATAATTAAAAAATTCAAAATTGGTTGCCTTTTATTTGCCTACTCGTATGAGCATTGGCTGAGTTTTAAATGAATTAATATGGAATGATGCACCTCTGCCTGTGCTAACGGATATACTGTTATACGGTTATCAGGCAGGTACCAGAAATTTGATTGTGAAATCAGGTCACTTAGTCCAAGGCCTATTCGCCAGGAATTAACGACGATGGTTAGCAGAGTAGACCGCGTGCAGATTACAACCACGTTGTGGAATCACCTTCCAGCGATGATATTTGATAACAGATACGATATTGAAACCTTCAAGAAATGAGTTCATTCCTATTTAAAAGGTGGTATGTATGCTATAAAAAAACAATAATCTCTCCTTGTTGTAAAATAAATAGAATATGAGTTGTTGAAAGCGCGATGTGCAGAGAATCATTATATAAAACTAGTGAAGCATATAATGACACAAGAGATATGGAATACAATCTTTTATTAAAATGTGTATAGATAGCTTACCATGCTAACATGATACGGATAAGATTAAATCATCAGTATTAGTGTTATTAATTAAAATATTTCTAATAAACTTAAAACTAACTAATTGTATTTTATTAAGCACAATTTTAGAATTTTTCTGTCATGGAGTTTTAATAATACAATTCACACATTTTGACTTAAAAATGTAAAGTAACAACATAATTATTTAAAAGAGCAACACGCAACTATCTTGCGAATGAGGGGTACATTGAAAAAAAATGTGATGACTATTCAAAAGTGCTTCAATGTAAGTTTATTTGAATAAATGATTTTTTATTCTATTCTAATATTAAATCACTGAAATTATTATAGACGTAAGTGTTAACGGTTTAGTTAAAAGAATCATCCTGATCATACGGGCGAAATCGCTGGCTTAATTTTTTTTTTCAGTAATTAATTCATAATGAATTAATTAATGAGTATCGGTCGATAAGACCTTATTATTCAATTTTATATACGTCCTTAACTAGATTGATATTAAGACTTTGTCATAATAATATTTATAACAATACTAAACATTTTAAAATTACTTTAATTAAGTGTTATTGTGTTAAACAATACATATAGATTACTACGATACTGAATTATATAAATACAAAATTAGAATCGACTTTGGCCACTAGGACCAACCCAAAATTCCGAAATTGTTGTTTTCCATTAGTTGAGTTTCAGTTCGGCATACCTTTTACGACTAACCCTATAATAAATACTTCGTTTGTCTGTCCGTTGCCACACCACATGCATACAACGCCTCAATATACACCACACTGGAGGCTATTTCGCAGTGGCATGTGCCATGGGGTCCTTAATGGCGTTCTTTATGACATTTTTATGGTTAGAAGTAATAAAACGAATCATCGCATCACATCACAATATCGTATGAAAATCTTGAGGGCAATAAATTCTGAACGGTGGTACCTAGTCGTTTATTAAATATTCTTTTTCATATTATTTTTACTGGACGCGGCGAACTCGACACCACACAGCGAGTTAGACGAGAGATTTAATACAAATGAAAATATAAAATATAGCTAGAATTATGTATTAAATGGTTTATAAAATGTATTTTATAATTTTAATATATAGAACTATAAATATAATATTGACTACCTCCATAGTCTGGCAGTCACGGCGGCATGTCTCTGTACTACCTATAGTAGCGGGTTTTATTCCTGCCACGATGCAAATGTTTGTATTATTATACATTGTTTGGGGGTTTTTTTAACGTATTATTAAAAATACTATCAGTTGTTTAGTACCCATAAGACAAATTCTGTTTACTTTGGGACTAGACAGCGCTGTGTGATTTGTCCAGAGTTATTAATTGCATATACTAATTACTACACTGCAATCTGCATTAAAATCTGTTGTCTAATTATGTAAGCAATATAATATATATATTTTTTTATAATATAACAGACAGCGGAGGCGAATTTGTTTTATACTATCTAGAGATTATTATTATATGACAAACACTGCAATATTCCTCCAAGAAACATTAGTGTTCATACAGTTTTCAACAGGTATAGTTATATACCTTTTGATATATATGAGTTAAAGTGTATTGATACTTGTTTTTAAATTAATACTAACAATAATGTGATTTAATTTGAATCTTGTTGACAGTGAGCTGAAAATTATACTAACAACTAATTGCCAGTATAAATTTCGTAGTACCTAAGTACTATGAAGTTCTGAAATGTTCCAGAACTAATGTAATATATTTGTATTCAATTCCCATAACTCCATAGCCAAGTAATCTTTTAGTTTATTACAGCTCAAAGAATGCTACATAGAAATAAAATGTCCTTGGCGGGGTCAATTCGGATATCCTTGAACGAAGCTAACGTATTGCCTACACAACGACCTCTCCTACTTATTCATACGGAAATGTAGATAGAGATTTTATTTATTCGCCTAAATTTATGCATTTATTTATAAGACAAATCTATGATAGTATAGATATATGTATATATAATATCATTATGTACAAGTACGTCGAAGGCACTTATTTGATATTCCTTGGAGAAAAACAGAGCTGGCCAAGCAGGCTCCCATTACTCTTGCACTGAGTCTACTCAACAGTGTCGTTAATCGATTTCCTGACCTGGACATATCTACATGTGTACATAATACGTAAAATGATCGGTTGTTATTGTTTTAATATATATTGTAATTATTAATATTTGATATTCTGTATATTTTTTCCCTAAGTGAGCATATTGGGAAACTGTAAGGCTTGCTTAGTATAATGTCAATAAATAAATATATCCATATTTTGAGGTAAGATAATCAAATGTGAGGTTTGTAGTTTTAACAACAGGCGGCTTCATGAGATCATATATTCACTGATAATATGAGCCAATTTGAAAAACTAAAAATAAAATTTAATGTAAATCATGATTTTCATTATATTATAAAAAAGTAAACGACTCATGTTGCGCATTAGATATTAAAACAAATTGTACATGTCGTTTTATGACGGATATCAAAAATAGTTTATAGAATTTATATATAGACATACAGCTTATCAGATTTCAATGGAATTCACAATGACGTATTCTAGCAAACTAACATTAGGGATCAATTTTATTCCTATTCGGTTTGTAATGAAAATAAATAACTCTGGACAATGAACACAGCGCCATCTAGTCCCACGATAAGCAGAGTTTGTGTTATGGGTATAACTAATATAAATACTTAGATATTTATTTTTGTAAATATGTACATAATATAATCGAAACGAATTGAACCCGCGACCATCGCAAGTAAAGCGGAGTGCTAAACCACCGAGGCAGTCAAATAAATATAAACTATTGTTATTTCTAATACCACGTATTCATGACTTTGCAACATTATTACTATTATATTATAATAGTAACCACAGAACATTCAAACACCAAGTTTTATAATAGTTTATACCACTTTTATGAAAATTAAACAAAAACTGAATTTATGTAACAAGCCACAAAGCTTCTAAAAAGAGTTTGCACAAATGTTTTGTATTAATTTAAGTGGGTTTGCATATGCGGATAAAAACTTGAAAAATAGTAGTTAATAGTAGTTAGTAGTAGTAGTAGTTTACATATGCCAACATTTGCTTGCAAATATGCCTTGCTGAAAAAAAATTGTCACACAGATTTATATGAAAACTGGGGTAACTAATGTGGATTATTAAATATATTATTTGAATATTTTAAATAGAAATATGTAGATATTAATATTCTTATTTGAGTTTCTAACTACTAACTAACTAACTAACTAATATTTATTATTAATCTTACATATACAAATCTTAAAATTAAACAAAGAAAATTATTTTTCTTGGCAAGTAATATGGCAAGGTCATTGAAGAAAAAACCGAGAATATTGCGATAATGTTGATATTACCAAATAATTTATTTTTCCTGACCCTTAATCCTGCCAAATTCTTTTGGCAACCAAACTGTCTGCAATATTTGTAATACTGAAAATGTATAAGTACATTCCAATAAATTTTACTCAGAATAAGTAATTAGTTTAGCCTATAGCAATTGAGAAAATTCTAGTGGGTATATGGGTAGGTATATAATGGAATGGCAAACCATGGAATGAATGATATCGATTAAAAAAGAAGAAACAAAAATCAGAATTAATGAAGATAGATAGAATACAGAACTAATAAATACACAAGGATCACAGTTCAAACGGGATTTTTTGTAGTCGAATTACATACACTTTTCTTACATGGTAAATTATATTTAGTAAACTTTAAAGAATCTACGAGTGGATAACTCTATAGGTACCTACAAGAACTGAATATTTCAACAACTTTCTCGTAATATACTTCTCTCTGCCCATTTAACTTATAACCTCTTATAAACCTGCCAAATGAATTCCACGAATGATTTATTTATACAATTGAAAAAAGGCAGTAAAAAACTTAAGGAGAGAGATAAGGGATGTAAAAAATTTACAACCCTACTTTTACGCCGGCAAGCCGTAAACTGCAAATCAGGAAGGCAATTTTCATTCCTAAATGTTATTTTAATCTCAGCTGACCCATTTAGAATTTTATATTGAAACTGAAGTTTGTCTGGTAGGTTTTTATATTACATAATATATTATTTAAGTACACGAGTCATCTGATGTAATTAAAAACAAATAACAGTTTAAAATAATAAAAAAATGCTAAAAACATTAAATAATATATTTATTTAAATACTCAAGTCGAGAGGACAAGGGGTAATTAGAATAAATACTTAATTTTTTTTAGATTTTTAATATTGACGCCACAGATAGATCTGGGAAGCACATCTATACTTTTTTGTTTGATCTTATTTAACATTACCTTCTATATTAGCTCTGTGGTAAATTATTTATCTACCTTACTATCTAGGAACATAGAAGTTTTTTTATAAAATTTAATCATTTAGAAATTATATCACCTTAGAAATAGTATTACCACAAATTATTTCTAAGCAATTTCGAATAGTAATTTATTTATATAATTCTATGGAGATATATTTAGTTTTGGAGAGAATCCAAAAGGATGTTCACTCAATGCAGATATTCATTAAAATTATTGCATAACAACCATTCATAAATTCTGAATAATTTTGGATCAAATTTCTCACGTTTCAACAACATATCTCGGATAATTAAAAAATAGTTAGATAAAGTTGTGGGCAAATGCTAGTGTTGCAAAAAATACAGCTTTTCCACGTCAGTTCAAATAAATCGTACTTATAAAACGCGGTGAGTCGAGCGCATTTTAGTTTTGTACTTTATTTTGTGAAGATAAAGTGCTTTCCTTTATTTGGACATATAAAAATGCTTTTTCCAGTTGTGTTGTGGACATTAAATTACATAACACATAGCAAGCTTTCCAATTCTGTTTTGTACAAATGTGAGTACAAAATCTGTATATTCTATAGAGATGTTTATATTGAATAGAAAGAATAAAGATTTGAATGACCTCTTAAATTCCTCTGAAGGAAAATAATTATTGATTTAACGATAAAACGAATGTTTTTGTGTAGTTACTAAATAGGATTTCATTAGATTCTATAATTTAGAGAATTTGACCAGAACTTATTAACCAGGCGGCATTTATGTATTCATACTTAGTGAATTTATGTATGAAAAAACAATATTTATATTAATCATATTCACAGAGAAGAAACAATCTTCTTTTTATACCGTTAAAACATTTACGTAGCCCAATGATCTTTTGGAATAGTCTATATCCACTAAATTTTGTTGGTGATTCACGTTGAAACCAAAATTACAGTTCTATAAAGGTCACAAAACATTCAGATTCTGGTCGCCTCTTTGCTGCTATCAAAAGGAATGCAGGGGTGATTTACCTCAGTAAAAAGATAAACTCCATCGTCACGTTTCTATGTAAACGATCCGAAATCACGATTGGAATGCTGAATTTTATTATATATGTATATACGTGGAAAGAGGATTTATGCGTTTCATTTTTATTATAGTTTTATATTTAAATAAACAATTGATAGAATTAACAGAACGTAAGACGATGTAAAGACAATTATATTTTATAAATGTTCCACCCACCAGACATAATATGACAAATTATATTATGAACGAAACCTTGACACTGAGAGAATTGCTAACAGCACGCTTATGGAATATAAAAATGATGCTTAAAGAGAAATTCAATATAGTTTTTATATGTGTACTTTTGCTCTGAATTTCAAAATTTTTCATATGAAAATCAGACATTTATCTTCAGCAAACAGCGTTATATAAATAATATACTTGTATAAATATAAAATTACTATAGTGTATTATATAGTATTACCTATATATATTTATTACTTGTTACGAATTTGTATTCATAAAAATGTGATATATTAATATTGAAAAATTTTGAATATATATTTATGAGTAACAATATTGCTCTATTATTTTAACAACATTATAAAAAAATGGATTCACTGCTTTGATGTAGAATGAAAAAAATACTGACCCCAAAATAAACAAAAAAATTCCGGTTAGTATCAAAGTAAATATTTATCTTAAATATTAAGGAAATGTCCTCTTCCCTGTCATTTTTGTAATATTTTAAAGATATACATGTATGTATTAGAGTAATGTCCCATTGTAGAGATAAAGATGCAAAATCCTTTTGAGCCGATCCTGAAATTAAGTCGATGAAGACTTTAAACCTCGTGAGAAATCTCATTCGTACATACATGATAAGACAAGCTCATTGTCGATTTTTTATATAATATTAATATACATTTACAATGTTAAAATTATCTCTATTGATCTGTACAAGAAACTGTCAGAATACGGAGTATTTACTTACATAAAAGTTAATATCAAGCTTGTGAAAATGAAACCAAATTTTGATCTATTCAATTCTGCATTATTATTTCTTCACAATGTAATCTTAAGATCATCTGAAAATTATATAATGTTTACTATGTATTTATTTTAATTTTAAAACTGTAAAGTGGCAATTAGCTCGTAAGACAGATGGCCGTTGGGGTACAGTAAAGTCCTTGAGTGACACCCGCGGACCGAAAGACGCAGCGTGGGAAGGCCTCCAGCAACGTGGACCGACGATCTGGTCAAGATCGCTGGAAGGCGTTGGATGCGAACAGCGCAGAACCGATCGTCGTGGAGGCCTTTGTTCAGTAGTGGACATCTTCTAGGCTAAGATGATAATGACTTACTTTTATTACTCTTCAATTGTACAACCATACAACGACATCTACAAGCCTACCCTAAAATAATGAAAAACAAATTTTCCTAAATGTGTCGCTCCGTGCAATTTACTACAGATAGAGGCGGAACCTAATTGTATATGCAAATGTCTACCTATTTCGACGTGCCGAACGCCTTGTGTTCTGATTAAATTCTTTCACTGAGTACAACGGGTACCATATTATAGGTAATAATATAAACGACTGTATTATATTGCATATATACTGTACAAACATTTGTTTTTATGATAATGATTGTTGCTATTAGACTGTGTGGGTGTATTTACAAAAAAATATACATATATTAATATTTCTATCAGTCGTTTAGTTCTCATAGAAAGACTCTTTATAGTTTTGAACTCTATAATAATATGTGTACTGTCCGGTTGTATTGGGATATTGTCAATGATATCTATGGCCGTTTTTGTCCCATTATATATCTATTTAATGTGATTTTTATGAAATTTGAGTGGTAGAAAAATTTGAATATAACTATAGTCACGTGATTTTGTTAAATATCAAATGTAAATTAAAGATTAAAAGTATTTCGACTGCTCGCGGTTGTCTGCGTTTAAATATAGCTTATATTTGTAACCCATCATTTAGTTTTATTATAAACAGAAAAATATAAATAAGGGTTTTTTCTCAAAGGAACTGTGTGCATCTATAAACTCAATCTACATAACATCGTATTATTTTCTTGGGTAAAAACCTTGATAAAAATGTGAGATCAAAGAGCTGAAATGCTCAAAGCTGTGAGTAATTTCTTAACTTGATATTCTTTCAGGTTTAGACTGATGTTTATTGCAAAACAAGACAAAATTCTCGGAGAATATGAAAAGAAGATAACTACTTAATCTGACCAAAATCAAACAAAAGTTGTTATTGGAATATTAAATTGGTTAATACAATAACGATAGCGATTACAGTAGGAGTACGAAATAACAAAATTACAAAATAATAATAAATTAAATATAACTGAACCCAACAAGACGGATACACGAAGTCACTCACACCATAATCGTTGATCGTGATTTTATCTGCTCAGCATGTGCTTCAGTTGTGAATATAACCTTTATCTTAAGCTAAAATGTAAAAAAACTTGAGGTACAATTATGTATAATACCGTTGAATTTCAAACGTTAAATTTTCGATAAAAATATTTCATTTAATAGAGACACAGTTAGTTATGTTATAGATAGAAGATTCGAATTTTTTAACCTACAGTAAAACTAGTAACATGTGTCATCTACTGACTTTAATATCAATATCAAAAAATATATTTATAATCGTTGAACTCCTTAAAAATAACTTCAATAATGTGTATTTAGTTAATCATTAAAATCTTGTTCTACTATCGATTTCAAATACAAAATAGTATATAAAATAAATTCAGAATTACATATAATTAAAATAAACGAGAACTATTTTTTGCTATAAGTACATAGTTTTATTCTTATTATAGAGAACAATAGGACGTACATAATAATGGTATCTATGTAAATTTAAGTCTGAGGGATAAACCCCCCCGCTAGTACCTATCACAAAAGCTTATTTATAGACTTCGCCATAATATTATAAGCAAGATAAATAGAGGCATTTTTATTTAAATTCAGAATATACCCTTCTTAATATTGAACTTTGATGTTGCTCAACTTTTACAGGGTAAGTAAAATATTAAAAAAATATATAGTATTGATATTATGGAATGCAAATGTCTCTTATTACACTATAAATGTAATATGACAGTTGTTATTTTAAGTTTTTCAGAAGAATTCTTAAATGACAGCAAAAACCGCAGTAAAATCTGTTATGAGATTTAGAAGAAGTAAGCGTAAAAACATATCAACAAAATAGAGTAGGTGACATCTACAGGGACTATTTATATATTTTTTTTATGTAATAAGAGTAGCAAACAAGACCTGATGGTAAATAGTAACCGTCACCTATATCACATATAAGATAATATTATCTACCCTATATACATAAATGTTACTATGAACATCACGTTGTTATATAACATCTGTCATATCACTCATTCATTGGCGATGTATGAGTGGTAGCACGGGTATCAGAGTCAGGGTCCAAAGGACTAAGATGTCATGCCTATCCTGTAATTTAACTACTTAATAAATATAGACACTGAGATACCCATGCAAACGTTTTTTTACAGTCTACCTCTGGACAAATTGTCTTATTTCTTATAAATGCGAAACTTTGTGAGTGTTGATGGATAGATGAATGGATGTATATTTGTTACTCTTTTACGCAAAAACTACTAAATAGATTTTAGTGTAACTTTACAATAATATGACATAGCCTATAAAATTCACGCGGATAAAACCGCAGGCACACAAATTTATAATTAATAACTAAAATAAAATATATAAACTTCATACAATAAGAACGATGTTTCTTTATTACAATTTATGAATAAGAAATTGCAAAATAGGCCGACATTTTTATGCATATTATGTAAAACAGAGAAAATTGATGTTTAATAAATAAATATGACATAACGAGAAATGTTTCATTGAATATATTAAATACGGTAATTTTCAGCCAAAAATGTACGTCTGAAACAAATTGTAAAATAATTTACTGTATGAAAAGTTCATCTTCTTTTTATGAACATGGGGTTGTATATTTTATGGGTGACTACACAAATCTAATATCGCGAGATCGGTACGGTGAATTGACAGATGCCGTCCCTTAGTCTATTATAGTCGAATCCCGCGGGATGCGATCCCGGATGAGGACTGGAATTCTGTGTTTATGTTTGCAATTTCACATACCGGGTTGGTAGTGCTTTTCAATTTTTCCAGGGGTAAGTTTGGCACGTGTTTTGTTATAATACAGGCTATTTTAAAAATTATCTCTTCTTATTATATATAAAAATGAAATGACATTCTCTCTAAACTCTAAGACACGAGAACTGGTGAGAATTTTGGTTTTGAAACATTTCCTGAACTCCAAGGAAGGTTTAAGTGGTGTTCTCATGTTCTTTCTCCGTTCAGAAATTTATTACGTAACTAAACATCAAAAAACCTTTCACATATTATTTAATTCTGAGGCGGAACAGAGTTTGCGGGTCATCTAGTTTATATTAATAGTTCTAAAGAATTTAAATATGTTTTTAAATTAACAAGAATATAATAAGAATAGATGGTAAAATAGTTTTGACTATGAAAACTTTTTTGTGTAACTCATGCTAATATATTCTGTCATTTTTCTGTATGTTTGTTAGTGTTTTGTGTACGACTACAGCTAAGACTAACAGCTAAACGGGATTTTAAATTAGATTGTATCATGCGACCGGACCCAGTCTGTTTATATGAAAAAAATCACCTGCTTGTGGATTTATCGCCTAATCGCAGTCATAGAAACTGTACAATACTGTGAGTCTATACGTTAAGCGCAAGTAAACATTATATTTAAAAAAAAAAGACCTTACAGAGATTTGGTCAGTAAATACTATTTTTAATACTTTCAGGTAGTTTCTATTCACTTATATAAGTAATAAAATATTATATAGATACGTAAATATCTAATATTGTAATGAGAAATACTGGATTTTGTCATAAAGAAAGAAAATTATAAATTCATAATTCGAAAGAAATTCGTAATAAAAAATAGCTATCGATATGAACTCCTAGAGTGACCTTGACTCTTATAAGTATATATAATAGTATAATAAGTCTGTTCTCTACTCTACTTTCATTTGTAGTCTCAATACAACCGAGCCGCTTTAATATGCCGTACTACAGACTACATAAAATGCGGTGACACAGTCTATATATTGCCTGGATGGCGCCAAATTGTTGTTTATGTCTTTACAGTAATCTAATGTACAATTCTAATTCATTGAATTGTTTACTGGTTTAGACAATTTATTAGGAGGGTAATTACCTTGAAGGTAAATATCTAGAAGAGACAGCCGCGGCTGGATATAATAATAAAAATCCAGGTGTGGAATACAGGTCACTTATTTAGTTTTTGTTCTATTTTATAAGCTTCATATCGCAAATACCAAATTCTATTCTAAATTGTCACTTCTTGTGTCTAGTCACTGTTCCTCTCGGTTCCTGGCCCTAGGTAGTAGCGTTTCTTTAAATAATATAATATTATTATATAGATAGTATATTCATCTTACAATTCCCTGGTTATCTTTATCGCCAACACCAGGACAATCACATAGCGCTATCTCGTCCCAAACTAACGCAACCAATATATGCTAAATCGATATACCACAGAGGCCAGCCGGCTTGGGTCTACATTAAACGTTAATTAATAATGGGGTTGTTAGTAATGGGACTGGGCTCCACATTGCTGGCAATGTACCATCTCAGATCGATCTTCACGCTGTTCCCTCTGGAAACCATTGTGGTTAATTATTGTTAAATGTGTCAGGACGAACTAACTGACATGACTTCAATCTCATCCTATCAACCTTCTCTGGTGTCTGGGCAAAGTCGTTACGCATTAGCATAGGCAGAGTATCATACCATTATTATCCAATAAAAAAATACGATAATTGCTAGAGTGACCCCATTGATAGTCATAAACGTATATAATATAAATAGTAATATAGAAGCTATTATATATTATAGTTAATCACTTTCATGCACCTAGATGTATATTATTATTATATTATATATTTACGTTTATATACTATATATAGTATGACGGTATTCGTAGAACACCAGCATCGTAGCACCTCGTCACGGCACGAGGAATAAATATATTTTTTATTTCTCATTCTTCTTCATATTGACGGCATCGGAAGTCTAGCGGTTTAGCACAAGGTTTTACTTCCGTTGGTCACAGGTTCGATTCACTCGCACAGTGCAAACATTTATGAGTATGATTGTTCTATTGGTCTGGTAGCTTTCTATGTCCATTATGTATATATTTACAAAAATTAAATATCTATATAATATATCTGTTGTCTTGTACCCATAACACAAGTTCTGCTTACCGTGGGACTAGGTGGCGCTGTGTTAACTGTTCAGGGTTATTTATTTACTTCTTCTGTCAGATTGATTTCCACGCGAGCACTTCAAGATCATCAGGAATTGACAATCATCATGGTTAATTCCTGGTGGATTTGTTCTCAACATGTTAACCTGAACTGACATAAGCAACCCTTCAAGCAAGCGGCTGCACCATTACATATTCAGACATAAAAAAAATACATTAGTCACTACGCTAGTGTCCTTGACATGCGGCAACTAAAAAGGAAAGCTCAACCTGAGGTACGTTGCGCCATTAGGCAAATTTAGTCACCTTGATCCCTCCTATATTTTATCCTCTTTTTTTTAGTATATATATATATGTATATATTTGATACTTACTTCATCTGTCGACGTCGCATCGTGGTTAACGCAACAAATGACTTTCCCACATTTCGCTAGGCGTATTTTAATACAACGTGACTGGTGCGACTGTGCACCAGTCACCAGATTTTCAATTATTTTTTAGATTGTTATTAGACTAGATATTATTATGACTGGCGCGTGATCACAACAACTATTTAGTAATAAACTTTAATAATTGTGTAGATGTATATAATTCGTAAGAGGGCTCGCATAGAAGTCAAAAGTGAGGTAAGGAAAATGAAAAGAATACAATATTTGTAAAAAGAACGGTTGACAAGCCTGCAACAATTATGTTAGTTCTGTTGGTTGTTACTTTGTTTCTGTTGGTTGCCGATTTCTTTTGTGATTTCTCGCACGGTGCAAATATTTGTATTTATGAATATGACTGTTTGCAACGGTCTGGGTGTTTTCTAAGTATATTATATATGTATTTACATTACAAAAAATGTATATACCCGTACCCATACATAACACATGCTCAGGTTTCCTTTATTATTATTACCGGCATTTCGTTAGCTAGCCTGACTGATTCAATCAAAACTATTAATATATGCATATATTTTTATGGTATTGGCCTGATTTCTATTCAAGACCTTATGAGCTTAAGTAGATGTATATAACCACTAGGCCACGAAGCTCGCTGACTATGAGATCATATAGTCTTCTCCACATCATGGTAGATATATATTCTTTGCTCCACATAAATCATTTAATGCAAATGTTATAGATGTCGCCTGCTAAACTGAAGGAGCCATGTAAAATGAAGATGGATTGCCAGGGGCACTTCAATTGTGACTGATGTATTTTTGGATTACTATAAATTATCTTCATTTGTTATTTACAAATAAATAACAACATTCTAATCAAAGAAATCTCGTCTTACGTAGTACGATTTATCCTTTCTTGTTAATGTCTTTCGAAATGCAACTGGGAGGTGAGTTATTCTATTTAGAAGTCGGTTAAAAAGGATTATAAGTTACACTTTTCCCGCCTGATAAGTCATGTCACGTAGTTTCGACAGTTTTTGTCGCTCCCGTCGACGATTTATAGCCCTCCAGCGAGAGTTTTAGGTACACGGTTTATGAGTAAGAAGTTTCATATTATTGGTTCTTTGTATTTGATATGCTCATAATACCTTTTGAGACTACTTCAAGTCGAAAACGTTTTTAGTGATGGTATTTTTTTGTAGATGATAAATGTACCCACCTGCGCTTTAAGCGTATGAGGATGTTAAGATGAAAATGACGTGAGGTCAGTTAACCCATTGTGGCAAATTCACGAGAAGCTTATCACAATGATTTCCAAGGGGAAGCGCGTGGAGGTCAACTTGATATGGTACATTGTTAACAATTTGGTCAACAGTCTACATTGCTAACCACCTTTTTCAGAATATGGATTTTTCTACATTTGCATAATTTTTTTATTTCAAATAAACTATAAAAATCCCAGTTACCCAAAAAAGGTACGGGTCGATCCTAGAAATGCCCAGTAAATTTTATCTGAGTCGTTAAGCTGTTATCGAAATTATTAACGTACCGATTCCTATGGAAAGTGAAGACTTTATCAGTATACTAGGAATTTCTTAAGTAAGATAGAGAAAATAAAAATCCTACATAGAAATAAATTTTCTTCATAACATAATTTTATTGTTCCTTTTTTTACCCATATTTTATTTATTAAAGATATATTCTTTTTATTACAAAAATAATAAAATACAAATATTATAACTATTTTAACTTTACTTTTCTCGAAACGTAATATCGAATCAACTAATGCGTAGCCAGTGAGTGCCACGTGGTCTCGTAGCGACGGCTACGCGTATCGTAGCAACGCGAGCGTAGCGAAAGGCTCTAGCGCCAAGGGAAAATGTACTAGGAAGTTATAAAACGAAGCTGTTTGGATGAAACTTCTCACCATGGAAACTTGCGTGGAAATCTGGGGTCGGGGGGACGGATAAAGGAAAATCTAATTCACACCTGTGGGATAAATAGATTTCTGGAAACCCCGATTAGAGCGGAAAATGTCTACTCGGTACCAGGCGAGCATAAACTTAAAAGGGCATGTTGAAGATAAGCCAGAACATATTAGAAAAAGATAGAAAATAGGGGAGGTGCCAGGCTATTTTGCACATGCGCAGTCTGCAAGGATTACCTACACATGTTAAGTCAAATGTTTAAAATATTTGTTCGAACTTAATTATTATCACATCACCCTAATTATTCGTGTTTTTTTCATCAATTTTACGCATAAAAATAATTTAGAATTTAATAATAGAAGGAAAATTATATTTACTATAAGACCTTACAATTTCATATATTAATTTTAAATGTTTACGCGCCATCTAGCGGTATACGCTATAACCATTACTACAGGTAACATGTGAAATATATTGATGTTTGTGAGCAAATTAAGTTTTAAATTTCTTGAAACTGTGTAACTGTTATATTTACCGCACCTTTATAGAATTTAGATTTATGAAAATAGTAATAATATATACAGATCATACTCATCTTCTTTCCCTGTATCTTGCTTTTGCTTGCTTGCTAAACTCGTTGTGTTTCTAATAGTATTTGCAAAATGTTCTGATAGATGGCGCTAGTAATAAACTCAGTATAAACTCCAAGGAAGTTTTAAGTATACATTTTAGAAACGGATTCAACTTATTTATTTAAAATTTATGTTTTGGAAATTCGAAATTTAAATTCGCAATATATAATATCGATTCGATATCTGAATTATTGTTACCGACATTTATAACTGAACTAGTAAATTAAATTATTAGGCGGACACAAAAACACTTAAACACATTTCTACGGTGAATTGAAGCACTATTCAATTCACAGTAGAAATGTGTTAAATAAATAAAATAAATTATAATACATTAGTAATCAATATTTAAATGTTATTTACTATTACAATAAACTTTTGAATGTTATAACTCTATCACCGTATTCAAAATGTTGAGGTTTTATATATATATTCTATGACGGAATTTAAAATACAGATGAAGTAATATTTTTTGTTTGTCAAATTTCGATAATTTTCAATAACAACATTTTTACTGTTCAGTTTTTGTATTTAATAGTTATTTTCCTTTTCTTAAAATGAACCGTCTACACAGAATGTACCTATAGGTAAAGAGAATATTTACAGAGTAGACTTTGTTCAAAGTCTCACTTAGTTCATTCGTCAAGAAGCTTGGTTTGTAAGATGTGTTTCTACAATGATGGAATATGACGCATTATAAGTGTTCCGTATTCCGAATACTTTCTTAGTTTAGGCAGTTTGTTTCACCGACTTGCTTTCTGGAACAAAGGACACTTGTTAATACTGGCCTCTAATAAAAATATGTGTCCTCTTAAATTTTCAATTTAGAAGAAAAATTTAATTGAAAATAAGAACTGGAAGAAAAAGGATGTTCCGTATTTTTACAATTTTAAAACAAGGACATTTCTGATATAATTAGTTTAATAGAATTGCTTTTATTAAATATACAGTCTATAGTGCGTCACCACTAAACTGTACTACACATCGAGACGTCCCTGAGCAAAGGTGAATAAGTTTGGTATTACTTAGCTTACTTTAAGGTCTTCGGAGTGTGGAAGACGTCTTCCTGGGCGAAATTATTTCACTTTCCTTTTCCATTAATTATTTTCTTTTCAAAAATACAGAGTCACTGTCTAATTTTATTTCTTTTTTGGATGGATTCGTCATCCAAAAATAGTATACATAGGCATGCCATCGTCCTCTTCAAGATATAGTAATTATTCGGAATCCCAATGAATGATGACGTAATTTCCATGATGATATTCAGGTATATAAGTGATGTTACCACATACCATCAACTTATTTACCATTCCAAGTTAATAAAAATTAGTATTATTGAATCTCTCATTTTTACATTCTTTCTTTTCTATTTTTACATTAGGTTGTGTACAAATGAATATAGATATAGTTGCAGTACTTATAAGTATGTTTACGATTACAATAAATCAATTAAAACAGTATAGGTACAACTGCAGCACCTATAAGCCTGTTTCTGATTACAATAAAATAAATAATGTTTATAATTAATGATACGCATCGTTGAAAGAGTATAATCGATCTGAAGATATTTTGTCTATTTTTATAAAGCCTTTATCGTCAAAGGTCGGTGAAGGCAAAAATTCAATTAAATGTCTCTATTCTGTAAATAAAACGAGAGTTGAGAGAAACGAAATTATAAATGTCTACCCGCCGGGCATCGAGATTTCGAGATCAAAAAGTAATCAAGCTTTGTTTGAGATATATTACCGTTTTTATGGAATATCTCATTTTTCAAACGGACCGCCTAAACAGAATCCTACGAACGCAATGAATACTGGATGATATTTATGGAAGTGCGTAGAATTTTTGAGTACCTACTCGAAAATAATGACAACTCCATTCTTTTTTAATCGTTTCAAAAAATGGATTGACTCTTCGAGTATTTATTTTTTATGTATGTTAATTTCTATGTGAACTAAATCTGTTGATTTTTCTTTTATTTACAAGCTGGTACTTCTCTTGTGTTCCAATACAAACAACAACAAATATAATATTTTTAGAGTATAATAATAATAATTTTATATCTATATTATTTATACAAAGATTAGAGATTAAGACTGTTAATTTATAAATTTTATTATGTTTGTAAAATATCTGTCAATATGAACGATCTCAATATTTTGTTCTTATTAAATACGTTGCATATACTACAGGGAATTTACTACTAATATCAGAACCAACCGAGCCTATATTATTGGCACTAGTTTATTCCAGCGAGAAATAAGAATAAACTTAAAATGTTATAATTGTGTGGGTACATTTACATTGCACTTTGGCAAAAAGTTATCCTTACTAATGTGATTTAAATAGATTTTCTCCTTTGGGCTAGACACGGTAGTAATGTTTATTTTTTAGTAGATATGTTCTATGACGAAAATATTTACTTAGACACATAAATTACATATATAAAGTGAGCTATCGCTGGACGCTTAGCAACAGGTCTACTCTACACTAATCTTAATATTTATTTCGGACCAAACCATTTTGGTACTCTTCTTGTAAACTAAATTTTATAAAAAGGACAGTTAGTTCTTTCGTTGACTACGATATAAGAAATTAATACACGATATGACGCAATCCAATGAAATTGGATCCTAACTAATTTCCAGAGTAGATTGGCTGATGAGTAACATTGAAATTATGTTGTATAAATATTATGCATACACTAGCGAGAATCATAAACGCATACGCTACGCATGGGATCGCCATAGCGCAAAAAGCGCAACGATGGTTGGCTCATCTGCCATAACTCGTGAACGAGTGCTGCTCGTAGGCACTGGTCTGATCCATTCACTATCACTTATATATCTTATGCAGTTACAAGTTGATGGTGTACTTAATATTGTAATTCTAGTGAATTTGTGTTTTATATTATGAAAACAATTATTTATGAGAGCAACACGCAAGTTACTTGATCGTTCTTCTTGTGATGAGACAGCTTTCCGTATGAGCAATGAGTACATTAAGAAAAATAAGTATGATGACTATTTAAAAGTGTTTAAATTTAAGTTTATCTGAATAAAGAATTTTCTATTCTTTTAGATATTTAATTCTATCATTAATACGACCTGACTGCTGATAATGATGACTTAGTATTATACCTACATATATTCAATAAGATACAATAAGTTATTAATAAATAAATACACACGATCCAATATATAACAATATTGTAAAGTTATAAATAATAGTATTATAATAATAAATAACCCTAGACAATTAACACAGTACCATCTAGTCCCACGGTAAGCAGAGCTTATGTTGTGGATACGAGGCAACTGATATACATAATCTACATAGAAAACACCCAGACTGATAGAAACCATCAAACTCATGAATACAAATGTTTGTACCATGCGAGCAATCGAATCCGCGACATTCGGATGTAAAGCGGTGTGCTAAACCGCTAGACCACCGAAGCCGTCCCGATAAAGGTATATCAATGTCTAAAGGACTTGAATTTGGACACTTGATATTCTATACGCAAGTTCATCTCGTAAAAAGTAATGATAAGAAAAATAAGCTTTAAAAACCATTGCCACCATAAAATCAGAGTTTGAACGCACACTATATTGATATGGCAGTTTCCTCTTAAAGCGTCTACACACAGTTCTAAATTCTGTATTAATGTCGCGATGAAATAGGGAGCGCTCTAAATCGTACTAAGAACCATTCCAATACGATCCATAAAAAATAAACCCCTAGCCTGCATGTCTGCTATGGAAATCATCCAACTTTATTTATTCACTAGCTACTCGCCACGGCTTCGCACCGGTGTACATGTATTATATATATAAACCTTTATCTTGAATCACTCTATTTATAATTAAAAACCGCTTCAAAATCCGTTGCGTAGTTTTAAAGATTTAAGCTATGTATTGACGGATAGACAGCGACAGCAACTTTGTTTTATACTATGTAATGATAATGAATTCAGTTATGATATGTGATTCACCACATCTGATCTGTCTACATCATCATATTATATTTATTTATATACTCTTCATTGCATTCAATATTGATATATTTCATAAATCAGAATTAGCAGATTAACAGCGTACTAAAGGCGGTCTTATCGCTTATGCAATGTCTTGGTACCGCAACTGTTGGGTAGAGGAGACAAAGAACTGCCAGCTACTACGACTGCGATTCGAATTTAGAACCGTAAATACTCAATATTAGTATGACCGTCACGCGTAACCCTGCGGCTGCCGGGAGCTTGCCGTCCCTACTAACATGATAACCCTTATCTACGCTTTCTGATGATTTTGCAATTTTTACCTAAAATTTTTTCTATAAGATTTTATTATGCAAATCACTTTTGTGTAGTACTTATGTATAATGTTTTATATCATATGTGGTTTATATGTGTGAAGAAAGTATTTTATATACTATTTTATTTTCTTCTAGCAAACCTTATGGCATCATGGAAATGAAAGAAGCGGTGGTTCTTACTTTGTAGCCACTCGTATATTCAGTTGAAATTCAATCCTGTTTTACAATAGAGACTCTTTGTAAAAGATTCGATTCAAGGATAGTTGGAAGAAATAGATTAATAAATAAAATAATATAAATAAACCTGAACAATCACACAGCGCCACCTAGACCAAAGTTAGCTAGCTAAATCTTGTATTATGGACACTAGATAACTGATACAAATACACAGACATTTTTTTCGTAAATACATACATATCATCACAATCATACTCATGAATACAAATGTTTGTGCCGTGCGGGGAATCGAACCCACGACCTTCGGAAGAAAAGCGGTGTTCTTTACCGCTAGACCACCGAAACCGTCGTCGAAAAATATGGTTTTGGACTGCAAGAAGACATATAATATTTGTAATATATTTTGACTTACATATATTTATTTATTTTATTATAATAATTAAAGCTAATTTTAGAAGAAAACAGTATAAAAATTGGGTAAAATCACTTTGACTTCAGAACCTTATAGACGACTTTAAGATATAATATCTTAATACTTTTCTTAATACTTACTTCATTGAATGTAATTATAATATTTCAGATCGCTTTAATATTGCGTACATTTTCAAATTACACAATTCTTCCGAGACAGAATGATTTGTTTAACAAATAGACATAAGAGAATATTTGCTTGCACGTAATATACATACAGTATTTGCGTAACAATATTAATTTGAAAATACATTCATTTATTTACATTGGCGTATTAAGGAACAGCCAAATAAAATGGCATCTTATAATATATGACTAAGGTCTCGAATTTATAGAAAATTTCTCTAATTTTATAAAGCTCACCTTATTGTGAGAGCCCGTCCAATTTAATTAAATCCCCAGGGTTGGGTACTACTGCCTACCTGTAACAGAGAATAACTTGAATTTGGTAACATTTTAATAATACCAGCATTTTAATAATGAGCGTGATTCAATTAGAATAACAAGGCGAAAATATATTGTTGGTAAATCTTCAATCGTATAATATGTTTTTGTACCGTGGTAAAATTTTCCCAAGGTATACTTTGTAATGTATCATTTGCGTGGGTCACCTCAGTCTAACCTATTTCAGCTGACAGCAAATTTCTGTGCAAACTGTTTTTCATTCAAAGTAGTGATTTCATTCAGTATATGGAATGTGTGGTACAGGTGTGTTTCATGTATATGGGTGACTGGTACCATTTACCATCGATCGCCCCGCCTCAGATTGATCGTCCGTCTTATATATACGGGGATCAATACTACGACGGCTTAAGCCGAGGTTCGAACCCCTAGCGGAGCCCTCAGACTAAAGTCGTATCCGTCAGGCAGGAGTTGGCCTTCAGCCTCTCCATAATTCCTTCCACGGGTTTGGAGTGCCATCTGTCCCTACCGTCGGGTGAAGCTGTAAAAGCCAGCTGCGGCCAACAGTATTAGAGTAGTTCGAAATTTCCGTAAAAATAAACTCAGCCAATAGACAGTACAGCACTTTTAGTGATATTTTGTAGAAATAAATAATTAATCCAATTATTTATTTCTACAAAGTATCAATGAAAGCACAGGTCACGTGGTTATCGAGAATATACGACTAGTGTTGTGAATTTTTACAAAATAAACAGGAACATTACTATTCATAGTAAAATAAAAAGTTAAATTTAAATTACGAACTGCGTAAGTACATTATCCTATTCAATAAATGCTGGCCGCATATATTTCAAGCTCAGCTTGACCTAAAGGCCGGAGATCAGTAAATGTCAAATAACATTATAGGATTAATATATATGTAAGTAACACTGAAAGATTGAAGGTTAGTAATGGGACTTTTAACCTCACTGCACCCCGTTGGAAACTATTGTGGTTTATACCAGGGAAATTCGGAATCTTGGAGAATATTGGTCTGCTCTTGTAAGTAACAGAATAACTCTACAGATTGAGTTCTACAAAATTGGAGGTACCTATTAAATTCTCCATAAAAAGCTTACTGACTTGACTTCATACTCGTTATATTATGTTTAACTGTCCTTCCAGTCCACTACCACAGACAAGATCACTATTTTATCATCGCAATAAAGAAACATATTATTTATTTCGCATATAGTTTATATTCTGTAATAAGGTAACAAACAGACTAACGCAATTTAGTATTTATAAGAATAGTATTAAAGAAGTTACCTCTCAAAGTTACTGCAATATTTAAATAGACTCCATGTATGTATTATAAGTTTTTTGTATTCCTATATGCATGTGCCGAAATGAATAAATACACAATTTTTTTTTTAATAGAGATGAGCTTGTCGATAATCGATAGCATAAATATCATTAAATTTAGCTGTTACGTAGATTTGTTACATCTCTAATGTCACGTCGGGTAAAAAGTATCCAAGCGGCACGCGTCGGTCGCAATTACCTTAATTTAGGCACTTAGTAATGTTTCCCCGAAACAAATTGAATGTCAAATCAAATAATGAACGTTTACGTTTAACAAATGTGTCGGACGCGGAAACGCAGGTAATTTGATTTAAAGGGAACGAAAGGTGTTCACCTAACTCGCTACTTTGTCACGGAAATGATATCTGGAACAGCATTATTTATGTATATAACGTAACATAATAACACATCTCAATATAACTCTAAAGCAAATAACAGTGATATATTTTAAACTTAGATAAATATATTGCTTTCTAAATATATTGCTTTTCTCGGCTTTAGTTTCTAACACCTGTATCTCCCCTAATTCTGGCGCCAGCAATTTACTTTGCAAACTGCATTATTTTAATTACCCAGGAAAATTCACAGATCTTTTCACAAACATTATAAAGACATTTTCTTTATATCCAGTTTAAAAAAAAAATCCTGTGATTTTGTATAAAATCTTTTTGTGAAAATCCCTGTACGTGTATAATTTATTTTGAATTTGGAATACAAATATATCGTTAATGTTATGCGTCAGTCATATCACCACAAAAATATGATAAATATTTTTGAATTTGGAATTCAAATATATCTATAATATTATGTCGTGCCGTCATATCACCACAGATGATACGTAAACCACGTAGAAACGGCACTGTTGTTAGCATACAAATCAGTGCTAACTGTCACGTACTATAAATTTGTCACAGCTACCATCTGAGAAAAATATTTTCCTTCTTAGATTAAATTACATTAATCTTTGCCTTTTATTATACAAGAATACAGATTTCAGGGAGAGAAACTTTACCTAAAATGATATGTTCGTTAGTACTAAGCTTATTTTCTAAATTTTGTTCACAATAATAATAACCCATGACAATTTACACTATCAGGTCTCAGACTTCTAACTTGTACTACGGTTTAGCATATACAAGAGACAAAAATAATTGAAAACCTTATGTGCAATTCCTAGATAATATACATAGGAAACTCAGGCCAATATAAACAATCATACTCTTGCATACAAATATTTGTACTGTGCGAGAACCCAACTAGCAAACATCATAAGTAAGGCTGTGTGCTAAAGCACTAGACCAGTATTACCCAACGTGGGAAACACTGGTTTGGATTTGATTTGATTGATAAGGGGAGCAATTCGAAAACAGACACTTTATTAAAATTATATAAAAAGTGAATTTAAATTTTTCATTATATGTGTAAAATATTATTTGCTGTTTCATTAACAATTTCCTAGTGACTTCATCCTAAAACCTAAATTATTTCAGTTTTTTAAATGAACAATTCAATTTTTTAATATTAAAATTATATATATAGATAACATAAGAATTGTAGAAAGGCTAAGGTGGGGTATGGCATTAAAAAGGTTTGGAAACACTGCATTACACCATAGAGGCCGTCATTCAAACAATAAATGAAATATGAATCGATAACATTTCTATCTATCGAATATTATTTATTTTTGTATAACAAAATTGTGGATTATCTTATGTTTGTTCAGGTATTGTAAGATTTACAAAATGATTGCTATAAATTTAGTTAAAAGGCATCGATTAATCATTTAAACGGTCGGCATTATGCAATTTGTAAAGATTAATAATACAATAAACCAAAATCAAAACAAAAACAGATGCCACGGCCACACTCGTTACGTAAAATTAATGATTCAGTGTTCCCCTAACAAAACATTTAATTTTATTAACCAGTCGAGTTGGTTCACAAAAAAAATCATTGTTTATATTCCAAACATTTAAACAAGGCTATTTAAATGTCGTGTTGAAAGCTTAGTGACTTAATGGTTTGTTATCCCGATTTGTAAGTCTCAAAGATCGCGAATACATTTCTGGGCAACACAATGTATCTTAATAATTTATTCTGACTAACTCACCAAAAAGAATGGTGCACAAGCTGCCAGCAACATCCCTAATTTATATTTTTTATACTTTTTTTTACATAGTTGTTCTTATTTTAAAATAGTGCAAAAACGTAACAATAATTTTTGTACTATGGTACAATATTAAATATTGTTACGGATGTTAGCGAATGTACTGTAATTAACAATTATATTCAAATCATCATCAATTGATTTATATACCCACAACATATTTATGATATCCGATAAAACAAATAAATAAAATTTCGATATCACAACTAATTGAGATTGATTTTCCTGTAGGTATCAATTTGATGGAATCATTTCCCGGTAATATCCACTTTCATCCGCTTTCGATATAATTTCCTGAGTAAGAAAAATTTAATTATTGATATAACATTTTGGTTTCGTCAGATTACAAATATAATTTTTCAATTCGGATACACGATTTTCTGGATGCGCTCGCTGTATTATTATTTTGTCTGTACTAGCTGAGTCCGCGACTTCTTACTGTCATAACTTTTTGTTTGTAAAAGATTGGAATAAAATGTGGCGAGTTTAGTTACATCGTGTGGTTCGTGCTCTACTTACAAGAAGGTAGTTACGAACGAAACGGACTATAGAATCAACAAGCCTGTAATTCGGGACCAAATCGTAATTTATTGTTGTAAATATACATAACTTCCACTTGTAAATATCGCTACTTAATATATAGCTACGACGGGTTTCATCTCCTCACCTCACTTGCCGCTGCCTGTACAAGAATGACTAACTGATCTGAGATTCATGCTTATTTTATCATCCTACACTGGTGCCCCGCCAGCGTAAACAGTTAGCGCAGACGGGTACACTATTACATAATGGAATCTATCTATAAAAAAAGACCCTTAAGAAACCTTAATATAACCCTTCTTGAAAAACGTCGTGCTGTAGTCTCACGAGAGAACATCGGCAGTAAGTTCATTTCATAATCTAAGTGTAAGATGAACACCATATGGCGATACCAATACACTATTGGCAGCACTATCATAGCCGCTAAAACCCTACATACATTACGTGTATCTTACTACATTGCATTGGTGAAATCCGCACCTAAATTCTTGGTAACAGTTTCTGAGATATATAGCATATAAATACACAGATATACAGTCAAAACATCTATAAGTCTGATTTTTTAAATTCTGTTACGTTGATAAATCTTTCAATAATAGACTCTCATATGTCATCCACGTACAGGACAGCGATCAGTTACGTTTTTATTACATGCACAGATATTTGTACTCTCGCGTAATGGGTTGGAGCAATAAAATTTTATTTTACCTTCTTTGTCTTTTTTTGTCTTCTGTATATAGAATTTTGTGGTTTTTAATTATAGCCGTACCAAAAAAGAAACAGGTAACTGTTTGTTTTATTACGGAATAAAATAATATAGTAGGTATTATATTGAAATTCTTTATAATTTAATAAATAAATACAAGTACTTAGTGTATACTAATATTATAAATACGAATGTGTAGGTATCTGTCTGTCAGTCACCTTTTCATGACTAAACGGCCGAGCTTGTCTTAGATAGATTGTGTCTGTAATTCTAATACATAGATTATATTAGAATTGACGTCATCTGTGATCTAACTGTATAGTATAGCCGACTTTATTTCCGAGAGTTGCAGGTTCGATTCCTCGCACTGTACAAACACTTGTATTCATGAGCATGATTGTTAGTATCGGTCTGGGTATTTTCTATGTATATTATGTATAAATTTACAAAAAAAATTAAGTATTTACATCAAGTCCTAGGACTAGTTTCAAGCTAATCAGAGCTTGCCATTATACTATTATTTTGTAAATACATGCATAACAGAAAACACTCAGATTAATACAAAAAATCATACTCATGAATACAAATATCTGTATCGGGCGAGGAACCGAACCCTCGGCCATCGAGGTCTAAATACAAGACATTTTTTTTAGAATAGTCAATAATGTCTCATACGATGTCAATCACCAATATTTTGATTCATTATTCAGTTTATACATGTCGTAGTATATTATGTGATTTAATATATGCGTGTGAAGATTACAATATCCTATCGGTTCACACAAATACTCCAACTGGGAATCGATTCCTCTGTGGTTGTGCATAGTAATGTGTCCATTAGCAACGACACTGTTAATTGTAATTCCTTTCAATTCAGATTTTAATTTATTTAAGTTTGTACAGAATATAAAAGTTTAATAAAAATAAATTATATAGCTTTTTGAATTGGAGTAAGGAAATTGGGTGACATTAAAGGAACCGTCTTCATTGCCTCTATATTTCTTTGCGTTAATGCTTCTAACACCTTTGGAGAGAAAAGCCGATGGCAAATAAAGTCGAGATAATCTTCTAGATTTGGGCCATTGCTAATAAATATTACCTTCATCTATATAAATGTGGTGAGAACCTGGGAATTGAAAGGTATTTTATATATTCTTTTTCAATGATTGATTTTGAAATTATTTTAAATGGATGGTATACTTACATTAATAAGAAATGAATATACAAGATATTTTGTATACATATCATACATAGTTTTTTATTTATTTATGTATATTTTAATTGTATATTGTATTATATATCTATTATAGTTTTATTGTCACAGTTTTTCGCCACTACTGCCCTACAACGCTTTCTATTTGTACCTAAAGGTTAGTTGGTATAGAATGCCATATTAAGCTCGTTTGTACACGTGTTTTCGTATAATAAAGAATAGAAAAAAAAGATATTGTTCTTTTTTTATTAATGCCACTGTTAATAATATTTCTCAGAAAACTCGTTATAATGCTATACATTAAGTATGGATGTTGATTGAGCTTGCTGAGACCAGATTGTTTTCTTATATTATTTGACTGATGCGACGTCAAAATATTACCAAATTATCATCACATAAGATCTTCTAATAGAAGATGCTAAGCTAAAAATCATCTTTCTCATTGCTATGAATATACCATATCAGGTTGACCTTCATGTAGTCTGGGACATGACTTCATGCTCTTTCTATCATCCTCCACTACTCTCCCGGCAGCGTATATCGTTAGAGAAGACAAGGGTCCATTATTGTTAATTAAAAAAACAAATATCTACTGTAATAGCCTCTTAGAAGAATGTTCGTTTAACACTATAGGTTATTTTGCTAGAAATACAAACAGATACATAATACGTATTCTGTCTCCAATATTTCGAGGCTATCCATCACTCACGAAGTAAACAGTTTCTGTGTAAGCCAGATGGGGTGACATCTAGAGAGCACTTAACTTCATAAGTCTCGCTATGTACCGTTATTTCTGAATACGTTTTCTAGTGCATCGTAGGAACTTGTGTATTTAGCTCTAAATATACATATTATGGGCGATGGAATGAGTGGACTGCATGTGTGAGATTAGAGAAACAACAGATAAAAATGGTAAATACTAATAGGTATGAACTGTAAGAAGTGCAATAGTGACAATAAAATATGTAACAATTCGAAAAACTGTAAAAGACATTCAGACTTAATATAAAAACATACAGAGTTTGCAACATATACGTAAAATTAAAAACTTTTATGATGTTGCAGAGGAATACCATCAGCTTAAAATGATAAATAAGTCGTAAAAGCAGTTAGTCTGCCAAGGCAAAATTATCAGCCATTAAAAACTAACTAAAAATTTTAACACAACGATCAATTCATTATAACAACATCATATTAAGAGCTTACATAGTAAGGGAATACAAAAAACGGCATATGCTATTAACTAAAAATTAGTGCTTTAATATGAAGGAAAATAAATAATCACAAAATGAGCTAGTAATTCGGGGACCAGTGAAGCAATTATGTTAATATAATATACGTAATTTCCACTCATATTGTATATGATATAAAGGGATATTCTTTATATAGATGACATTATTGTTTCGCGCCATTTAGTCTCAAGTTATCATGTAAATATCACGACTTATTTATAATATTAAACTTCCAGTATACATGATATATCTATTAATATTTATAAAAACACTGTCACTACTGTGTCTCTGTCTGTATGATGTATTTTATATATATATGTACTGCTTGTATATTATTAGAAACCAAATCCAACCGAATTCATCGGAAATATTTAGTACATTTATAGAATAGAAAGTCATTTATTCAAATAAACTTACATTCAAAACACTTTAGAATAGTCACCAAATATATTTTTTATCTACTTTTCATTCGGAAAGCTGTCTCATCACAAAAAGAACGAGCAAGAAATTTACGTGTTGAGAATTGTACACAGCTCTTCTCTAAACTTAGGGTGGTAATAAAAAAATCGTTACATTTCCCTTCATAAGCCCCAAGCCTATTACCTGTTTGTAACGTTGACAAGCATTGCCCTCGAGAGCGACGTGGAATTAAGACCCGAGGGATCACTCCGCTGTACTATACAGCTACAATATCGTTACAGACTTTGTTAAAAGGAGAACTGAGTAACTGTTCCGAATCATTAGTAATATATATACGGTCTCGGAGGTTTAGTGGTTTAGTACACCGCTTTGCTTCCGATGGTCGCGGGTTTTCTGTTTCATGTACTTATCATCACAAACAGGTATCATCAGGTCAGGTTTTACTACACAGTACAGTACTAACTGTCTTGGCAAAGTTTTGCTGTGTCTCAATAAATATAATATTGAGGTCATTATTTACAAAGAATAGTCACTTACACGGTTTTAATACAAGGAATAAAAATAAATTAAATATGCCTAGTTTTCGTCCCAAAAAAGTAAGCACATCTTTCATGGGACATTGTATACGTTTTTATAATAAATTGCCTGATGATGTTTTGAATTTAAATGAAGGGAAATTTAAGATACATGTAAAAATACACTTTGCGCTAAAGCGTATTATAAAATAAACGACTACTTGAATGACTACAATGCTTGGACTTAATTACAATTTTTATTTATTTATTTTATTTATTAGAAAAAACTTTTGTTATGAGGTATAAAATTTTCCCATTGACATAGATAATGTAATAAACACTAAAGAAACTTATTGTAAATTTAGTAATGACATATTGTAATTTAAATAATGTAAATTAAATATTGTAATGGGTGAAAATTGTGATCGGTACAGTTTATGCTGTAAATAATATGAAGGACGTAGTGGAGTAACTTGAATCAGTCATGCTCGCTATGAAGTTCAAACTTGTAGCGGCGTGGTGGGTCGGGTCGATGTGCTCCCTCTAATATGATCGAGTGCAATGATGGCTGGCTCATCCGTCATACTCGTGAACGGGTGCAGCTTGTGGGGACTGGTCTGTTCGGGTTGCGAACACTGATTAGATTTTTTGTTTTTGTTTTTTTTCGAATAGCATATGCTGGTTATCACTCTGTTCTCCCAAATTTGAATTTACTTTTAAAAAAAAATACGAGCTGAGTTTCATGTCAGTTCTTCTCATCTCGAAATCATTCCAAACTGACGGTAGATTTGACATATCATATGAGTCTGTAATAGACCTACATGAAGAATGATATTTGAATTTGAATTAAAATCTATATAATTTTTTAACTAGCAGCACACACACATTGTAAGATTTTTTAAATTTATTCAGTTGAATCGAAATACACCCCGATAAACATCGTGACGAGAAATTTTTAAACATCTAAAAATATACTTTACTTCAACGAATTTCGGTTCGGAGTACTTAATTTAAAATCTGTCATTCGACCTTTTTTCATATTATCATTATATAAGATTATTTTTTAAGATCGTCGAATCTTTAGTTAATTTAAATGTATTTACTGTACAATAAAGTGTTACAAATAAACAAACAATTTTTTACTTCGAGTATTTTTTAAATATCTACTTTGATAACTATTTATCCAATCAAAACGCCCGTAGGTTGTATCAGGATCGAATATTTGATATCGATATATCACAAACAAATCGAATTTATATCGTTTCGAGTCAGCCAGTATTCTGTTGAAGTATTTGTACGCTGCTCCCACGTGACGTTTGTTTGATTGAACTTATCGAGGTATGAAAGAGGCAAGATATTCGATATTCTACTATTAAACTGTGATTTAGATTTAAAGTTTACGTTTAAATAATAATAAACATATATTTTTTTAATTCCAATGGTAATCAAGCTGAAGGTCTGACTTACCATAAGTGGTTTCCTATATACATAAATAGTAGTAGTATTATATGGCATCACGGGTGCTACATGCTAACGTGGACCATGTTAGCATATAACACTCGTGATACATTTATGGGTTGCATTCCAGAGGTCTAACATCTCATAATTCTTATCACTGCCAAATTTCAACCTACAACGAAACACATTTTACAAAGTTAGCTGTTTGGCAACTGAAATAGGTGAGACTGAGGTATCTACTCAGATGGTTTTTTACAATCTACCTCAGGTACAAATAGCCAATATTAATTATCATCATACACCACTGAAAATCAATATTGGTATTTAGGTATTTAGGTTTGCCATACTATGATATACATGCTAAGTGAGGAATGATATCGATAACAATTACTAGTCCCAATTGCAGAAACGCTAGCAATGCACACCATTAGACTGACATCTATACATATACTTCTGGAAGCCATTGTGGTTAATTTCAGGTGAATTCATCATAATGAGTCTCTAGGGAAACCAGTGTTTGTACTCAACTCGTCTAAATTAACTTTCAATCAGATGAAACAAAGAAGTCGTGAAAAACAAAAGAAATCTAATACAACAATACACAGAACATATACCCTTAACAAAGGAGAATATACTATTTCTCAGTACTGTATTCATAAATACAAAAAAATAACATACTATTCATGGAGAATATAAATGCACCAGCACTATAACAAATCTCATTAACGAATTAAAGGTTTCTTGTTACAAATGTATAATATCTGAACAAGTTAATTAAACCAAACAACGGTCTAATATTCAGAAAGGAACACCCACAATGCGGTGTTTAATTAATTTAAATTATGAAATCTGTATCTTTAAGTTAATAGTTACAATTCGTTATACTTTAACATTAAAATTTTTGTTCTTTTAGATACGTTTGATACTTTAAAATATATAGTAGTAATTCTATAATTTTCATGTTTATATATAAATTTGCTGATGCAAACGATTATTTTGCAATATCTACTTCGGCAATTCCTGGACAATTTGAACACAATACACTGCAGTGATTCAATACTGTTAATTCCATTTGAATAAAAACGCAATTTAAAAACCTAGAAGTAAACTTGATAATTAATAAAACATTACAAAATTTAGTTGATTATTGGCAACAGATATCTTAATTTATTAACGAACAAGTTATTTCATAAATGTACTTAAATGAATCCTTAATCGAAAATTGAACATACGCAAAAAAAATATCAAATTCTATAAAACCTCTTTTGAACTCAGAATTGAAAAAAAAGTTAGTTATAAAGGCAAATAAAATAAAAACTTTAAAAAAGAAGCCTTACAGTAGTTCTAACAAACGGATCGTGAAGTTATGAATATAAAACGCTTGAATACATTTTCAGTTGCAGTTACAAGGTGGATATGCAGTTTGTACAAAATAAATATTCAAAAGGCTTGGAAACGGGCACCACTTGACACAAAAGAGATGAGAGATCGTACTGGAATCCAAAATTAAAGCTACTCGGTTTCGTGATGTTTTAGGAATCCGTATACAAAACAATATTTCTGTAGAGTACCAAGCTCTTTACATTCACAGCAACTACATGTTACATACAGAAATTTTCAATTCACTTCAGCAAGTGTACTGGATCTTTGCTGAAATTAATTGAAAATTTCTGAAATAATGTAATAAATTATAAAGTCTTAGAGAATTGTACCATGCAATATAAATTTGTTATTTTTTTAATGTGTATGATTTACATTTACTTATTATATACTGCCTATTATTCACGATATCGTCCGTTGCGTGTTTTTTTTTTAATTTAATTATAAGCTAAGGTAAGATGGCACTATGTAAATTGTCCTGGATTTATTATTATAAGAGTTGTCATGACACTGTCATATTGCAGAACGTAAAGATGAAGTTGATTTCATTATATATTTGGAAGCGTTAGCAGAATTAAAAATATTTTTACCAATATAATATTAGAAACAAAGTATATAGTACATAAATAATGTAATAAACGTACAACCTTGATAACATTGGACATTGTTGTTGTCAGTAAGTTGCAGAACTAAACAGACAATAAACCAAATAAAATTTTTAGTGCCGCTCATAAAGTTTGAACTTCGTAAAATTTTTAGTACATTACGATCACTTTTTAACGATTTATGGAATATCCGCGACTTAGTTGACGTGGATTTACAGTTAGTTACTACGAGAAATATTTGATCCAGACAGTAATATAGCAAGGTTTAGACGTCTTCAGTGGTCTAAGTATGCCTCTTTACTTCTAATGGGTCGCGGGTTCGAGTCCTCGCACGGTACTAACATTTGTATTCACGAATATCATTTTATTTTTATGACAATATTTTTTTATAATGTGTCTTTAAAAATACATATAACCTTAACCCTTTTCCCCATCTAAAACCAACTTCTATTTTTTAATAGCGATTTTAATTTATATGGCAAAACAATGTTTGCGGAGTCAGTTAGGTATCAATTAACCCAATAAAACCAGTTATGAATCATATCGTTTGCTCTTTTACAATCAAGTTCAGTGAGTCCAGAGCTCGGCAAAATATGTCATCCCACGCTATAAAAAACTGAAAAAGGAAATCAGCTACGTTCAATCTAGCGAAGGATGGAATTACATACTCATATATGATTATGTAAAAGCTTTTTGACGCACCCTCGTCATTTAAAGTGAGAAGATTGGATAATTGAAACTATACTACTATAGATAGGGTTGATGCGAACGACAATTTTGAATAAAAATGTTACTCGTGACAACAATCTATACCTATATATATAAAAAAATATCAAAGTGACTGTTTGTTATTTTAAATTAGCAGCGTTTCACTAAATGCATATACAAGTATACACGGTGTATAAGTACATCATACCCTAATTTAAAAAAAATTGTCTGTCTGGTTGTTGAAATATAAAAAAATAGTAGTCCAAGTTACTCCTTATAAAATTAGCTATCTCCGAATAATAGTCCCCTCAAAATTGGTCCATCCATTTCAGAGATTAGCCGAAACAAACAGACAGACAGACATACAAAAATTGTAAAAAAATGATATTTTGGTGTATGTACATACATACGCATTTATATTCATACATGTAGTAAAAAACTGTTATTTCAATATTACACAGAGACACTCCAATTTTATTTACATGTATAGATGTATAGAATACTTTTATTTCATCAATTTACTAGTTGGTAGTTAGTAACACATATTCCTGGAATTTCCCAATAATGTCAACGTGATAAACCACTCATGTGTTCAGTGATTATAATTTGTGACTGTACGTGAATGGATTAACACGTTATATTTCATATTGAATCAAATTCAATATCTGAAACAGAAATATCTTTAGCATAACTATGATTGCTTAAAATATTTCGTTAAACACCCACTCAATTTATTCGGAGTTAATTAATATTTATGAACGCTGTCAAAATCAGACGTCAAGTTTTCATATAAACAAATTCTCGATTGCTTCAGATAATCTAATTGTGAGAAAGTTAGTTCTAATCATTGATTTGGTGAAGTTAAGATTTTCTATGAAAATTAGTACGTACTGTCTGTCTGTCAGTTATTTATACTATTATACTTAAACTGTGGAATCTACATAAAATTTGATGGGAAGATTGACTGTGTTACGGATACCAGTTTAACTTTTATTAAAAGAAATATAGACAAAGTCGCAGAATAAAACTAAAAAAAAATATGTACATTTAAGGGATTGAAATTTTAGATTAGAATCATGAAAAAAAAAATACTGTCTGTACTATATAATTAAACGAATATAATATTGCTTATTTAATAGAAAAAAAATACATTATATCGAAAGAAGAAGATCTGCATAATATTTTAATGGAATATGTTCGGAATGCATTGAAGTCAAAAGAGTCTATATCATTCTAGCTTTGAATTTCAATACATAATAAGACGTAATACACCTACATCTTATTATGTATCCATGGAATATTGGCCAGCTTTAGATACAGCTAAGTTATTCTTCTGGTTGGTATGGCATTAATTTGAGTTGCCTATTTTTTTTTTGCGTTATTGCGTATAGGTACCGTAAAGTTGTTATTCTCAGATTTAATACTAAAAAAACTAAATAAAAATAAATGTTTAATCAGTTGTAAAATGATATGAAAACGAGATTGAAATATCACGAAGACAAGCTTAGGCGTTTCGAACTTATTTAAAGTCGTAGGATAAAAATAGTAGGTTTACTATAAACGTATTATGAAAGTATTTATTATGTAGTGTTTAAATTTTATATACCAAACCACATTAATTAGTCTTCTTTTCGTATTTAATTACCGGTCGATCGTGAGTCTAATCAAATGAAATCAAAATATCTTTTGCATGTAGGTCTATCATCTCCCTCTCTCTCTTATGATGTATCAAATCTACCGTAAATTCGGAGTGTTTTAGGCCTAAGAAGAACTGACAAGAAACACAGCTCTTATTCTTTTCAATTGAAACAATAGTGAAAACGTAACAAACAAAGAACCTCAAAATAAAACATTAGAATTACGAAAACGTCGCAGTCGAGTTAGAACTAGCAGTAATAAATAACGGCCAGTCGATTTTGAAAACGGAGTTATATTCCCAACTTTTCAGTACTGTTGCAAAGTTTACTTCGATACTTATATATACTTTCTACTAAAGTTTAACGGTAATCGCTACAGTGCGGGTTAATATCTGCTTCTGTATAGAACATATAGTAATGGTATAAACGTATAGTTATTTATTACGCTAAAAATTATGATGTCAGAATTCATTGCAGTTTTTTATGGATGATAATGGAATGGTGCACCCGCTACTATACTACCGGTTTACGCTAGCAGGGTACTAGTGGCGAATGATAAGATGAGCATGAGGTCAGGTCAGTTAGCCTATCGTGACAAATTCACCAAAAATTTATTAAGATAGTTTCCAGGGAAAACCGCGTGGACATGACATGGCACGTTGCAATAAGGTCGTCAATCCACATTACTAACAATCTCCTTTCCCCTCGAATTCAATGCAGTTTTTCGAATTGTATTTTGCGTAATTGACCGTTATCTACAAGTATACAATATGTTTATAGCACTAACTCTGTTTAATTGGGATTGTTAGTAATATGGACTCATAGCCCCATTACTAGCAATGTACCATATCTGTTTGACCTCCACGCCGTTCCCCTGGAAGCCATCGTGATAAATTCCTGGTGAATTTATCACAATGGGCTAACTGACTTAACCTCATGTTCATCTTATCCGCCACTGGTGCCCCACCAGCGTAAACCGTTAGCGTAATCTGGTGTACCATTCCATTATCATCCCTTAAAAAAACTCAACTGACTTGGGACTAGATACCGCTGTATGAATTATCCTAGGGATATTATTATTAATATTTTGTTTTCAATTAATTACAATTAATAACAATACCATTAACTTATATGATTTATTCTTGTAAATATATGAAACTTAAATATAGTATCATAGAGGCCATATTTAAATAAAGTCATTTAAAACCAATCTACTCAATTGTATTCATAGAGCTGAATAGAAAACCAACTAAGCCATTTCAAAACAGTTTTCACGTACGTGCAACTCTGTAATTTAGAACTATTATTGTTTGGAAACGAACTTTAAATTGTGTGGTATAAAGTTCATTGTGCAGTTTTAACCAATGTACATGAGTTGTATGTAATCCGCCAGTTACATATAGGTATATATAGGATATCTTTTATCTCTAATAATTAATCTAGGAACATATATATTCTATAGTATCTAGAAACTAAAAGAATGAAATAATGGGATACTCTGTATAAATGATTATCAGCTCATATTAAATTTGATTTGATGGCCTCGGTGGTCTCGCTGTTTAGCATACCGCCTTACTTTTGATGGGTGAGATTCGATTCCTCACACGACACAAACATTTTGTATTCATAAGTATAACTGTTTGTATTGGTCTGGGTGTTTTCTATGCATAATATTATATGTATGTATTTACGAAAAAAAACATGGTCTAGTACCCATAACACCAACTGTATCTATCTTGACTTGGATCTAAATGGCACTGTGTGATTTATCCTGAGATTATTATTATATTATTATTGTTCGTTATATATATATTTTATGTAACTCCCATTTTGTCATTTCGGGTGAAAATCACCAAACATGACAACTATAAAATAAATCATGATGACGAAGATTTATTAAACGGACGACAAAAAAATATTAAAATGTTATTATTATTAAAATATTAATAAGGCACTCTGTCATCCACAGAGCGAACTAAAACTTGGCTACGCGAAGGCACTCACTGAAAAATGTGCAATTTTAATTCCGAATCTCATTGATATTCTGCTTATGCTGCGGCGGGAGATGCCAGTTTCTCGGCTAATAGACTTCGGGAAACCTCGTTATCACATTTAATGTAATTACTGATGAAATTATTATGAGATCATATCACTTCCCGTGACGTCACTCAACTTTAACTAAATTATCTTCATGTGTATCTTGTTAGGAAATAATAATGTTTTAGCTTGCTATTGCACTGTTATTTATTACTAGATTACAGAGTATAGTTATATTAAGTACAAGTTTAGTATTTATTATTTTATTTCAATAGTGCAGTTTAGAAATAGACATTTGTATATTTATTAAATGATTCTTATAAAAACCAAACGATGGTTTGGTTTGGTTGATGATTTAAAGTGGTTTTTATAAAAATGCATTTTCGATAAGCTTTAAAGTTTTTTAATTATATATTTAGGACGGGATAACGCATATATTTTGTTTGCTGTCTGCACAGTTATACATTACTATTCTATTGAAAGTAAGGTAACCTAATAATTGTACAGATTTTTATATTTTTAGAAAACTAGCTGTATTTTAAGATTTTGTCTACTTTATTGAAATAAAAGATATCCGTGTCTGTCCTTGTGATAATTATTTATGTTGATAAGGATAGATTGTTATCTTCAGATCAAATTTCATTTAGATCCGTAGTATTTTAGTAGTGAAAAAGTAACAAACAGGCAGGAGATACTTCTGAAAATAAAAATATTTTCATTTGATGCATGCAAAGTAAACATATAACATCATAAATGTTGTTTTATCGTTAATCATTTAACAAATACAGTCACGACCAATTTGGTTAATTTGTTTCTAGACTGTAACACCCAAATGCAATAAAAATATTAGGTGGAACTCAGTGGGAGTAGTAGATAGCTCTTTATGTAAGGAATAAAAATAGTAGACTGCGTGCGTTTAGTGGGTGTAAATTGATATTGTATCGTATTACAATATGCAAAACGACGCGACGTTGCAGCAAGTGGAAGTGTTTATTCTATTTTCTTTACAATTTCTAGTTAAAATCATGAAAAGTTTTGTTTCAGCACCAAATTTTTTTAATGTTATGTGTCCGTTTTCACGCTTTTTGTTACGTCTTATATTTATTATGCTACGTAAGATTTTTATTTTTATCGAAATCCATAAACTACAATATCAAGTTGAAAATTTAATTTGAAAGTATATTTTTCTAGTTAAATGTACAACAACTTATAATAACAACTAATTAGCAATGTTATTCTATATTCAATATTATTATTATGTATACTCATCTGTATACAGAATAATATTGTTAATTTATTGTTGTCATATTTAGTAATGTGTTATCTATTATTTCCGGATTATTTAGAACTATAGAGGTTGACAAAATTAACGATTTAAAAAAATATATAATTTTGTTATTTCATTGTAAATTCGATACCGTTTTATCCAACAACTTACTGCTTTATATAAATACACCCAACAAATCGACTAGAAAAGGGCATCGTCTTTCTTTTTACGCAGTAAAGGCCTAGAAAAACAATAATATTATTCTCGCTTTTCTTGCAATGTTCCTTTTACCGTAGTGTTCCTTAGGACAGGTGGTCCATCAATATCGTTTAATTTATTTCCGGCTCTTTGTAGTTTCTTTGATAGTATATTTAGATAGTCAATATCTTTATTCATTTATACTAATTATAGGTACATAAATGTATCTATATATCTTTACGTAGTATAAAATGAAGTCGCTTTTAATGTCTGTTCTTCCATTATATCTTTTAAAGTACGCAACGGATTTTATTGCAGTTTTTAGCATTAGACAGAGTGATTCAAGAGGAAGGTTTATATGTATAATACATGTACTCCCGTGCGGAACCCCGGGGTTGTGGTAGCTTATAATATATTGAACAAGCACACCATTACGACTATTATCTCAGCTGCGGTAATCAGATGATGTTTTTGTTGGTCAGTTTTGAATTCACAACCTTTATATGGAGTGTTTTCAGATAATTTCGAACTCTATAATACAGATACAGGTATAGATGAGGTTTAAGAAAATCTATGATGATTTGATACTTACGTTGATACATACGTCAACTAATGCATTCTTCTGAATCAACGTACTCTGATGCATGAGTTTATGGATGTGTGTATAAAGCAAGACTGTGTCTCAGGACAGAGACAAGGAATTTATCCTTGTTGTAAAGAGGAATAGATAAAGTAAAGGAGCATATTCTCCAGTAAGGCACGGATTACAGCATATTGTGTTTGCGTTTATTGGCATAGTTTTGCTAGGTATTGGCTAAGTTTTGCCCAAGTATACCGCCTAGTACCCGACTGCACAAATATCACTTAGCCCGCCATGGCAAACTTACCAGGAATCAGATTTGATTATTTCCAGTGTAGAACTGGCAACACTACTGTTGGTCCAAAATATGTTTAGTCCAGTGTTGTGCAATAAAAACACAAAGGAGGGTTTATAATAATGACAAATGACCCCTTTGTTAGCCATTTACCTCCTGAAAAATATTGAAATACACTCCTGGTAAATTTGTTACGATGGGTTAACTAACCTGACCTCATGCTCATTTTATCATCCTCCACTGGTAGCCTCCAGGGTAAACCGTTAGCGCAGGCGGAAGTACATACCATTCCATTATCATGCATTAAAAAAACTACAATATAAACACTAAGTCAAAACGGCAACTTCTTCAATAGTCTCTCAAATATTAACTTTTTAAAAATAGAGTTTAAAACATACAATTATTTGTTACTAATGATAAGTGTAAATTCTGCACAGATAGTTAAAGTATAAACAAGAATCAAGTATAAATGCGCTTAGCAAAAAGCGACCTTATTGCTCTAAAAATTCCGAACTTAATATTTTATGTTATTTCGATTAATTAGTTAATGGATTGATATTGGTTTATTTCATTCGACTACCATTTTATATGTGAGGCTACAACTATTCAGTATAAAGGTATGTACTATCACTATTAGAACCATTACGATTTTCCTTATTAGTGATCATTTCCGGGTGTTACTGAGTCTACTTCCATAATGATACACGTGTTTCGCTTCTAAATGACACATCATCAGCTAAATAATATAAGCTGGAAGTCCTCAATTAATATATTATAACTCTAAATTCATCAAAATATATATATATCGTTTTAACGGTTTGTTTGAAATCTTTTTAAAAATAACCAAATTGTCAAAAAAATATACGAATTAATGGGTCATTGAATTATTATCTCTAGATACCGTTTACATAAATTATATTAATAAATAAATAATAGCTCTGGACAATTTACGCGGTATCCTGAAGTTCCATAGCTAGATAACTGATAAAAATACTATAATACCTACATTTATTTTGTAAATAAAATAAACTATGCAGAGAAAATATCGAGACTATTATAAACGATCATACTTATGAAGTAATACAAATAATTTATATAAATATAAATGTATTGTGCGAAGAATCGAACCCGCGAAACAAGGTATTCATGCTAAATTTGTACCCCACCGAGATCTTGCAAATTGTCTTGTGTGATGTGTATGCATATACGCCAAAATAAACACTTTCCATTAGATAGACTGTCAGTTTGTTTACCGTTACAACTGTAACGGTACCTAACATAACAATGTAAAAAAAAGATAACGGCCTCGAGCCGGCGTAGTTACAAAAAAAAACCCAAGTTCTGATAGATAATGTTTTATTTAATTCAGTGTAACAAAACCGCTCAGACGCCATTGTCTTCCATAATGAATACTTGCCACAATGTGCAGAACCATTAGAAGATTTTCAGGCCACCACTGTATTTCATTTCTCTTCTTTAGAGATCCGTACATGTACAACTTATGAGAAAACTTACAGTATTGTATACGGGGATTTTTTTATGTGAATAAAACTAAACAAGTAGTGGTATTTAATTTTAGTACTGAATGTGGGAGAGTTACAATTAGTATGAAACTTGTCAATTAATTAATGAAAATCATTATTTTACAAATGTAGATTCTTTATTTAAATTAAACTGTAATAAAGCAACGTTGCATATATTCATAAAATATTCCATTATAAATATAACGATTAGAGATAGATTGTAGGTATCGTTGTAAAAATAATATTCTAAGCATTGGCTTCGAATATTATTTAAATATTTCATTGATATTAATAATAACTTTCGGTATTATTGTTTGTTTCCACGCGTCTAATAATTTAATTAATTCTTAATTCATCTTAAAAAATAGTAAGGAACCCTTAGAATATTATAGCCACTCACGAATGACTATTTTCTTTTTCCAGCTCTATCATTGTTTCATTCGTGCCGCTGTCATTTGTAAATAATAACAACGCCATTGGTGTTTTAAAGGAACAGTTACGAAATCTTATCAGAATAAAAAAAACAGTCTCTCCATCCGATTTATTCAAAGGAAAATGGCATTTTGATAACAGGGAAAAGTTTGAATAGACATGTTTAAAAATACATTTTACACAGGTTGGGTATTATTTCAAAAAACGGCTATGTCATTTAATATATACTTATATAGATAAATAGTAATCTTCCGCTCGTATATAGATGTCTATCAGTATTATTGAGGTGTACTCCAAAATTGATAAAATATAAAATTGCAACGCTGCTTTTAACAGTATTAACGACTTGTTACGATTTGATTTAAAAGTAATGAATGAAGAGAGAGACTAACTTCTTAGCATTGCATCCAAAGGTAGAAGGCAGCGCTACTAGTTACGGTGGTATCTACATTACCTACATTGGTGTAATACTACCAAATGATAGGACTTATTTCACATACAATTCTTAATTCATATATTTTCATAACTCGACACATAATGTAATGTAACGTGTAATTAATGTGCCATAAGTTGTGTAGTTTCTGTAATCAGTATCATGAAAGTTGACAATATATTAATTAAAATAGGTAATATATATGTATAAAATAAATAGAAATCTATATTTATATCATAAAACTGTAACGAGTTCTGGACTAATATCACACATTATTCTTACTTCATCCACTTTCATATTCATAACTCGGGTCTTACTTATAGAAAGATTACTTAACTTAACATGTCTCTAATATGTCCTGATTTGTGTGGTTTAGTGTAATATATGACTGATGGATGACATATAAAAGCCAATTATGTAATGTTCAGATTCTTGTACGAAACGGACCGTGCGTTGATGAATACCCCCAAGGAAATTAGGCGAGTGACGCGGTCGCTACCGTCGCTTAAGCTCACATACATTTTCTGTGCGGATAAACAGAACCGTTGGGAACCCACTCAGCGTGAAGATGAAAGCGGGTAATAAATATGTATAAAACGGCTAGATAAAATAAAAATGATATATTTTAAGCGCTTACTGTGGGGTCTGTCGCGGCTCGTGTTATGTGTGAGATTCACAACTCGTAACTTGGAGTGGGCACATAAATACTGCAGTATATTAACAGATATAAAAGTGTAACAATTTTTTTTTCAAGATTGGTACAAATATACATTTAGAACTTTACTGTGTAAATGTGTCTACCACCAATAATTTTGGAGAATTATGAAGATGCGTAGAATTTTGTAATATTTATATTTTTTCAGCAATCGTATAAAGCAGTAAATTAGTCGTATAAAGTTTACATATACCCGGACACTCTTCGGTATTTATAATCTTAGTATGGATTTACATAATTTATGGCAACGACGCTGCGGGCTGCATCTCGTTCATTTATTAGATGAAAAGCCCCAAGAGCTTTTAAAACCACTGGAAATTATTTATACTCAATCTTCGCTTAAACATTTTACACTCTGTGTCACCGTAATAGGTTCCTCGAAATACGGATATTTATTAAGAAAAATCTTTTTCTAATATTTGAATACCACATTTACTAGTCTAGATTTCTTAGTCCCATCTATTTAGACAACCAACAGCTTTCTTTGTAATCTGTGTTATGGTTATACGGTGAGATTAGGATGTGAAGTTATAGGCCAAGAGTCTTAGTCCACGAAGTGGACCTAGGATATTTTTTATTTCAAAAAAAGCAAATGACGTAAACAATATTTAGTTTTTATAATTCCTAAATTTATCAGTTGTGAAAATTGAGAAAAATAATCACAGGACCGCCCAAAAAGTGAGCCTCAGAATAAGATGTCGTAACGTTTAAACCGTTACTCAAATGAAGACAAAATAAGCAATTTCGTTACCTACTTACCTTATATTTTTTAATTTAGGATAATCTTTACCGCGCAGCTGCCATTTATTAACATGCAGGCCAAGTTTCTTGCTTTAATCGCGCGCCTGAGTTCGACTTTTCACTAATGGAAAATTTATTGTGAACGTTATATTGAAATTCTTCGGATTCCAACGAAATTGTCTCGGTCCGTCGACCTTAAATTTCGATGTTTCCCAATTTTGCTAATAAAATATCAAGTGAGAGGTCTACACGCCTGGCAGTAGAGATATAAGTTATGTGACGGAAAGTATTCCTTGAATGTAACATATGAAATACTGGCGACATGCGGAATTAAGCTTAGTTTATACTGAAATATATAATATTTTCGTATGAACACAAAACACAATATAAAATATAATCTTGACTAATATCGTATATACGAAATAAGGTTTGTTTGTTTCTTTCTTAATCGCTTAACCAATCATTATAAAGTTTGTCAAATATGTAATATTTCTTAGGTGTAGACTATCTATATTAGTCTACGTGACTTTTCTTTATATAACACGTTTAAGCCGACTGTATAGAAATACAGGGTACAGATACATATCATCTTAGTCCTCCGGGATGCTAACGTATGAGGGTTACTACGGGGTCACCTGATGACGAGATGTCCATAACTGGCGCCACTTGTTACTTACCACCAAGGGAGCCGAGCAAGGATTTGTCATTACAATTACATAAAATAAATTTGGAATGAATAATTCTTCTTCATTCTTCATTCCAAACTTATTTTATGTACTATATTTTCAGCTCAGAGGTAGTAATCTAGGACGAGGTTCATAATAATAATAATCTCAGGACAATTCACATAGCGCCATCTAGACCCAAGTTAAGTTAGCTAAAGTTTGTGTTATGGGTACTAGATAACTGATACATATACATAGATTTTTTTTGTTTGTAAATACATATAATATGTATGTATACATAGAAAACACCCAGGCCGATACAAACAATTATATTCATGAATACAAATGTTTGTGCCGTGCGAGGAATCGAACCCGCGACCATCGGTCGTAAAGCGGTGTGCTAGACCGCTAGACCACCGAGGTCGTCATAAACTTATAGACAGGGGCTTTATGATATTATACGATGGTTATCACTTTAAATTATTTGGATTGCAGTAAAATTTTCAGAACGATATAATAAATTAAAATTGGAATTGAAAGGAATTTTAAAAAATAGAATTCTTTTAACTGCCATAGTCATTCTAATTTTAAAACGCAACTTTTATTCCGAATTCAATATTGCCACGAACTTTGAGAGGGATTTAAAAAAATTTAACCGGCAAACGAATTCACCATCGTGTTCCGAACGTCAGCTACAAATTTGAACAAGCCCCGGGAGCATATAATTTAATTTTCAGAACACGGTGCACTGCCCACCGAGGCGGCGAATATTTTGTTAAACTTCACGATTAATGTAGGTGAGTTGATTATTAAAATTAATATGCGGAAGTACGTGCATAATATCATATAACATGTTTGTATGCGTACTTTAAGTAGTAATTTTTATTAATGGCAACTTTTTAATTATACCTTAAGAAAGTGTTATTACGACAAGGTATAAAGGTATTCACATAATATTGTACTCGACTGTACAGTGTCATCAAATATTAGTAATCCTTATTTTTTGCTATATTAGCATGTAAAGCAAAACCATTTGATGCCTAAATAAAATCAATATTATGTCTATATGTACATGACAATATTAAAAGAGCAAATTCCACAAGCATTTACTGTTGTAATAAAATTGAATTAAATAATTACAATGAAGTAAATAAATATATACCAATTATAAACTTAATAAAAAGTAAATCGTTAATTATATACGTTCATTTAATACTGGTACTTGGATAAAAATGTACAATTTACAATATGTTAGGTTGGCCTCTTCATATATCTTCAATAAATAAGGCTCTATGTAAGCTATCCAGAATTTGAGACTTTGACCACTCTTGAGTCGATCTATAGTGAACTGAATCATTAATCACAACCAACATGCAAGTGATTGATTTCTAAAGAGCAAAAGATTACGTCTTTTGAAATCTGTTTTTCGTGAAGATAAACTCAGTCATGACATATATTTCTTCTTCATCACCATATGGAAAATTAGCAGATAAAAGAAATATTTGTATCAAATATTTATTAACTACTAGCTGTTCTCGCGATTTACTCACTTGTAATTTATAGTTTATACATTATTCTGATGTATAAGCTATAAATACTATAAAGTTTCATCAAAATAGTTTTTGTGTGAAAAAGTAACAAACATCCATTTATCCATCTATCCAGCCATACACACAAACTTTCGCATATATAATATTAAATAAGAGGTAAATTATAAAAATCCATCAAGACATCATTGGTAAATAATTCAGTTGAACGTGATCTATATCTATCTATGGGTATCAAATAAATGAAATAAGGCCTACCGAAGGGGAAATATCGCTGAATATTCATTTTACAAGGAATGGAATGAAAGACGTTGAGATAAGATCTAGTGGGGATACAAATTTACGCTACTGATTCATACTTATAATATACGCTTTAAAATCCTTAAAAAATCTATTTAAATATATAATAAACATTTAAAATCATTTTCGTTTTTTAAATAGTTACAACATGTTCCTTTAAAGTTTTAACAAAAAAAAACAAATAAGGATTATATAACATTTTAAAAGTATTTAGATAATGATTAAGACGGCGTGGTTAATTTAATTGTTGACTTTATTTCAGGCTACTAGGCCCATCTTATAAATAACTTATAGACATGTCATGCATATGAATTAATATTATAAAACTAAATGCTACGAAATATTGCCGGGTGACAACTAAGCGAGAGGGCTGAATGACACACGCTGCCACTCGCGCTGCCAGTCCTTTGATACGCGCACGAAAAACCGACAATCGAGCACGAAAAACCAATGGCATGGGAAGTATCGTGTTTATACTCTCTCGCTGCTCACTTCCATTCTCATTTCCCTGCCCACTCGGGCTGAGTGTAAATTGGGGTTATTGGTATATTGAAATTGTTTATGTGGTCACGGTACTGACGACGGCAATCTGCCACGTTAGCGTCGATACAACACACCCTTCGGCCAGTAATCCTCCTTCATGGATCAATAATCAATGAAAAAAGCTAGCTGAAACTTTTAACACATGTACGTCATTTCCAAAGATCTTGACAATGGTGTCTTAGTAATATTGCTAGAAGAGTGTAATGTACGGACGAACGTTCCTACATTCTATCTTAATAATGTAGAGCCATTACACCGCGGCCGTAAAGCAACCATGAAATGGGAACGGCGAGGCAACGCGGACAATCACGTACAAACATAAGCACATAAAATATTACATAGTATTTTAAAATCTATACATATAAAATATTTGTTGAGGTCGAATGTCTGTATATAGGAAAATAAAGCAAAAACCGAGTTAGAGATGTTAGAAGCGAAATAGATTTTTTTCTAATTTATTGTTTCTCTGTCTATTTTTCTGTTTGTATAGGCTAATGTCCAAACTTGTTGGATCGATTTAAATGAAATTTTGCATGGAGGTAGCTTACATCCCCGGTCAATTTCTTAGGGGTTGAAAGCGGAGATGAAAGGTTGTATGAAAATATCATCACTTTTTTAAGTAACGATGAAACTTTCTTGGGCTATAATCTAACTAAATATATTTATTTCATTTTGCCGAAGGTCACTACTTCACGTTATATAGTATTCCATGCGGACGACGTTGCGGGTACAGCTAGTCGTAAATATACTTACTTCGGGACGTAAACTGCCCAATACAATGATACAATGCAAACGAAACCTATGTACAGCCAGATCTCTACCCGTCAAAGTATTAATAAAGGCCTTGATTGTCTAGCGGTTCACCACAACGGTTTACTTCCGATGGTCGCGGGTTCGATTTCTTGCACAGTACAAACATTTGTATTCATGAGTATAATTGTTTGTAATATTACACAGCGGTGGATATCGGTATTCAAATCAATCAAAACAATTTATTAAAATATAAAATTATTATTTAAATTATTTATTTATTTATCTTACTAAAATTATAAACGCGAAAGCTTGTGAGCATAGATGGAAGAATGGATGGATGTTTGTTACTCTTTTACGCAAAAACTACTGAACGGATTTTGATGAAACTGTACAGTAATATAGCTTATACCTACATCAGAATAACACATAGGCTATAATTTAAAAATATATTACTTAAATTGGGCGAAATATAACTATTTATTATTTTAATATAAAAAAAACTGTACTTAGTTAAGTCACTGATTTTCCTCTTATTTTTATATCGAATAGTGCAAAAGATGTAAATTATGGAATCGCTTATATTATATTTTATATCTCGATTTAATATATAGGTATTGTTCAATAAAAATACTAGTATATACTTATTATACTATATTTAAAATAGTATCACAGCTTCAGTAGTGAATTTTAAAATTATTTATTTAAACGACTGGAGACAATACATCATTCCCCTGACGATGACGTATCGATATTACAGTGGATGGCAATCAGATAGAGTACAAATGAAACAATGTAAAGTTTAGGAGATTTTATACTATGTATTATTGGGTACTTTAGAATCTAAATAAAAAGGTAGGAATGTATAAACATGTACTGAATAATTTATTTACAATTTTTTTTATACACCAATCAAATTACCCGGTTTCTTTTGAATCCGTTTTATCAAACATGTACGTTACTTAAATATTCATTTTCTTGTTGTTTAACAAAATCTTAAATTATATTTTCTAAGACAAACATATTTATTCGTCACAAGCGTAGGAGGTGCCTTAAGAATCTGAACATAACTAAAATAGGTCTTTATATAAAAATGTTCGTAATAATACAATAATAAGAAAAGAAAATTGTTGCATTTGGAGCCCCTTCACATAAAGCAGCCTTAAAAAGACAGCGACTTTAAAACACAATAACATAATATTAGATACAAGCAGTCTATATGTTATTCTGACGCATAATCTATATTACTGTAAAGTTTCATCAAAATCCATTCAGTAGTATGTGAGTAAAAGAGTACCAAACATCCATCCATACTCACAAAATTTCACGTTATAATATTAATTAATAAGACAAACCCTCTTGCGATATTTATTTGAATTGTCAACAAATACATCGCCGGCTCGCACTGAGGTCGTGTAAACTGTAAAAACAATGAAACTGTTATTTCAATCTAATTTTACCTGTGACATTTCCACTTACGGTTCAATTTCCTTTACAGAACAATGTTCTCAACGTGCACACTTGTGCCACGCGCGACCCGTTGGGCTTCATCTCATTTTGCGAGCTTAAATTTTTCACGCCCTAATAACTCAAGTGAAACTTGTTATAATGTACTATAACATTTATGGTAGTCGGAAACGTTATTGTTTCTAGTAACTCCTTTGTGGGACGATGTTATGAACTAAATTTGTTGGTTAATATTACGAGTAGATATTAAATGGATCAGTTGTCCCTAAACTTTAATAATTATGTGCCTTTCGTTTTAGGTTTATTAAATATAGTGCTCTAAATATATTGTAACTTGTTTTATAACATAATTTTTATTTTTTATAAATATATTAGATAGAAATATTAGAAAATTAATGACATTACTGTTACTATCATTTCTAAAGTGTTAAGTTGTTACTCTTAAAAATTACAATAAATATACACAGAAATATACAAAATATCTAGATACAATTTGTTACTTACTAGCAACTAGCCCCAATTTACATGTGTAATAGAACGTTATAGTGGATGTAATTATAGGATATTATAGGCAAGTGGATATATCAAGATTTTATTAATTTGTTGATTGTTTATTTCTGATGTATTGTAATTTATACATCAGAATAAGATATAGGCTATATTTTTTATTTATGAACAAATTAGCTATTTCTATTTCTATTTTTATTAATTTGTTCATAAATAAAAAAGAAAAAAAAACAATAAATTATAGCCTATATCTTATTCTGATGTATAAATTACAATACTGTAAAGTTTCATAAAAATCCGTTCAGTAGTTTTTGCATGAAAGAGTAACAAACATCCATTCATACTCACAAACTTTCGCGTATATAATATTAACAAGATTTGTACCTCAAAGGCTCATCAACACCAATAGATGTTTATAATTATGAGTGCATCGTCTCGTACCTCACGGCCTGTCACACAACCGTCGATCGCTCCATTTATCAAACTCAATCAAGGGCTTCAGTTTTACAGGAACAATTTATAGGTATTGAACGATTTATAACGTAATCAACAGATGTCTGGTCGCTTTATATATAAAAGTAATGAATTAACTGTATGTGATAGTGTACATTTATAACATTATATCCCGCTCCTACTTCGAATTTAGCTCAATTGTTTACACAAAATCTTATAAATTTTTACGTTATGTATTATAATGCTCCGAAGAAATCATGAACAGCATCACGGACATCACGTTATCGTGAATTCTATGATACCATTGAACCGAAACTTCTTATAAACTAGCACTAACCGCTTACCATGGCGATATGATATCAATGAAGATGCATGGGAAAAAATTACAAAGCACAAAAGAAATGCATATGAACTATTTGTGACGTATTTTCAAAAACAACAATATTATAAACCCCAACAATATAAAAACAAATAACAATCATAAATAAACCTTCTTACAGAGTTAAAAGTACAACCTTACATTCTCTATATTTATGAGACATGTATATTTGTAAAAATAGCCAAAATTTCAACAACTCAACACAATAATTTCTTACCAAGAGATCCCATCAAACGAAAATTGTCGATCTATAGGACAACGTTACGTCAACGAAAGTGATAAAAAGATAAAAAACCATTCCATCATTGAATTTTTTAAAGTAAAGAAGTGACTAATAGGTTTTTTTATGACATATACAATATCTTGTAATTTAGGTAATTTTAGGTATAGCTATTTGAAATTTTTCAAATTAATATTTGCAAACCATTTGTGGCTAAACATAATATAGTACTGAATAAGTCCTAGGTACATAACCAACCTAAAGTAGACGGTCAACACGATGTACGTTAAAATAATAAACACAGTGTCCTACAAAGCGGTTAGGCAGCCCACCGTTCAACATACCAGGCTCCATTAGCCTGATTGGAATTGTAAATCGATACTGCAATAATGAAATATAATTGTCGGTCCATTGTTATCATTCGCAACTAGCCTTTGAAGGTACAATCAAAATAAAATACCGAAGGGTAACTCTGACTGTCGACGTTGGTAATTGGGTCTCATCTTATTCTGCTAATTACTAAAACAGTTGTATTGTTGTAGTTATTTTCATGTGAGATATAGGAGTGAAATTATTAGTTGCTAACGGCCCGCCCCGGCTTCTCACAAGTGGGAGTTTTTTTAAACATTGGGTTTCATTATGGATTTTTGGTAGGTTCCTTTCTCTATTTTAATTTAATTCTAGTAATAAAAATAGTCTGTGTTACTTCGATATAATGTGGGCGTATTGGAAGAATTGATTTTAATACTATATAATATAGAATACTATATCCTTTATTTATTTTATTTAAGTACTTTTGAATACCACTTATTCGGAGAGCTGTTTCATTACAAGACGTTCAAGTATGAAACTTGCGTATTGCTCTTTTAAATAATTGTTGTAACTTTATATTTTTAAGTTAAAATGTGTAAATACAAACTACTAACTAAGACTAATTTATTATATTCAAAATATTAAATACACAATCAACTGATTTAGTAATTAAATAAGATTAAATCAGTCATAATCTATACTTATAAGAGTATACATATGTTCCCAAAAATAAAACATAAATACATTGGCTGTAAATAAAACGGAGTTATCATTAAAATAGAAATAGACAATGTTCTACAACATCTATTTCTATTACAGTAGCAGTACGTCGGCAACGTTTAGTAATTGCTTCGGTTCGTGGTTAACGACTCTTTTAATTAAACCGTAAATTGCTCTTAAAAATAAGCCGTAGTAAAATTGAATGATGACATTTTTATGACGGGCGTATATAAACTTAATATGCGCCACTCTGTACTGTAATGTACTATTAATAAGGGCTCTTTTCTGGTAATAGTAGTTTTTTCCGTATCGTAATAAAACTGAAAATTTTAAGTAGTACCAGGCACAAAGAATAGATCTGCTATGTTAAAAAAGCTCATGGCCTAGAAATACCTTCACAGATTTTCTTATGTCCTAGTATTTAATACATTCACTCAATTGTATTCATGAAATTTAGTAGATTTCAAATATTCACTCATATTTGGAAATATTTTTTAAAGAGGAACCTATTATTTCTTGATTCTACACGCTGTTTACCAAAATAATGGTACATTATAAAAGTAGTCTATATAGACTATTCATAAGTCAAACTTTAGTAACGCATTTCTTTTTATTTATCAATTTTAAGAATTATTTCTATTCTATTCTGTCTTTTTACTTTACTACATACTTTACTTTTATTACATAGAGAGAAATGGATGTAAATATTCAGAGATGTCAAACTCTAACTTTTTGCATCAAGGGTTGAAAATGTTGAAATGCATTTTACGATGACAAACGAAATAGAGAAATTTCTTTTTTCTTATTTCGTTCTCGCTTACGGCGTTTGTTGAATTTTAACATATAGAACTTAATTTTTTAAGACATTGTCAATAAATATATATAAATATACATAATATATTATAATGGATTACCTACGAAATTATAGTATAATAATAATAACTCCGGACAATTCGGACAACACAGTATCATCTAGTCCTAAGTTACGCATAGTTGATATGGCTACTAAATAACTGATACAAATACTTAGATACTGATTTTATGTAACGTACATAAGATACATATAATACACCCAGACCGATACAAACAACCATACTCATGAATACAAATGTTTGCACTGTGCAAGGAATCGAATCGATCATCGGAAGTAAATCGGTGTGTCAAACTGCCAGACCACCGAGACCGGTTTTATTTTTTTTATTTACTAACATAAATTTCATGAATTATGATTTTATTACTTTATACCTATGTACTTTAACTATATATTACTAACTATATACTGTTTTTTCTTTTGGTATCGTTTCATCGGATGGATCCTAATGAAAATAGATTATATCACGACCACAGACATGGGTTATCTTTTATCTAAAAAGGGAGATTAAGTCGCTGGTAACCGCCATAGTATCTACTTATTTTTTAAAAACATATGCACTATCAGTATTTCAAGCTCTAGTTTATGATCCACAAAAATGTGTTATTATTAAGGAAATCTATTAGATTAAGTATAGTCACTATGTTTAACGCCTTTTTTTAAATATTCAATACTGGTATAAATTTTGAACATTTCTGCTTTTTAGTACTACATGTAAAATGGCTTGTACTTGTAATTTTTGTTGCAGTTTGTGTTAATCGTAATCGTTTTCTAATGTAGAATATAGAATATGAACTCATCTACCTTAAAAAATGTAACTGATCGTTATCTGTATATTGATGATATATGAAAAAGACTATTTTTAGGAGACTTTATTAACGTAGAAACAAAAATAATAATAGTTAAAATTTTAGTCTGTTTGTCTGTGCATTTGTCTCAGGGAAAACCGTGTGTGATTTTCACAAAAATATTGGAAAGTTCACCTAAAATTTCAATGTTAAAAATATGTAGGAACTATTGTTATTGCGAATAATTATTAACTTTCGCATTGTTGACGTATTATTTAATACAATTATTTTTTAACTTAAGTCATTATATAATAATTAATGGTAACAAAATTACTGGAATGTAAATAATTTTAGTAATTTTGTATACCATTAATTATTATATAAACATATCATTTAGTATCACAATGTATCCTAATTTGTACATATGTATATATGGTTGTTCTAGTTACCACACATTAACGTCCTATAACGTTTTGGAGGTTTGCTGGAAGAAATTTATTTTTAGATATAAGCTCGCCGTTTCATTTATTTATTTACCAATTTTCTATAATATTACTATTTATTAGTATACATTCCCAATAGTAAAGAATAAATTACAAGTCACGGGTAGAGCTAGTAAGTAATATATACACATAGTAACATTATTAACACGTAACGATATTTTGCAAACCAGGAAGCACAGGGAAACGTACATTCACATTCATCTCCATCTAACTCCACTTTATAGGACAGGGCGGTAATGAGACAACGTCGATTGCACACTAAGATCTATGAACTTGGAATGTTTGGAGACGATAATAAAATGTAGGATAGTCTTGCCTTAATATTATTAATCCGAACGCAGTTTGTGTGTTTATTTTTTTACTCTTCCACAATTTTTTTTGGGGGTGCGGTATAAATTGTTCATGGATATTCCATGAACAATTTATACCGTGCCAGCTATTTCATTAGTACAACCGGAGCTTGTGTAATGGGTACTAGACAACTGATAGAAATACTTAAACCTTTTTTTTTTTTGCATGCATAATATAAAAAGAAAATGAAAACATAATAGTTTGAATAGTGCACGGAATCGTAATTCCAATAATAGTTTAAGTAATCATTATTATTAATAATGATTTATAATCCAAATTTATGCATTTGGATCTAATATGGATATAGGCTACTTTTTCTCCATTTACATATTGTCATATAGTTAAGTAATGGACAAAGTATCCTCCAGAGGCTGAAACGAAACGTCTGTCAAAAAGATAGTAAGAAACGTTAGATGTTCAGAATAAGTATAACAATAAAAAAAATATTCAGTGAAGAAATATCCTATTAAAAAAATCAATCAACATCTTATGATCGTCCTAAGCCCTCTTCGATAAATTAAGGGCAAATCTCCTTCATTATTTTACATTTTATTCAAGGTTAGACTCCAATTATACCCTACTTTCACTATATCGTCATTTCGCCTCAATGATAGTAAAAAAAAGATAAATACTCGCATAAAAAAATAATGTCTTTGGCAACAGTTACCTTCTCCGTTTGTTAATCATTCACAGTAGGTCAGCATAGATCGATCCTTTTAGCCAGATTGCCTATTCGAATAAAAGTCAAGAGTGTAAGAATCGACGCCTCACATCCCCTCATTATCTTAAATAATTAAGTGCCAGCGGAATTAATGAGTGTGCCAGTTCGCAAAAATTTGCCGGTCACCAACACTTTGGTATATTGAATTTCCCTCATCGAATACTAATGAATATTTATAGGAGATTTTAAAGGTGCTATAAACTCTTCTACGTTTAATTTAATACTGTATGTGTAAATTAAACATGGAAGAGTGTTAGTGTAGTGTTCAATTTTGTCTTTAATAATATATTATATATAAAGATTTAAAATATAAGAGTAGTATGACACTTAATTGAAATTAGTGTTACATAGTGCATATACTTTAAAATCATTCCTGTCGTGCGGACAGGAATGATTTTAAGGTACAGGAATAGGTTTTAATACGTATACTTAGTCGAGTTTTCCCTGAGGGTACTAGTAGATATATCATTAATAAGTATTAGATCACAATGATTTTGATAAGATAATTTATTTATAAAAATTATCAAAAACAAGATTAGAATAGTTTCCATATACATAGATTAATGCTATTATTATATAATTTAAATGACGTGAAGATGGATTGAAGTCTTATTTATTATCTCTATTATTTACCTATCCTAGGGTCCTCAGGAAATGGTCAAAAAATGAAAATATATCAGTTAATAAAAACAAAATGTTAAAATTTGTTGGCTCGATTAATATTAGTAAATATTTTATTAAAATAGCATTCCCTATGGTTTATAAAAACTAACAAAATATAAGATTTTATTACGTATTCACTTCGAATCTTCCACGTAGATTAAAAAAGTTATTAAATAACTATATTTTAGGGATTGCTATACAATATTGTTACATATATCAATGTACATAAAGTAACATTTATTATATACATTAAAGGGTCTCAAGAAAAAGCGATTTTAGAGTGGAGAGATACTTACGTAAGTCGTTAGTACAGATTTTACCGGCACACCTTTTTCGCGTGATCCGAAGTGATCAATTCTCCAAAGCTTACTCTTCTGCTTACAACGGCCTTTTCATCTCAATGGATAGTGAGTATCTACCTAATGGGTATTTGCCTATATATATTATACTTATAATATATGTTTAAATACGACCTTTTCAACGTTACTTCTAAATCGATCGGTTATTTGTAAGTAAAATTGTATTTTAATTTGCAGTTTTTTTTTGACCATAGAAAAATCCGTGGACTCAAACGACGCTATTTAAATCACAATAAAAATCTAAAATAACTAAAGCTTAGATTGGATTGGAAGCTTGAGACCTATTTAATGACTGAGAGACATGTTTAAATACTTGTAAATACATATTTGTCTGGTCTGGTGTATGGTCTAGATTCTATACATGTATTTGTAATATGAATAGATTGGAAAGTCAGGTCATAATAAACCACAATGCCACCGCACCCGTAAATTCTGTTTCTTATCTTTCAGTCAACAGGTTTCTGTTGACGGGAGAGATAAGAAATCACATCTTACAAAGCAAGCTGCTTAGTATGTGGGTAAGACTGAGGTAGCCACGTAGAGTTTTTACCTAAGTATTATACGTATTAAACTTCATATAAGTACTTATTAATAAAACATTGATGTATTACGTTTAGTTGACAAGGATTGCTTATTGGCAGTTACTTGTTTACCTTACTAACGTTTGGCTTCGAGTGACTTCAGAATTCAAAATGTCTCTTCGTCCTAGATGAAAGATGGCGCTGCTAGGCAAGCATAATACAGTGGCGCCCCCAATCAAGTTTCTTACGATAGTACCAACAAGAGAATTTTATTCCATTAATAAAACAGTATTCATAAAAAATCATGTCAGATATATCATATACTTAGTATAAAATATAACTAATATCCTTCACTCTCTTGAGATTGATTGTCATTATGTAAGTACATAATAACTTAATGTTACCCGCCGAGTAGTAAAAATAATTTGTTATATCTACTAAAGTATCCCTCATTTATTCCACCGTTTACTTTGAGAAATGCGTGTTACCACTGCCCAAACTATTTTGTGTTATGAAAGCATCTTAGGCCGACTACAAACTAAAGATTTTATACTATAGTTAGTTAGTATCACATATAATTTTACGAATGCTACAATAACACAAAAGATTTCATTATTAAAAATGAGTAACAAACATGTTATATGTTTGTTACTCATTTTTAATAATGAAATTTTTAGAAACAAACAGTCTAATTGAGGTTAAATTTGAAGTAATTCTAAATTCAAATCCCAAAATAATAAATCAAACAATTGATTTATAAATGATATTTAAACTTTCGTGTTTTGTCCTTTAGTTAACATTAAATTATTCATGTTAAAACCTGTTTAACTATACTATAATATTTGATAAGTCTATACTATATAATAGAAAAATCTCCTATTTTCTATACTTCTGAATGCTTCAGTAAATAATTTAAGATAGAATTAATTTAGTCGACTTAGCTACAATGAAGAAGCACATAATGAACTACTTTAGTAAATAATGTTTAATTTGGGTTATTTTCTTATTATTTTACTCTTAATCTAGCGTATCCTTCTTTTATCCCTCCATCCGATATTCATAATATCAATTTTCCAAATATTGCAGTAAGTAGTTTGATAAAGGAACCACCTGACTTTTCAGTTTAAAATATGATTTTGTGTACGTGATTTGCATAATCTTTCAGCCCCTATTATACCTTCTCCAAGATTATTGTTTGAGATAAAAGCTAGCCACGTTCATCGCCATAATACAGTTTATCTTCATAAGAAATTTCGTTAATATCCGTTCAGTAGTTTAGTTGTAAGTAACAGATAGACAGATTCACTTTCATATTTATGTTAGTATCGAGATTTAAAAAATATTAACAGTAGCCAATATCGGTAGTCTTTTTGTCGTGCTACAATACGTAGAGTTATGGTCGCCCTTATATATGAGTGAGATAATTTTCTCATCAACGTTACGTGGGTTGACCCCGATTTGTAGTATCATTTCTCGAGATTGTAGCTAAAATGATTACAAGAAGGGTCAGTTTATACATTACCAAAATTATACAGAAATGTTTATAGACACGATGTAGGTGGAACATTATTTAAAAATGTATTGAGACTTGCTTGTGCCGCCCTATGGTTATCTATAACCAGGTCCATATAAATATAAGTATAATTAAATTAGAAATAAAATAAAATAACTTCTATAGTTGGGAATATCCCTTTCTGAACTAGAAAATAAGGGAATAGTCAATAACTTATGCTTTTATTTTTACTTAAAAATACTTGATGATTAAACATTTATTTATCTGTAGAAATCTTAGTAACATGGACTATCTCTATCTTATGTAGGGCTACTAGATACAATAATTTAAATAATGTGTACATATTTATTAATATGGTGACTGAAATTATTATAATTATAGACTAACTTCTATCTATATCGATACTAATCCTATAAATTAGAACCTCTGTCTGTCTCTTTCTCGGCTGAAAGAATCATAATCACATTTGGCGTGAAGATGATGAAGATCAAGGGGACAGATATGTCTATCTATCTTTTAACTCAAAAAAGCAGATATTAACTAAACAGTATGCTGTTTTATAGACTTAAAAAGATGTATTTTATTTGTTGTAATTTAAGAAATTTTGCATAAATGTTCCATTTGAAAAGGATAAGACCTGAAAATTACGTAGCAAAGAAATCAAGAGGACAGATATAAGCTATATTTTAATTCAAATAGCAGTTAGTATTTAAACATTACGTCATTTTATAGACTTGCAAAGATGTCTTTTAATTGGTGTAATTTAAGAAATTCATGTAAATGTTCCATTTGAAAAGGACGAGACCTGAAAGTTCCGGAGTGAACAAAAGAATATCTCTTGTTTCTGGCCGAGACAAGGGGTTTAGTATCGTGTATATAGACTGTTCTGTTTCCTCAATTTTCATTGAAAGCCCCGACGCTGTGTTCCTGTTCTAGTTGCTTTTTTACTTGAAATATTTTTATCTACGAATTTTGTGTAATAATGTAAAAAAAATCTATTTGTGGATCCTCTTAGATCTCACAACGTTGTTGTTTTATACGAAAGGCAAAACAAAACGGAAGTACATTGAATCTCTCGAGCTAAAAGTATTTTGAAATTGTACTAATAACATCAAGAAAAAAGAGCGTAGTACCTTTACTTGCCCTATTCTACTTACTACTAAACTACTACTTAAACGCCTTACACCTTTTTACGCTTCTGGTGGTATTGCAAATGCTCATGAACAGCAGTAATCACTTGCCGTCAATCGATCTACTCCAAAAACTAATTCCTTTTCAAAGACATTGGATTACACTATTTTACAACTTTTTATATCTTTGAATGATATTATCGTATTAATCATATTTATTGGATAATAAAAGAACAAGACGACATTGTAAAGAAAACGATGGTCATTGACGGTGAAGTGACAATAGTAATAAAAATAATTGTTCTACAAAGGAAAATCAGAGAATTACATCAGGTTACATTACATTAGTTACAGGATTAGACAAAACCTCTTTAAATGGTATATTTAAAGAGTTTGTATTTAATCCATATATCTAAATCTAATTTAATGTAGTCTTCATGACGTTATAAAAATGGTTTACATTTAATTGTAAATTAATATTAGACCTCATAGTAAATCTTTAGATTAGCCGCATACTCGTTTGACTCCTATATGACAGAAAAGCTTCATCAGTGCATCCCTCAGTTTATCATCATCATCATCTCAACCCGGAAGACGTCCACTGCTGGACATACAGTTTATCAAAGATAACGATCTTTTATAAGTATATATATATATATATATATATATATATGTATATATATATCCAATACTATACTATATTTCTATACTTCTCGGTGATTTTACTTTTACCCGTACCAGCAACTCTGATAATGTACCAAAAATATAAAACAACTGAACGCTATTTTATTCCCAACAACATGTGTAAGTTATTTTTATAAATCTGTTTTCATATTATTTTCTTTTCACTTACAGTTTTTTTCCGTAGGGTACTGTTTCGGTGACTACGTAGAGGTTATTTATAGATATTGTCAATTTTATCATATAGTATTATAAAAACCTACATCAAGAAAATAGTAGACCGCCCCGGATTTGCCCGGATACTTATAAGTTACAGTTACTTGTGTATTGATTCCGTACTAATTTTACCCCAGTTGGGGTGGTTTTTGTAGAACCAAGTCTTAATTACTTTTTTGTATTGGACTAAAGCAAACAATAAATGTTAAGCGATACATATGATCATAATCTATACATATAAATGAAATTAGAGCGTCTGCTTGTAATATTGAAATAACCGTTTTTTACTACATGCATATGGATATAAATACGGTACATACACCAAAATAACATTTTCTACCATTTTTGTCTCTCTATCTGCCTGTCTGTTTGTTGTAGCTAATCTCTAATATGGCTGAACTGATTTTAACGGGACTTTTATTGGAAGGTAGCTAATGTAATAACTAGTAACATAGTGTACTTTTATTTTAGAAAAATAAAGTTAAATTCCATGCGGAGGAAGTCGCGGGTACAGCTAGTTAATAATCATTTGTAACTATCACATTCAAATTGGTTAAGCCTTTTCTGAGACTATCGCGCAGAAACGCAGACGAACAGACTAAAATTCCAACTTTCCAATTGTTATGAGTTCTATTAATAAAGTGTCCTAATAAAAGTTTAATTCATATAGTTTTCATATACAGACAGGAAATAGTCACCTTTTCAATATATCTATATGACAATAGATTGTTAAAAGAACTGTTGTCATATTTTATTCAATCTTATCTCGATGACAGAAGAACCTGATTGTACCTTGTGGGACACAGGAAAGTACAAACCTATCAATTGTTATTGTTATTGAAAGTTTACAATAGCGTCAATTTGTGCCGGATATCCCTTTAGGCTGCTATAAATACATATATGTTATTTCCTGTATGACTATGAAATTGCGGATTCTCTTTCACTGACGGTATATAGTGGGCACCACTGGACTCACTTTAGTTTATAAGTTTTTTTTATAAATTTATGCATTCCGTAGTTAAGATAAATATTAATTGTACATAATTATTAGGAGAAATAAATAAAACTATTCTAATGCTAGGAGAAAAAGAATTAGGCTAGAGAACTTATTGCTAGCAATATGTAGACCTTCATGCAGAAACCGTCGTGTTAATTTCTAATTGCAAAAATATTGGTAATTTATGTCGGCGTTTCCACTGACTGCATAAATTGGTTGTACCAAACAGCGCAGCCCAACGATTTTTTATATACAATTGGAATGGTGAACAAGCTGACAGTCTATCTGATGGTAAGTGGTAACCGTTACCTATATACATGAGCTGCACTACGGATACAGATCATGTCACGCTCTTGGCAGTATTTCTGCATTGCCATTCGCTTAACACATTTCTTGACAAAAAAAGTAGAAATAGAAATAGAAATAGAAATAATCTTTATTCAAATAAACTCATTACAAGCACTTTTATATCATAGTCATGAAAAAATTTGATTCTTTCCACTCATTCGGACATTTTTTGACAGATCATCACAAGAAGAATGAGCAAGAAAGTTGTGTGTTGCTCTTTTAATAGATGTTTTTTTAATAATATAATAATTACAGTATAACAAAAAAGAGGCATGCGATAATCAACATAGAAGTCGCTAAACTATTATTAATGTAATCAGATAATATTGTCAGTGCTATAGATTTAAAGTTTTTCTATAAAAACATTATTATCGTTAACGAATTCTTCAATTTTATAGTAAGCTTTTTTGCAAAGGAACTGTTTTATTTGACTTTTAAATCTTTTTTCTGGTTTTATAACAGACTCTGTTATTTTATTGTAATACATTTCGCAATTGCCTTAATCGAATTACTAACTTTAGCCAAACGACATTTAGGTAAAATCAGTTTGTTATTGTTACGTAATCTTTTATTAGTGCAATCACTAACTCTTTTGAGACTGTCTATATTCCTTCTGGCATAGATGATATTTTCTTTTATATTGAGAAAATGAGGATATTTGATTCCTAAAACACTCTCGCAATGACTCCCTGGAACCTATACAAAATGGAGCGAATGGCCCTCTTTTGTAAAGTAAATATTGTATTTATATCAGCTGCTTTGCCCCATAACAAAATACCATACGACATAATGCTATGGAAATAGCTAAAATAGACAGAAAATAAAGGCCACGTCTGTTAATTGTCTAATTCTTCTTATCGCGTAAAAAACATATTAACTCAATAGTCGACTCGCCAATTTAGTAATATGATCACCCCATTGCAACTTGGAATCTAATGTGATACCTAGAAATACAGTATCGTCAACAAAATTTTTTATTGTCCAATACGATTTTTGAATCTACCGGCCTTACATTGGGGAGAGTAAATTTGATACATTTAGTTTTATTTGCATTTAGTAGCATATTATTTGCCGTAAACCATTTTAAAACATAAGAGAGAGAGTTCGTTTACTTCGTCCATTTAGAAGTAGAAGTTGTAATAAAAAATACATCGTCTACTAATTATGTACAACTACTCATAGAAACAATAAATATATCATAGTATGAAAAAATAAGTAAATATATTTTCAAGTGAAGCGTACATTTTTTTTTTTTACAGTTAATAGTCACTGCCAGAACAGCTAATCTGTACTATAATGATTAAATGAAATCAAAAAAATCAATGCAAACGAAAAGAAAACTCGTAAATATGTATTTCCTGTGGATTACAGTATTACGTCGAAGTTTATTGGCTGCTTTTGATTCACAAAAGAATCCCGACTTTGGATCCTCATGAATTTTACAACGAAATGCACAAGACGTTGAAGAAGTAAAACTAAGAAGATTTATTCACAATATCGGCCTATCTTTATTGTTAATACTTTATATTTATTGTTGTTTTTTCTGGAGCAAATAATCAATTTCCGAATGCTCCATTAAGCGATAAAACTTGGAAATATTACATTATAAATTGCGGTTTACCGTAATCTGGTTCCTGAACGGAAGTATTAGAGTTTAAAATAGATCGTTTGTTTCTGTGGTGTAGAGCAAAATATATTATACTACGGACAAAATGAGTGCCTGAAAATACCGTAAAGTAAAAATTGAAACAGTTTCACTGCTTGAGGCTGATAGCGAAATTATACGTTGGAGTACATGGAGGTACTAATCTTAGAATACTACAGAAAATAAAGGGATAAAATATGCCTACGTAGCTCCTTCATCTAAAAAAACATATTAATCAATAGTCCTTTTCGCGTAGGTATAATATTAAAAATTAATGGGCTGTATTTTGATAAAATTAAATTACATTTTTGTACCCAGTTGTTAATTTTATTTATTAATAATATTTATCATTACTATTGTATAACAAATTTCATTTCATTCATTCGCCTAGCAAAATACTTTTTATTACTTATTTATGGCTTTACACAAGTGTACAAAAATAAGTAAATGGGAGTTCTTTCAAACTGCGATTTTTTTTTGTTTGTTTGTTATAAGACCATTTTATAGCCAAATTTTTAGTTCTAAGTCCCGACAATTATAACCACAACAAAAAAGAAATATTAGAATATATTTTGAAGTGAAGCATGTAGCTACCTATCCGACAATTCATTTTAATTTTATGCAAATGTAGCACAATATTAGTCTTAAAATACAAACAAATAAAATTACGACCCGTAACGTGGAATTGCGTAAAACGTAACCGCTCATATGGATGCGAGGTAGGCTTAATATAATTCAGAGAATACGTTTTCAAGCAAGCATGTAATCATATAAATGTGGTAGATATTTTACAAGACTCGTCGGGGGTTTTTCAAGCCAGTAGGCCGAATAATAAAACTACTGTAACACAATACAAGAATGATTTATCAACAGGAAAAGAAATACAGGAGAGACGTGTTAAATAAAATAGTTCCCTTCATAGTTTTTTAGTTACTGCAGATGAATGAGAAATTCTCTTTAGTTTTCTGTTTAAATAAATTTTATAGGTATTTATGGTATTATTAAAATCATTATACGTTTATAAGATAACTAAAATACATCAGGTTTATTTTCTCAGGTCTATTCTCTTGTATAAAAAAAAAATAAAAAATATACAAAAAAATATGGTATTATCCTGATAATACATAAGTTAACAGTTTATCATTAAAAAAATCTTTATCATTCTCGTAGTACTGTCAGAACACTATTTTTATTGTAAGTAGGTATCCTATATACAATGTTCCAAACACGGATACGGAAAATAGATTTACCGCCTTCTGCGGCAGCGCATCGATTTCACGCCCCACTTCACGCCCACTTAACAATGTCTGCCAGGCTCTACTTATAGAAAATACTATAAAGTAGTAGATAGTATAACAAATACTATTATAATTTAAACCAAGGTAGATTTTCTAAAAAGTTTTCAATGAGTGTACTTCTGTCTAACCTATTTTAGTTGTCAAGTTGCTTTGTTAGCTGTGTTTTTGCTTGAAGGGCTCAAGAATAGGCAGTGAAATTATGATGAGGCACGGCCACAAGAGTAGTTGATCATCTCAGTATGATCGTCACTTGATCACGTGGTATCTGAGGTACTGTCCATGTATATATGTAATGGTTATCACTTACCATTCGAGCTGTTTGTTTATTTACCATGCTAGTTGCATACAAAATAACAAAGTACAGTAACACACTCCTAGTAACTTTTAATTGACAGTATCAACTTTTTGTAATTTCTCGTCGATTTTGCAATGTTTAATTTTAATATAATAACCGTCTATACTATGGTAAAAATTATAAAAAGTAGTAAAAAATAAGCAGACATGTTTCCTTCATTTGAAGAACTAATTATTATATTATTTATAAATTCGTATTGAAATACTGTTATACATCCTTTACACTAATACAAAATATTCCACGTCATTATCCATACATCCTTTATGCACACTATCCCTATTACACACACCTGGCACTTAACATTTAAAACAATAGTCATACTTTCTCATATACTTTCACTAATGATTCGATTTTCATAAGGATTTTCTTACAATTTTCCAACTGTAATAATTTATACATAAATGTAATATTTTAATATTACCATGGCAAAGCTTGACGCGAGGATTTAAAATTATTGTAGTAGAAACAATTTTCTAGCACTTGAAGGTACAACGAACACGTTGAACTGAAATGGGAGCTGAGCACTAAGGCGCCTTTGATGTTAGAAAATGCAGCTTTAGACGAAACTACAACCGACAGATTGCTTTTTACCTACGGAAATAGGAACTTTAAAATAAGTTCATAATTTTTTTTTAATTTACCTGCATTACAAGATGACAGGGGTGGTTATAATAGCGAATGACCTTACTAGGATGAACTTGGCCACGTGTATGAGTAGAGAAAATGTCTTCCGGAAAAGATGGTGTAATAAAGTTATGACTCCTTATAAGGAGTTACTTGAGTTACTTTTATTTTAGAAAATATATTGGTCTTACTAAAAAAAAAAAGTTAAAATTCACGTGAACCAAGTCGCGAGTAGCAGCTGGTTATTAATTAAAAGCATGAATTTATTACTATTCATTGTAACAGTTATCTAAGATTAAGCGGGTTCTCAATCGGTATCTCCTTCAGAAACAATGTAATTTCGTCGTTAATTCATAGCGACTGAAACTTTCTCTGAGCGAAACTCCGAATTTTACAGTACCTACGCTTTGATATCGAATATAAAGCCCGGTACCCATTATGTTAATGTTTGCCACTTTTTTAACTAAAACTCTTTTAACTTAATTTACACAAAAGAAGTTGCTCTTTTATTACAATTTGTTCAAGCTATTTTGGGAACACAGTTAAATATAATATTGCAAACCTATTACAGTACTTGATGAATTAAAAACATTTTCTTTAAATTAGACCTTAAACGTAATACATTCATAATAAATGTATTAAGTTTAAAGTCTAATAAAATTTAATTAAAAATAATACGAGCTTTGTTCCTTATAAGTTCTTCTCATCTCGAAATCATTCCGAACTGACGGTAGATTTGACATATCATAAGAGTCTGTAATAGATCTACATGAATAAAGATATTTTGAATTTGAATTTTGAATACCTTAGTGTGGATTTTCCGAAATGTGTATTGTATTAGGAGAGTGATAAAATAGCATTATAGATACAATATGTTTAATTGTAAATTCGTTTATAAAATATAAATATATACACAATCATAAATTAATTCTATTACAAATAATCTCGCTTTTGAAAAACTATAAAAATAAGGAAATACGCTGATTTAAAAATAAAACTTTAGAAACAGTTATAAAAAAATCACAATAAGAAATAAAGAGAAATGTGGAGACAAGAGGCCATCCACAAACTACGTCATTACGTTAAGAGGATGGAAGGGCTCATAAGTTCCGTAGCATCACGTTTCAAAAATATGACATGTTTAAAAATATATTCAGCACTATCTGTATAAGGTTTTTAATGTAAAATATGTGGGTAATCTAGATAGGGAAAGTTTTACAAATGTGACCAGAAAGGGATGTAAAAATCATAACATTAAAAATAAATCCTGAGACGTATGAAGTTAAACATCATTGCTGTTGCCGAAGGCAACCTTTTTGATAGTTTTTTAAATATATTTTTGATATTTATATTTTGACGTTCTATTTGTATACACCGTTTTTTTTATAGTGCCATATTGCTTGTCCTTTTCGTTTTTGCTAGCTAGCTGAATATACATATTTTACCTCACCTAAGAATGTGTCTCATTTTAAAACCAATTTAATATAGTCCTTCCATCACAATATCAAATATTTCGGATTGTCCGCTCCAAAGTCACTGGACATCATTGCACTGCTGTGGACCCAGTGCTTCTGGACGTAGACAAAATATTTGAATTAAAATAATAAGTATCCATATTGTTATTTACTAACATAGTTCATATTTATTCAATAATGTACTATAGATGTGTATCCATAAAGGAATATATAAAAAAAAAGTAATACTGAACATTCATGAAAAGTACACAGATCAAATAGGTGATACGCTAAACATGTTAGTATGCATAACTGGTAAGCTTGTCTGCATAAATTGATGAATGTGGAGGAAACTAATGAAGGCTGTCTGAACTGTAGAATTTGACATTCCATTAATTCTGTCTACCCCAATGGGTGGCATGACATATACATATGTATAGAGAGCAAAGTCAAACTTAAAATCATTTGTACTTAGAGCACTTTATACTGAACTAAGAAAATTATTTATTTAACTTATTTCTTGTTAGCTGTAAATCATTATATTAATACGTGAAACACAAACATTGTACCGCGTTTTAGCGACTATTGTACGGACGAAGGAGATATAAAGAAGGAATGAAGAATTCTAATACTTTTCAAATTACCCATAAAAATACTATAATTCTATATAAAAAAAACGTTACACACACTAACATGCATTTAACACACACATGCATAATCTTTGACAATAGAGCCTTAATAACTAATAAATTAAATTAAAAATGGTTTAATTACGGCCATTTAGCGTCCACTAGTATATATAAATATTTATACACCTTCATTACTGTATTCCTGATAAGGTTGTTAAAATTAGTAGAAGACGAAATAAATGTACGTATATTAATTGTTTCGAATTTCTATTACTAGATGTCGCTAATAGCAAATTCTAATGCGGTAACAATTGAATTTTGTTCTACTAATAACTTATATATATACAATAATTTTAGATGCTCGCTGCTTTTGATCACAGCGGAAACAAATACATATTATAATTAACTTGTATTAAGAATTCTTGATTCGATGCGAACAGCGGTTGCAACGTAGCTAAGTGTTATAAAATCTAAATTTAACCCAGAGAACCCTATGAACCATCATGATTCCTCAAGTTGTGAAACCTGAAGTGGACAGAAGATCCGAAGTGGAAACCAGAAGAACAAAACGCAACAAGGGAGAATCGAACCCCGGCTCTTCCAGGGGAATATACGACGATCCGGCTATGTGTAAGAGTGCTTGGTCTATATCTTTCCACAAAGACTGGCGTGTGTGATCGTCTTACATATGCTGGGTCTCCCAAAGTGTCATCGGTTCTACATTTTTATGGTTAATATAATATATTTAACTTGTATCAAGAAGGCTAGTATACAAATCTGATATATTGTCATTTATCGACTACATTTCATTAGATATACTTCTATACAACCTGGCAGGTATCGAGTCTCCATATCTCAGATTAATTTTGTTGGTTACAGTTTTCATCAGACGAGAGTTAGTCAGAATTATAAATTGACCGACAGTGGTTGTTGGCGTCGATCAGTAAGTAAACCACTACGATACGATGTACTGTTAGTAGCCTTTTTATAGATAGACTATCTACATAGTTGAATACAATGAATAGTCAACGCTACGCAATTGAAAGTGACAATGGGATGGCACACTCGGACCTATTGTTACCGATGAATTCAATCAATTATCGGCTCAAGTCGAATGGCAACAAGTTAGAATTACAGCACGATTGAAGTGTAGAACGGCGTATGAAATGCAGCATATTCATTATTTATTACAAAGACTTTAAAGATATCTTCATCTTTAAAGTCTTTGTAATTAATTCCCGAAATACACTGTAAAAATTAGTCTGTGTAGGTATCCACCCTAAACTCACTTATTTCACGCGTCAAACAGCTTGCTTTATAAAGTGTATTTTGGTTGTACAAGGAGACAAAACGCAGTAAAATTATAAAATAAGAGGCATGACATCTTTGTTGTCCGGAATAGCAATGCAGGAACTGTACTACGGGGAGTCACGTGATAACATGATGTATGTATACGGCTAATCATGTGTATAACGGCAACGGTTTCTACTTACCATCATGTGGGAATAACCTAAAAAGGTAGGGACAATCCGATAATATTTATAAAAGAAAACAAATTTCCCTAAGAGTTAAAGTGGATTCTTTTAAACGTTCATACCAAATAAGCGGTCACGAGATCAATTTAGTATGAAAAGTTTTATATTCAGATTTTCGCTTTGTTTTCGATTAAAGTAGATTGGTTACATGTGATTTCTGGCGTTCGACTAGGTATATCTACCCCTTACGACCAACATATATTTAAATCTAACGTAACGTCTCTTGATATTATTTTATGTTTTCATCAAGAGTCAGTTAGAAATATAAATAGATTCGAACTCGCAACGCTTATGTCTAAGTTGAGTTATAAACCACTAAGCTATAATATTATCACTATTATTTCTATACGTAAGTTAAATACAAATTGACAACATACCTTTAACAAAAGGTTCTACAATAATTCCCATTAAGCTGATAACTTGACAACTACATTACCAATGGTGCCTACCACGAACTTGCACAATTGCCAACGGATTATTATCTAAGGCGGATCACTTTAAAAGACCTTGTGGTCAATCCGACCTCTTGAATTAATATTCAAAGGGTTCGTTAATTTACATAATAATTCAAATTCTCTCACAAATAACCCCAGTCTGATGGTTAGGAACATTGTGATAAAACTGTTTACATGTAAAACGATATCTAAATTAAAAAATGATACTGCAGTAACTAAGCGAGCACTTAATTGTTTTTCTATGCTATAAGACAGATAGGATTTGGTAACTTGTTCAAATGATTGTTTATCATTATTACATAGTATAAAATAAAGGCGCTGTCGCTGTCTGTCCCTATGTATGCATAAATCTTGAAAACTATGCAACGGATTTTGAAGCGGTTTTTTTAATAGATTGAGTGATTCAAGGGGAAGGTTTATATTATATGAAGGTTTTTTTAGGTAGCGGGGGCGAGTAGCTAGTATTGGATAAAGTAATAAATTAATGAATTATAATTCTACTGTTTATAAGTGTATATGAGCAAGACAAGTAGTTTAACAGTAACATGTTCAGTGTCCATACCAAAGGTACTCTAGATATATCTATAGATATACTATACAAGTAAATAGCTGCAATCTATCCCAGTAGATAGACAACACACTCACAAACTTCTAAGTTTATAATATTGCAATATATTGTGTTTCGCATCTGAACGAGGCATCGTAGGACTTTGATTTAACAATACTATTGATTGGTTGTTTGATCGAACCTACCGATCATATTCACCCATTAACATTGTCAAACAAAATTCTATGACCAAATTTGTAAATATTTTTGTCTTTAGATATATATATGTACATGAATATTATATTAAACGTTTTATACTATCATGACCGTAACGGTCATGATATATATATGTACATGAATATTATATTAAACGTTTTATACCTCATCTGGAATAACATTCCAGATGAGGTAAACACAGATATGGCTAGATTTTTATGGATGAAAATAGAATGGTGCACCCGCCCGCGCTAACGGTATAAGCTGATGGGGCACTAGTGAACGATGATATAATGAAGTTTATATATTATATATTAAAGTCAGTCAGCCCATGATGGTGAATTCACTTGGAATTAACCACATCCGGATAAGGTAAGCACAAAATGTTTTTTTTTAGAATGGGAATGGAATGATGCCCCTGCCTGCGCTAACAGTATATACTGTCGGGGCACCAGTGAAAGATGATCTGATGAAGATGAAATCAGGTCAGTCAGCAGAAGATGGTGAATTCACTCGGAATTAACGGTGATGGCTTCCAGCGAGAACCGCGTGGAGGTCTACCTCACAAGATATATTCCTGGCAATGGCGTAATAGACCCCATTTTCAACAAAATTTACGTAGAAGAAGGGATTCTTGCAAGCCAACACAGTATCTAGGATTCTTTTGGTTTGTTAACGGCGTTTTCATTGCCTGAGAGTCAGTAAGAAGTATAAAAAATATACTGTAGAATTTTATGGTATCGACCAGATTCAAACAAATTACGTTTAGAATCTAAGTCGAGATGGTAAACAACTAGGCTAGGACGCTATCGTACATGGGTGTAGGTAGATATAAAATGCTGTAATAATACGTGCTGTATTACAGGTCAAGTAATAGTCTGCCCCAAACATTGATATTCAGCCCTCGGCCACAAAACGAGAAAGGTATACGAACATTGGGATACCAGAAATTATTCTGGTTTATTAACTTATAAAGAAGTATATTTGTAACATGAGAAACATTTCGCCTGAATACTTTGATATTTCTCGGTTGGGAGCAGCGTGACTTGTTAACCCAATATGTTGTACTTTGCTTAAATATTCAGCTATAGGCAACTCTGCGCCTATAAATAGATTTAAATATGTTTCATTATTTATACCACAGTTCTGCTTGGAGTAATTCTATTTACCTGTAACAAAAAACAGAAGCTTTATTAGTACTGTTCTTATTTTATTTAAGTACCGCGGCAGACTTTATACAACGGCGTCTGCGTGGGAATCTTAGTCTCTTATCACTGTAGACAAACGGGTTTTTGTAAGCTGTTTCAATTTCTAGGCATATGACAGTGAGATATGGTATAGAGGCATTAGTTCTCTATAATGGCAACGCACGAGATGTACTAAGGACTTTTCATGATTAGCAGAGTCCTAGACACTCCTCATGTAAGTATGTAGACAAACAATTTCTTCATGAGATATTAAAAATAATTAAACGTTTATTAATACAGAACGTGTCAACCTTCTATAGGCTTCATTTATTTGTCAGTACGTTTATTCTGCTAATTTACAGTCTACTTGTACTATTGAAATCACCAGAGTGTCAATCAGTAATGATTTTGCTTTTGGTTTATTTTTTATATAATACATATTCTTAAATCTATGTTTGCAAATTCTAATTTTAGAGACATTTTCCTAATTAGCAAGTATAATTTCCAAATGTTTTGTTTAGTAATGTAACAAAACATACCTTGTTAGAGTAACATTTCGAAATTCCGCGAACACTTTAACATAAAAGGCAGTTGTAAAAAGTCGACGGAAGTGCTGAAATGATAAAGCGGGATACTCAGTTGGTTACTGACCATATCTCACCAGTTTCGTCCCGTCGTTTGATTTATTTGTGGTACGTGTTTGAGATATTTGGAATTGTTGAAAAGTGCGTTACGTTTGTTATGAAATATGGGTATAAAAATAAACGCGGACATTTTTTGTACGATACTTATGGACTCATGACATTTTAATCCTTTGGAATGATAATATATGAGTGGTTTAGGCCGGTATCTAATGATGTGATGACCGTGATGTGTGTTCATGTATATAGATGACTGTTATCACATACAATATCTCATTAGAATATTATATTTCTTGTCACATACAATGGGTATTCTTAAGGCAGGAGATGGTCTTCAGCTGCTCCATAAGTCGTTTTATGAGTTTGGAGTGCATCCGCACTCGTCCGTCACGTCGTCAGTATTAGAATAATTCGAAAATAAAACCATATCACAACAGGTTGGTGGTCAGCTTCTTTATAATTAAACTAGCTTATCCCACCCCGGCTTCGCACGGGTGTACATATATTAAACATATAAACCTTCCTCTTGAATCACTCTATATTTTAAAACCGCTTCAAATTGGACATGGGACGGACAGACAGCGAGAGCGACTTTGTTTTGTACTATGTAATGATTATATTATTTTATTAGTTATTACTACTTATTACTAACCTATACTTTTAAGTAGAATGAACTTTAGAGCAAGAGCAATTGTAGTATTGAGATAATAATTATATTTCTAAAAGAAAATTAATAAATTTCGTCATTTGGAGCAGGGAGATCTTATATTGTCAACAAGATCTCTATGCAGTGTGTTGAATTAAAATAAAACCGCGATTAAGCTCAAATTATATATTGGTATATTTTTATAATAATTATACAATTTATAAGACCATAAACAACGTTTAAAACAAACACATTTTCTGAACAACATAAAAACAACAATAAAAACAAGCTCTATACTCAGCTACTTATTTTCATGCTATCAAAATTCTCATCAATTCAGTATCTAACCTGGCTTCTTACACATCAATAGCAGAGAAAGCAAGATTTCTTTCGTAGTCGAGATTTGGGAAATGCAGCAAAGTCATCCAATTACTAACTTGTCTTCCACCTGCCAGATCAAGCAATTAGCGAGATAGTATACCATAAAATCAATCAATCACCCAGTTACTCTTTGGCGCGTCTTTAATTTGTCCATTTTACATACCATTAATGTTACAAGATAGGTCTCTGTTGACATCAGCTACTATTGTGATGGATTTTAAATTGTCATTACTCTGAAATGCATTGATTGGATTTTTATGGTATAACATTTCAAATTCACGTTCAATAAAAGGTTCTATCTTCTCGCCAAATCATTCCCAACGTAGATAATCGAATCAAATTATCAGAAAGTAGTTGCAACAAATTGACTTGAATAAATTAAATGACAGAATCATTGAAATAAAGTAAGAAAATTTTTGTTGTGATCTTATCTTCTTATTTTCCTTTCTTACTTCATGTCACCTCGCTATCCAAAAATGAAGTACCCTATTTTATTACATTGCATTGGAATTATTCAATAATAAGGTTTTATACATGTTAGCTGTTCATTTTACAAAGGAAAAAACTTAAAATTCTAGTAAAATTGGTTTATTGTAATTGCTATTTTGACTAACTAAATATTCAATATTTTAAAAATGGCACAAAAAAAGGAATAACAAAGTAACATTAATTTTATATATCAATTACGTTTTACTTTAATTAACAAATAAGATATAATATTTCTATCTACATATATATATCTCTCTATACGTGTGTCATGTCATTCTGTATGGAGAATGTAATTGTAGTCAGTAGTATCTATCAAGTACAATGCACAATCAACTAGCATCCAATGAATACGTCAATCAGTATGACGGTTGTCATTTCCATTTGTTTTTTGATTATATTGCAATATGTATTTAGGGATTATACCATAACATATACAATAACATAATTTGACAATTTTAGTTACATTATTAATAATATAAATTTTAAATGAAATTGTTGAAATACATAAGTTATAATGAAGTTTATAAATATCACGTATAGATTATGACATGGATAGTGTAATCAAAATAGAATACAACAGGAAATAATATTTATTCAAATATACTTAATATAATACATAATAATAAATAATAATAATATATAAGCACTTTTAAATAGTCTTATAATATTTTTTTTGATTTGACGTGATTTGGTTTAATTTATTAAAATATACTATATAGTATTCTAAATATTAAGCATATAATAAATAAAAAAGGCCATATTATGTAAAAAAAGAAAACAGAAATATGCAGTCTATGCCACGATTGAAATCCACGGCCTTTGTTGTCTATGAACCATTGCATATTTGGCGTATAACTATTATAATACTTTACTTTAACCATACAGTCTCCTGCCGCACCTTCTTTTAAAATCCTATAGCTCTTCTGTTAATTATTATTTAGCTAAAATATTAACAATTTCTCACAAGTCCTTGTCAGTTAGCAAGGACTAGGCTAGGTCTTGGTCGGCTACATATTGTGCTCATAACTTCAAAAAGTGCTAGTCTAGAACGTTCTTTATACTTAACTATACTTACGCTAATAAAACTTAAAGTAAAACATGTAGTATGACAACAGATGAGCGTGCTCAAGCGACAGAGGCACGTCATTAGCGAACCCTGAGAAACTTCGCTAATTGGGCAGACACTCTACTAAGGAAAACTGTGATAGCTATCGTACATTGAAGCGGTTATTGTTACAATTGTGGCATATTTATGTTGGAATTTAAATAGCGAATATATAAGAATAGTAAATAAATAAAAATAAATAATCTTTTTGACCTTACAAAATTATAGGTGGTTAGAATCATTGAAGGTAATTACATAAAATATTTTCAATCATTTCAGAATGTCAATAAATTACACTTTAACGGAATATTCATATTAATTATTTATTTAGAATCAAAATATGACTATTCAAAAGAATGATTATTATAAAGACAAATATTTCTTAAAACAATAAATCCATTGAAGATAAAGAAAACACATAAATATTATTTATAAGTATTGTTGTTTGAAAACTTTACAAAAACGGAAAATTCGAACAACAACGTACCTAGTGTGTTGTTTTCGACAGTTCGAGTTTCATTCCTGACCATTAATTTTAATTTTGAGCACGCCTGCGGTGAACCGCTCCAATTGGAGGAACTGATAAAACGGTGAACGGAATTCGCCGGCGACGAAATTTATTCTATGTTGTAACATTCCGAATGCTTCCGTCAATACATTTATTTATACATGACTATATGGTAGATTGGAGTAGTCATTATAAAAATAATCATGGTATAATGTGGAAACGGAACATTGTAGATTTTGTGTTTATAAAATTTATATTTTGCCGCTACTAATCAGCGTTTATAATAATATAATAATTTGGTTTGTTATCGGTGTTTCAATCACCGCAATGTTATCATGAATAAAAATTGACACAAAGTTTCTTGATGTCAACAGATTTGAGTAAACTACTAGACAACGACGCTCTATTCTACATTAAATTAACATTTCAATTATTAATGTTAAATTAACGTTTTATTTGTAATAAAAAAAATATTTACAGTAATCTAAAAAGAAAATAAATACCGTTTTGTTTTTAAAATGCAGTGAAACAACAATCTTTCAATAGTAAATAACATAGCCAGACGTATTTATTGTCTTTCAATTTGAACCCTTCGACCCAACGAGCGAGAGGTTATGAATCCGTTGGAATTTCATTACGAAATTTCACTCAGGACTACGTGTCATCGATGCCGTGAAAAGACCATTCAGCAATGCTCGCAATTTTATTTTGCATGAAGATTTTTTATTCGAATCTTTCGACATTTGTGTAGTGTTTGTATTTGTATATGTAGAAGGAGCAATAAAACCAGGTTTATCTGAAAAGCGTATATTACACACTATAATCCTTAAAGGTATCCTACACCTCATTATATCATGTATAACCTATATTATAACTTATAGGTACGATATAGTGTTTGACTATATACTTTGAATTTACCATAAAGTTTTTTTTAATATAACATGTCTTTTGTTACTTCTTGATGAATCGCATACATTCAGTATACTTCAATTTATAGTTTATATTATACTAGCTGTACACGCGGTTTCATGCACGTAAAATTTATAGCCTATATGGTATTCTGTTATATAAGCTATATTACTGTAAAGTTTCATCAAAATCCGTTCAGTAGTTTTTGCGTGAAAGTGTAACAAATATGGTTTGTGAGTATGGATGGATCCATACTCACAAACTTTCGCATTTATAATATTATTAAGATAAGATGTAATTCTGACTTTCCTATATTCTATCCATACTAGAAAATTTAATACATCACCGACTCTCTCTTTCTCATACACTTTCAGAACCCAATACATAACTATACAAACATACATAAGAGGTGGGAGGGAATTGTTAGTAATAGATACTAGTGACCCCATTGTTACAAATATATTATGTCAGGTTGACATCCACGCGGTTTCTCCTGGTAATCTTTATAATTATTTCCTGGCGATTGTATCACGATGGTCCAACGGAACTGGCCTCATAATCATCTTACCACCCTCGACTGCCGCCCAGCCAGTTTATGCCGTTAGTGTAAGCGGATGCACCATTCAGTTATCGTCCAATAAAAAAACATACTTTGTTATAATCTGTTTCTCGATCTTTTTTCTTCTTAATAATACACATTTAGGTGTAAAGGAAAAAAATGTATTATCAACTAAGACTATACAGTAAATAAAAAAGTTTATTAGCTTAATTGCATGAAATATAATCCCAAATATTTCATAGTCAGTTAAAGCCTATGATCATAAATCTATATACAATTTTCTCAGAATAGGCTATATACGCATACTTATCGGTTTTATTTAAAATATTTATTCGTAAAATCTTTATAGAAATGTAATATATAGAATTATAGTATTACAGAAAGAGATAGTGAATAAAAACCAATAGGCTTTTACGTTCCTCTCTTTTTATTATTTTGTGATTTTGTGTTTGTTTTATAGTATTACAGTTAAAATTGGCTAGATAAATTGTAATATAATTTAAATAATATATTAAAGTAAAAATAAGGAACCATACAAGTTACAGATAGTTAAAAAATAACCCCTATATGAATTATTTTCTATCAAAGCCGTATATTGTCAAGTAGAGCTGATTCTAATCTAATTTAATCACAACTATTTTTTAAACTATAAACGTGAACGAAATCATATGCACAAGTAGTTAATGAGATACGTTGTAACTTTTCAACATTAAAGCTCCTTGCGGAAGTTCCCTAACAAAGTAACTAACTCAAATTTTTATGCCTTTTTCCTGCTGTCGGAAAAGATGATGTTGAATTTGTATATCACCCGCTGGAAGTTAATTATCTCGCTTTAATTTTTAATGAAACGGACTGCATTGCTTCCTTAATTGGACGCTTTTGTGATGAACGCAGAAGTTATAAAAACAGATGAATACATCACAGGATTATACTTTATCCTTATCCAATACTGCTATAGACGATAACCAGAATTAAATTTGTAACCTCGATTACTTACTTAAATTTAGAAAATATTATTCTTTTTATGGTCAAGATACGAAAAATTTGGATACAAATGTTTTTAACGTTTCTATATTGTTACAACATTGTTGTTAATCAATTGCCTGCGATTAAAATAGCGCATATCCCTACTTTATAGGACGGCGTTGGTAGTCTAGCAGTTTACGTCACCGCCTTGCTTGCGATTGTCGCGGGTTCGTTACTTCGCATACATACATTTGTGTTATCATAAGTATGATAGTTTATATCGTTGTGGGTGTTTTATATGATAATATACACAAAAAATATATTAATGTATGTATGTATATGTACTATTGTGTTATGGTCAATAGATAAAACACGCCAAAACAACAGTTTCTCCAATTTTGTCGTCTGTCTTGGTTATAGTTTGTATACGTAATACCAAACCTACTGCATAGAGTTCTATATAGTTATCACTATTGTATTGTTAGAGGAACTTAAAATATAATCATTTTACCGCACGAAAATATCTTACAAAAATAATAATTTATTTTTAGTTCAGGCAACTTATTGGAAATATTAACAATATGAGAAACAACATAAGAGATGAGATACAACATATATGAGAAAATATTAAATATGTACCGTGCAAAGTAAGGGAGAGTCGCTAGTCTACCATAAAATAATTTTCTTCAGTTCTGGTGCATGGTATATCAGTATTCATCAGCTACGTATATTCATTATTCACACAACACAATGTCAGTCGCAAATTAAAAACACGGTACAATGCCTTGTAGATTCATATACGAATAACGTTTACTGCGAGAAATTTCACATTTCATTTCTTCAAATGTATATTAACATAACTTAGATAACAAATGTGACCACAGCGCTTGAAAGTTTAAATGTATTATAAAAAAGTGAGAATATTAAATTTAGCGATCTCCAAGACAGAACGGTTATCAAATACACTGATTACTCCATCTAAGATAACACCCCTGAATGTTATCTTAGACGTTTCGATACTACCCCCTTCGGCCAGTAATTCTCCTTCATGAAGGTGGGCAGAGCAGCATGTTGGTTGGGAACCGGACCACAAACACTTTGAAACTCGCGTTGTGATTCGACTCCATCTGCGTCATCATCAATGTCAGATTACTCCTGGTCTGTATATAGTCGACAAAGTTCTGCCTAATGTAAGCGGGATAGGTACATTGATGTGATGCAGTACGTAGCAAGAAGTTGGGCCCAGTGAAGTGCCACAATGGTTGCGGTTGGTCCTCCTTTGTGTACCATACCAAAGTCGTTATTGTCACGTAATCAGTATTAGCATATGTTGAAGCCATGTTCGGTGTCGTCTTTGGCTTACTTTGAAGTTATACACGTCTGCTGCATATGCAATTAGAATAATTAGGCAATTAACAGACGTGGCGACGGCTAAACTTGTATATTTTAGTTATTTCCATAGCATAATGTCTTATGGCATACTGCTGTGGGGTAAAGCAGCCTATATTTGTTTTACAAAAGAGAGCCATACGTTCTATTTATGGTATGGGTTCAAGAGAGTCATTACGTCAGTGCTTTAAAGAATCAAATATCCTCACCGTTACTTCACAATACATTTATGAAAATATCATGTATACACGGAAGAACTTAGAGAGTTTTAAAAAACTCAAAGACTGTACAAGTAGAAACTTACGCAATATAAATAAGCTTATTTTACCTAAATGCCGTCTGCACAAAATCAGTAATTCATTCTATGGTAATTGCATAAGATTTTATAATAAACTGCCAGAATCTGCATTAAATCTGACAGAGAGGCAATGCAAATCTTATATTAAACAATTTTTATGTAAGAAAGCCTATTACAGGATAGACGAATTCATAGATGACAACATATCAAGTAAATAATTAGTTTATTAGCATACAACGTTGTAATTTTATTTTCTCATTGCTTTCTTGATTTAATTGATTGATTTTAGAAATATGAAAGCGTAGCGGTTTTTGTATTGATTGCCGCATGCATTCTTATGTAAAATGTGAATACTATAACTATCAGATGGCAATTGTAAGTAGCTTTAACGTGGTCTAGTGTTTTGAGTAGTCATGCTCACTAAAATGTCCAGACTTGTGGCGGCGTGGTGGGCCGGGTCATTGGGCTCCCTAAAATATGGTCGAGCGCAGTGATGGCTAGCTCATCTGTCATACTCGTGAACGGGTGCTGCTTGTAGGGACTGGTCTGCTCAAATCACTATGACTGATTTCCTCTTATTAATTCTTTAACCAGTTGGTTATATATTCAATATTTTTTCTATTTGAGTATTTAATTGAATTATGCTAATTGGTGGTTTGTATTCACACACTTAAACTTAAAAATGTAAAGTAATAATAAAATTATTTAAAAGAGCAACACGCAAGTTTCTTGCTCGTTCTTCTTGTGATGAGACAGCATTCCGAACGAGCGGTAGATTAAAAAAAATGTAATGACTATTCAAAAGTGCTTCAATGTAAGTTTATTTGAATAAATGATTTTCTATTCTATTCTATTCCTCGGTGGTCTAGTGGTTTAGCACAGCGTTTTACTTGGGTTGCAGACTCGATTCCTCGCACGGTGCGAACATTTGTATTCAGTATGTTTGTTTGTATCGATCTGGGTGTTTTCTGTGTATATTATGTACCTATTTAACAAAAAATATATAAGTATTTCTATCATAACACAAGCTCTGCTTACCGTGGAACTAGAGGTGTGTTAATTGTCCAGGATTATTTATTTATTTAAAATATATTTAAATAATTTTAAAAATTATTTGTCTAGATTATCATTAGATTACATTATCATTCGAGTAATATTTAAAACATGCAGTACCTTTATTTATCCTACACAAAAATATGTATAGTACGATACTTCTGTAGCTTTCGATAACTTTTCAAGTCCTACCATTAATCTTTCAGATAAAATTCTTTATGACTCTAAGAAAGCTTCAGCGCTCTCCCAGGACCATTGAATCACGTCGGGGCCGTCGTTCATTTTGTGGATACATACGATGCCGTTGAAATCAAAACCACACTTCGAATACAACTGATGATCTCCACGGCTGATGAATTGACTATCTTTGTGGTCTAGCGGTTTACTTTCGAAGGTCGCGGATTCATTGCTCGCACGATACAAACATTCAAAAATGTATAATTATAAGTATCATACTTATAATTATAATTTTTTTATTGGTGTGGGTGTTTTCTATATCGGTATATAATATATGTATATATTATTTTTATGGATGATAATGGAATGGTGCTTCCGCCTGCGCTAAAGGTTTACCCTGGCTTAGTGTTTGTGTCATGACATCTTCACCAGGAATAAATTACAACGGTTTCGAGGAGAAACCGCGTGGAGGTCAACCCGATATGGTGGTAGCAATACGGTCAACAGTCCACATTACTTACAATCTCCATCCTCCCGTTATATATTTACAATATTCATGCAGAAGACTTAGCTCAAAATATAGCTCGGTATCTAGCTCGGTTACCACATGGAAAAATAGGGGTTTTTGGAAACCGGCTTAATATTCATATTTCCTTTCATTAAACTTCAACATTTACTGACTCCATACTAATATTGTAACTTTTTGACGACAAAAAACTAAACGGATCTCAATATTATGAAGATAGACTATTTTACGAGGAGAGACATAGTTATCTTTTATCTCAAAAATAGTCTGAAAATAGAGGATGAAAATATATACAGACAAAGTCGCAATTGATAACTAATACTTCTCTACGACCTTCAAATCATATTCTTCTGTGATTTCAATAACATCCTCTTTTCGTTCATTATTAGCAAGATTGAGGAAAACGTCGTGATTTTCTGAGCTCATTCATCAACTATCATAAACACATAGCAATTAATCAAAAATATCAGTCGGGATGATACTCTAGAGATCAGATTAATGCGAGAGATTGTATAAGTTTCACTTATTGGTATTGAGCCAAATTGCCTCACTCATAAAATGTTTGGTCTATGGGTAGGTTTTAATGATATATCTATTATCACATAAACATAAATGAAAATTTTTATTTCTATGAAAAAATATTTATTGTTTAAAAAACAATTTGATTACAATATTACAATGTTGGAATGATCTAATAAGCGTAGCGATGCCTATATCAGGTACATCCCGCTGTATATTTACTACTATATACCTTTGTGTTTTTAAACAGAGAATAGGGATATAAAGAACACGTGTATAAAAGGCCATAATGTTCTATGTCAATAAATAATTTTGAGTTCGAGTTTGAATTACTACTACATTTTTCAATGTTCACTTTATTTTTTTCCTATCATATGCTTATTTATACGCATTATGTAAATAATGCATAATCTTCTTACAGTATAAGATATTTCTTATCTATTCCATGCCGTTTTAACTTACTATCTCTCTCAATTCAAAAGTTACTTGAGCTATAAAATTACTTTTATACATGAAATTTTATACACATCTAAAGTAATAAATAGTAAAACTATGAAACCGTGTAAGTATTTATATGAGTTATTAAAATATTGTTTTGTATGCAACATACGATTAAAAATACTCACTGGTGAAAAATATTAACATCAAACGGTTTTAAGTGGCAATGGCAGAGTCGAGTTACTTTGAAAAAACAACCGGGAAATTTCAGTTTAAACCACTAAGTGGAGTGCCGCTATAAGTTCAACTAATTTGTTACTTTTTAAATACTTCCAATTAAGAATTGTTATAAACTCATATTGCGAAGCATCAAAGTCGCAAATTGACTCTTTAATAAGTTATTTAATTCTTTAAATCTGTAATATTTTTTTTAGAAAATATATGTGGAGTTAGAAAGTATTCAAATTCAAAATATCTTTATTCATGTAGGTCTATTACAGACTCTATGATATGTCCAATCTACCGTCAGTTCGGAATGATTTCGAGATGAGAAGAACTGATAAGAAACACAGCTCGTATTTTTTTTTAAATGTACATATTTGCAATACCGATTCATTTAAATTTAAATTCGCATTAAATTCAGTATTCGCAACCTGAATAGACCAGTCCCCACAAGCAGCGCCCATTCACGAGTATGACGTATGAGCCAGCCATCATTGCACTCAACCATATTAGAGGGAGCACATCAACCCGACCCACCACGCCGCCACAAGTTTGACTTTTATAGCGAGCATAACTGTTTCACGTTACTCCACTACGTCATTTATATTATTTACAGCACGAACTGTACCAATCACAGTTTTCACCCATTACAATACAATATATAATAATTACTGCACTGCACAGTATTCAATATAATAAATAACTTTAATTGCCTTTACAATTTCTGCTAGATCATCAGTACAGAAGAAGAAGTACAGAAGCGTAGTATTAAAAAAATACTATAAAATTTGACACCTATATTTCTTATAAATAACCTAAATTAATAACAGCACATGAGGTTAATTTTAGAGTAATTCATATTGTATGTTTTTTATATAACTGGACTCCCAATCAAACTGAGGTAGGTCAGTTTGATTGTCAGTTCAGTTATATTGATGGTAAATGGTAACTTGAATAACACCACGGACATCATATCTTTCATCCGTTGGCATTCTAGAGCATTAAAATACGTATCCTGTAAATACACAACCTTACGTCACACTTCAACTGAAACACGATAAAATCAATGAATTAGTTACGATAATATTTAAATTAAGTATATATAGGTATATAAATAAACATTGTGTGTCGTGACATTCAATCTAATATGTGTACATGTTTACAAATGTTTGCAAACTCGGCTTCTCGACGCTGTATCAGTAAGTTGATTACTTTGAAACTTTACAAGGTAACGTGTTCTGTTTGTTTCTTAAAAGTTTGTTACTGGAAGGTTCCAGATTAAATGTTTATTTCTTAATACTGTTACTTAGCAATGTGTTTACGTGGCTGATAAAAAATAATCTACCTACAATATGGGCGGATGGGTAGTCAATTGTCGATGTCAACATTCGACACACAATTCACAGGGAATATTTGAACCCAAAGTGGCACGGGACGAGCTCATATCCGTATCTAGGTTTAAATTTAACATCGCACCGCTCGCCATCGACAGGGAATTCATCCCCACATGTTAGAACCTAAGTGGTTTCAGTTAGTGCAATTTCAGAGGAGCTTCCTCCTGCGTACACTTAGATTGTGGAATAAAATACCTGCCGTGGTTTCTTACGAGACTACAGCATGGGGTTTTTGGAGAAGAGTATATTAAGGTTTCTTAAGGGTCGGCAACGCGCACGTAACACCCCTGGTGTTTCATAGGCTACGGTAATCAATTACCATCATAATTTTTTTTTATACTACTATGGTGGTAAATAAAGCATGACATGTATGCTTTTTTACCACCATAGAAGTATAAAAAAAAATTACTATAGCTGTTTCCATCAAAGATTAAGAGACAATCCAATTCAAATGCCATTCCAAAAAAAATAGGATGCTGTAACTTCGACTTCAATAAAAAATATTGACACCATGGAATTCCTTGAAGAACACGGATTTGTATTGTATTGTAATGTATTCTATTGTACTGTATTGTATTGTATGTTGTATTCTATTTTCCGAATTTTGCTTGTTATATTGAATTGAATTGAATTTGAAAGACACGTTAAAATGTAAGTCCTCCCAGATATCACACGACTTTAATCATAGTAAGTAAGAGTCTTACTTGAATGTCGTACATATCTCGGAGTTGCTCAGATCTCCTGACAATGGATTCGTTGAACTAGACTAACTTAGATGTAACTGTTTATTCGGTATACGTAATTTAAAAACATATTTTACTTATTTTCAAATAAATTAATAACAAAAAACATGACTTTTCTTTCAATGCGCTATAAAGAAAATAAATTTCTAATTAAATTAAATTTACATGATATAAAACTAGTTGCGAGATATGCTATTAAAAAAATATTACGTATATTTTATTTCTTCAAGTTTCTCAATGAGATCAAATCCTAAATAAAGTAATTCGACAGAGATCTAAGGTCACCGACATAGGTCTGCGAATTGGCAAACGTTGCGTAGGATACCCCAAGAAAGGTGGAGAGATGACATATGAAGGATTGTGGGCAATAAATGGACGAGAAGAGCTGAAGATCTTGCCCAGCGGCTTGCTAGGAGTGGCCTATATCCAGCCGTGGACTGCAATGTGCTAATGGTGATGATGATATTTTATTAGAATTACTTATGTCAATATGAACCATTAAAAGATTGCATCCGATACATTACAAGCTTTTAATGTAGGTAAAATGCAAAACTCAGCAGTTAAAAATGTATTTATTAAAATACAAAGTAATAAAATTTTCTAACATCCGTATCAGGAAGAAATTCTTTCACTTCGTAATCCGAGAAACGTGTTCAACGCAAAGTTCAGTCTGCATCTGATAGAGACAATTTCGCATTGTTAAAGAATAAAAATGCCTACACAACGGTCGGTTCTAACTAGGGCAGCCAACTGTTTCGATTTAAACGGGATGTCCTAATTTCAGATATACGTGTCGCGTGTCTTAACCATGGGACTAGTGGTATCGCAGTGGTATCGCAGTTCGATTTTTTATATGTAACTGGAATGAAAAACTAGCTGACAGCTCACCTGTAAGTAGCAACCATCGTTTATATACATAGGTATATCACACTACAGATATCACGTTATCATGTGACAATCCATAGTACTCATGCGTTGACATTCTTGAGAACTAAGATGTTACCCCGTACCTCGTAATTTTACTGCCATATTTTAGTCTCGAGACATGAAATGTAAAAGTTTAATCCATCATATCAAAAATTAATACTCTTCAACTGTTCCTTAGCAACAGTAATATTATATATACTCGTATAAGTCTGATGTGAAGTAACCGAGATTAAATTATATTTACTGTTGTATATCCATTGAATATGCTTCATATCAGCTTTATCGTAAGGTTACATACTATATATCTTGATAAACTGTTAAACATTTATACTTTTTCTATTCATGTCCCCACTAAATTTGTTGTTGACCGCGCTAACACTGATATATACGTCTTATGATAAACGTTTTTCAATGTCCACATTTTCCAGATATTTTGATAGATAGATAGATATATACTTTATTTGTAATGTATATTACATTGCAGAAAAAACATAAACAAAATGTTAAAGAATACATCATTATAATGAATTCTATATCCTTTATGTCCGGAAATATTTTTTTTCTGAGTTGGCCACCATATCTGTGACTCGCATTTTTGTTCCTATATCCATTATTTATTCAGGAGAACACGTCACAATGAAGGGACGTTGTGGCCGCTGTGTCCAGCCTACCGCTACCTATGTTGACTTTCCGAGTGATTAACCGGACACAAAACCGTAATGTTGGGACATTTTAATATATTTACTTGTTTACGTACCTATATATAGACAATTTGACTTCTTTTTTTGTGGAAATAAACAAAGATTCTAAAATAAAAGTAACCCAATTTATTAATTATAGTATTACATATCTGCCAACGAAAGTTCCGGCAAAGTCGGTCCAGCCGTTTCAGAAATTAACAAGAACAAACATACAGATACATACAAACAAAAAATTTTGACATATATTTTTTTATGTTACTACCGTACCTACTTTCTACTACATTTAGTGGAAAATTGTTAGTTTAAATTTTATTTATTATCGGTCATTATTTATTATTGGAATTATATCACAGGAAAGTCTATCTGCTTAATATTCAATACAGTTTGATAAGATATAATTCAGACCACGATAGAGTGGTTAGCAAAAGGGTTACAGATAAATTCTTGATATCTGTTGAACGATAAACTTAGAGAAGTCGGTTAATTAACTTGCAGCCAGTGAGCAGGAGGAATTCACCTTTACAACAAGCTTTGTTGGATTGGCAATAAACTGCCGGCAAATTGGAGTCTTAGAAACCTTGTACAAACATTGTAGAATTCAACGTCTTCCCGAGATAGACCACGGTGGAAATGATTATTTGTTTTAAACTACAAATTTTATATATATAAAATATAATATAATAAATACATAAAATTTATAGTTTCATATAGGTAAAATTATTATAAATATATATGAATACTAATAAATACATATATAGTATATGAATAATACGGTCATATAGGTTGTATATAACTATATTTTTCGTATTCATCCGGAAAATAAATACATTACAAATAAATACATGCTGCTGCATACATTGAACATTCATGTGGTGATACCAAAGTTTGATACTTAAAGGTAAATAAATATTAAAAATAACAATAAAATATATTATAGGTATATACCTATTTGTGCAAATCAGAGAAAAAAAAACAGAGCAAAGGGAACATCACATTGATTCAACTGAAAAACGTTTGAGCTGTTTGAAATTCCGCTTCTCTGCATATTTGGGAATAAATAAATACCTATTATTTAGATTAAAAATTCAATCCTTTGTCAGGTTTCAATCCTGAGAGAATTTTGTACACGCATTTCTAAGACATCAGTGTACGTTTGCGATTATATCACAAAAATATCAAGGGGCAAATTTTCAACTTATTTGAATGCTTTTTGACAGTATTTTATTTGAGTGTTACAGTGTTACATTTGATTAGACGAATAGGTAGTCGTCTAGTCAAATGTAACACTCAAATAAAGTCACTACTTCCTTATTAATTTTAATTAATCGCCATATGATCTTGGCGGTATTTAAGGCGACAATACAGAAATTATATCCTAAATATCCTACGGGATACTACATTATTTATTAAGCATATAAGGTCAATTACACATCTTGTTTTTGCTCCAGTGCATTTCTTCTGCTGCTCATAAGTACACACCAGAGTTCAAGAAACATTAATAGATAAAAAGTAAGAGTCAAAATTTCGATCTCTCAGTCTAGACTCTAACTCTCAACGGGATTTCATTTCAGGTAGGACGTTTTGGTGTAATTACTATTATTTATTTATTTACCCAAGAACATGTATTACAGAATACCCTATGTAGATATACTGTTTTAAATTTAACGCGGTCATTATATGTACATGTAATTCATTCAATTCATTCAAAAATCACGGGATGGTAGGATCCCGTGATTTTTGAATGAATTATAACTCAATAAAAATAAAACTATATAATTATATCTCGTTCTCGATATTTCTGTAGTGTTTCCACCGGTTAGTGTTTAACTACCAAAATATCTGGAAGTCAATTAAAATTTACTAATTCATTACTCCTGTGATTTTACTAATTATCCTGTTTAGAATTTCAATGCAACAATAAAACGGTTCGTCCGATCTGAATACAATAATGTAAGCCTAATCTAGCTTTAATATTACCACGCTACAATAGGTAGAAATCTGTTAGGTATTCTTTGAACTGTAATAATCATTCAACTAAATAAACATTGCTACCTCCACGCGGTCCCCCCTGGAAACCATCGTGATAAATTCCTTGTGAATTTGTCACCATGTGTTAACTGAGCTGATCTCATACTCATCTTATCATCCTCCACTGTAATAGCGTATACATTAGCGCAGGTGGATGCACCATTATATTATCGTCCAATAAAAAAAAATAAACATTGCTACTTAGTGACACTCAGCTCAGCAACGATGTCATTAGTAAGAATTTTAGAAATACTTCCACGCCAATACGCTTCGAATGAAGTTAAAAATTGCCAAGACTTGTTACAAGTGCAGTTATTAAAACTTGCGACCTGTCCAAGTTCTTGTAGAAAATTGTAATATACTAGCTGTGCCCGCGGTTTCACCCGCTTTTATTTTTTTTAAGAAATTTATAGCTTATATATCAAATTCTAATGTATCATCATTACATAATATAAAACAAAGTCCCTGTCGCTGTCTGTCTGTCCTTATATATATGCTTAAATCTTCAAAAGTACAGACAAAAGGGTCACAAATTTTAAACATTTATTAATATCATAGTTTCATCTTATCTTAATAATAATATTGTAAACGCGAAAGTTTATGAGTATGGATGTATGTAACTCTTTCACGCAAAAACTATTTAACGGATTTTGATGAAACTTTACAGTGTTATAACTTATACATCAGAATAACACATAGGCTATAAATTTCATGTGACAGTATTAGATATAATAAAAAAATAATATTGTTTTAATTTTATAAGCACATGTATGGATCTTGAAATTGGTCAATACTAATTCAATTTATGTTCATAAACAAAATAATTACACATGACAGATCATACATAAATAAAAAGGAAGGTATACATATATATAAAAAAATTCTACGTCTTTTCTCGCTTTTTATGTAGTACTCCACTTACGTTGAAAGCGTTTTGAAATGAAAAGGCTCAGCAAGTGAGCAATCAACCCTAAAAATTGTCACAAGCTATGAATTTAATGATTTCGTTTAATGTTGGCTTTTATTAGAAACATGTTCTGATTCTAAAAATACGATTTTCTATAAAATGTTTTCATTGATTTGCAAATATTTTACAAAACTTTATAACCTTAAGAAAATATATGTAAATCATCTTCTGTCAAAATAGTATTCCATTAATTCATAGTATGTACTGTTTAAATTAGATATATTTTAGAGATTTCAAAATTAAGTACATACCGTCACAATGTGTTTTAGATCGGGTGGACAGAGTCATTATAAACTATTAATGTTATTGTGAACGCAACACTTGTAATGTCCACATTTAGCTCAGTTTTATTATATTTGATCTAGCTTTTGCCCGCGGCTTCGCTCACGTTAATTTATCCCCTTAGGGGTGGAATTTATCAAAGTTCTTTCTTAAGAGATGCCTACGTCGTAGTAGCTTTATGCATGCAAAGTCTCAGCCCGATTGGTTTAAAATTGACAAAATTTCATACAAACTTTCATCCCCTATTTTATCCCCTTGGGGGTAGAATTAATCAAAATCCTTTCTTAGCGGATGCCTATGTCATAACATCTACCTGCATGCCAAATTTTAGCCCGATCTGTCCAATGGTTTGGGCTGTGCGTTGATAGATCACTACGTCAGTCACCTTTGAGTTATATATATTTAGATTTATTATGTTATATTTAATTTGGTAAAGTATAGTACCCATAACACAAGCTCTGTTTAACTTGGGACTAGATGGCAATGTGTTATTAGTTTTCAAAGCATCGTACTTGGTGGTAAAAGTAGGTGAAACGGGGGTAACTACGCAGACTACTTTGTACCCTTATGCTGACATATATAAAGTATATTACGACTAACTGTATATATGTATGATATGTACAAAGGAAGCTGCAATAAATATAACGGTAAATTACTCTCTCTAGTCACGTTTCGCGAATGCCTTTCTGACCAAAGTGGACTCTCTTAATACGACTGCCTCATTTTTAAACGCAGCTCATATAATAAGTAACATTGTTCTGAGTATATGTAGTAGTCTAAACCTGGGATGTTAGGGAGCCGTAACCGTAACCGAAACTATCGGATATCCGATATAAAAAAATATTCGTTCCGAAATATGAGTTTCGGATAATATCGGATAGGGGCCTAATTGAGACACGTATGTAACCATTTTATTAGCTATTTGTATTTTACTTTGAAATTCCTTAAAACAAATATATCCTTAACCGAAATTATCCGAAACTAACGGATAATCCGAAATAATTTCATATCCGCATCCGTATCCGTATTGTAGTATAATAATCATTCCTATATTGAAAACGTATCCTAAATTTCATATCCATAACATCCCTGGTCTAAACATGTTTTGTTCTATCTTTACATCTTTATATAAACTGTAAGGTATTTATTTTTGTTGGAAATTTAAAGTGTGTAAAAATAAAGAGAGGAACTGGACGAAATATAAATTAAATAAAAAGTAATAACACCCTTTTTTTATGCAATACAATAAACTGCGGTAAGTATACTAAAGTAATATAAAACCTGATAAAATACTACAGCAAGCACACTTTCGAAAAATTTATAGGCATTTATTATTTTATCTATATAGCCCAGATGGTACAGTACGAAGCACTTTCAACTGTCGATGTTGTTGTAAATACGACACTTGATTTGGCCATATCTCGGTTTATATTTTTAAATACAAAGTGGCAGAGGGCGAATCTACTTCAATCCAGATTTGATTTGTGAGTGGAATTCTACTAATGTAAAGTAATAGATACTAAAATATTTACACTACCGAATAAGAGCTGACGCAGCGTGGTAAGGCCTCCAGCAAAGTGGACCGACGATGTGGTCAAGATCGCTGGAAGGCATTGGATGCGAGCAGCGCAGGACCGATCGTCGTGGAGATCTTTGGGGGAGGCCTTTGCCCAACAGTGGACGTCTTGCGGGCTGCGATGATGATGATGATGATGAAGAGCTGAGTTTCTTGTCAGTTTATCTTTACTCAAAAGCACTCCGAACTGACGGTAGATTTGATATATCATAAAATTCTGTAATAAGCCTACGTGAATATTGATTTGATAGATATATTTTTTTGTACCATATTCGAATTCATGTCCGTTGTGGTCGGGATAGTAAACCGTTAGGATACTGGTTTTTTTTATATAAATATTTCATATATATTTACAATTTGAAAATAAACAGTTCTTATTATCTTTCTCTCTTCTTAATTTGTATATACATCAAAGGGACTTTTTGTTATTTTAGACAAATAATTTAGATTAAATTGCGCATGTCTAAATAAATAATATTGACTTAAGCAAACCTTTTTATAATCCTTCTACGTCTAATATATTTGTTTATATTTTAAAAAATAATTTATATATATATATAATTTTTACTAGATTTTTAAAAATATTTCTCTTACTCGACGGCCTCGGTGGTTGGCTAGCAGTTTAGCACACCACTTTATTTTCGATGGTCGCGGGTTCAAATCCTTGCACGGCGCAAACATTGGTATTCATGAGTATGACTGTTTGTAACGGTCTGGTATTTTTATGTATATATTTACAAAAAAATATATATCTAAGTCCATTAGTGGTCTAGTACCTGTTTACCGCGTTTAGGTGGCGATGTGTTAACTATCCAGGGTTATTTATTTATTATTACTTAATCAAAACTACGAAAAAAAGGAATGTCGTGTTATAGCATGTAATCATACCATGATAACTTTCAATAACATGGCTATTTATCTATTGACGACCTCGGTGGTCTAGTGGTTTAGCACACTGCTTTACGTCCGACGGTCGCGGGTTCGATTCCTCGCACGACACAAACATTTGTATTCATAAGTATGATTATTTGTATAGGTCTTGGTGTTTTCTATGTATAATATGTATGTATTTACGAAAAAGTTGTCTAGTACCCATAACACTAGCTTAACTTGAGACTAGATGGCGCTGTGTGAATTGTCCTGAGATTATTATTATTATTATTTAGGATTTCCCTGTATAAATAGAAGACTGTTTTAATAAGGTTTACGTAAGATAATTTAAGATATGTTTGTAATACTTAATAAGTGAAGGTTTGTTCCACAAGTAATTACAACGAGGGTTTCACCGGATCTAATCTGTGTTTACAATCTATTCTTCGTGAAACTTTCAGAATTACGACTTCCATAAGTTAAATACTCTCTGGTGCTATAATTAAATTATGTTTAATTTAGATAGAAGTAAGGTTTCGGTTAGGATAACTATTTTTAGTATTGTCGTATAAGGCCCGTCTTGGAAGTGTAAGGGGGGGGGGGAGAGTAGATGGACACCTGAGTTAGACCAGCGTGGGTATCGATTAAGGCCATCCGAAGCTCACCAGGAAAGTATTGGAGTCTGGAGGTAGCTTGCAGAGGCAACCTGCATGCTTAGAAGGAGGTCCCTTCGATGAAAACCATGCCTGGATCTTGGGCAAATGCGAAATTCCCATGGCCTCAGCAATTTGTTCGAGGCGGATTAGCTGTCAGATTTTTAGCCGGTAAAAATTAGACTGAAAAAGTTTCATAGAGTTATAGAGTCCCATAGCCTGAGGGGCCCCTAAGCCGATGGGACTAACGGGACTCTACGACTCTATGAAAAGTTTTTTTCCATTAAAAAAAGGGGTTAGTGGTAGAAAATAATCATAAGTAATTCCTGATGGTATGATAGGTAACTCGGCATAATATGATAAACTATTTAATAACTATTAATTTAACGCTATCGCCACTATGCTGTAACACATTAAAATTAGAAATTTAAATGATATAAATACAAATAGGTAAAAATTATCTTACAATACTTCTCTACATAACTATCATCAATAAGCAAAATCACAAGCAGTCGATCGCTAGATCCACTATACTAAATCAAGATCTAATTCATTCTGGCTATAGCTGACTTATGAGACCAACTGAAGTTTGATAACTGTAGTTTCTAGAATATTAATTGAAATAACGTCGAACTTTCAGGACAGATCTGGGAAGCTGATCATGTGACTGCACCATTTCTAAAACTTGATTGTCTCAATCAGTTTTCAATAATAACATAATAGAATTTATTTCTATTTTATACAATAAATTGAAAATTATTTCTATTATGATTATTAGTGTTAAGGCCACGAAAAATCACCTTCAGTCGTTAACAATTAATATATCGACACGCAGGTAGTAATTGCAAGTCGTACCTGAAAAACTTAACCAGAAATCTCAAGCACGATATAATATTTGGGGATTTCCCTCAATACCACTGAGATCAGATTATCAGATCCTGACTGTGTGACAATAGTATCATGGCAGTATTCTTATACACAATAAAGAAAAGAAAAATAATATAGAAAATCGGTCCACTATATCGATGAACATCCTCAAAAAATATAGTTTAAATAGCTATCAAACAAAGAACCGCCTTATTTGAAAAAATAAATTAAAGTTTCATTTTCTTTTGCTTAAAATAAACTATAGATTTATTGAAATAATATTTAGAAATAAAATATATAGTCGACTCGTTGATTATAAAAGTAATAAGTATTCAATTATTACTATTATTATTGTTTATATTGACATAATATTATTTTATTATATTTGCAATAAGTATAAATAATGAGAAATACTTATTTATGTAAATTAAGTTAAAATATACAGTCTATTAAATATTACTGAAAAGTTTACAGGTTTACAGCTGCAAAATATTGGTTGATAAATTGCCGCATTTAATGAGTTTTACCAAATTTTTATATGGATCATTACTCAGAAAGTAGTAGACTGTATATTTTTATCATCTTAGTTTTTCTATTAATATTTTTATTGCGTCTCTTTTATGTACTATAACATACGTTAAGAAAGTAATATTAATGTTTATATTTATATTTAGTACAAGAAATAATTATATTAATTCTTGTACTAAATTGGGCAGTACCATAAAATGTGTCTGGGTTATTTTCAGGGTTACTTATATACTACATACATGAATTTATTTATTTCATTTGTTCAATTTATAAAAAAATATTTAAAAGATCTGAAGATTTTGGTACAGTAAACATATTATAAATATAATCTCTCTCAACGCAATCAATTATAGTACTCACGGATAAACATAGACTCACAAAATTAGTACAAACCCCAGAATACATACAAATTATCTAAATCACAGTCTAAACTAATACCATAAATATTGATAATATACTCAATATTTTGATCTTTTTATATATCAAAATTAGTTAAGTACTATACTTACCTACTTCTAACCTATGACTGGTAATCTACATACACCTAGATTATAAATACAAAATGTTGTTTGTCGGTCTATTTCTTGCCGTTTCACGACTAAACGGCTTAACGGATCTTAATAAAAATTGACTATAGACTATAAGATAGATTATATCACGAGTAAATACATGGATATATTTTATTCTAAAAAATCAAAAGAAATAGTATAGTTTCATAGTTAAATACCAAAAGTACCTACATTTATGACAATTCTGAAGCCACTGGGAATAGTTTCCGCGATGAGCTAATATAGAGTGGCATTGCAAAATTCATTTCACCCACTGACGCTGTATCGATATTCAATGTGTGACATCGATGTACGTGAATGGTAAACCGGATATTACGCGCCTCTATAAAGTTTAATTTTGCATGTTTGTTTGTGACAATATTACTAGATTTTGTTTTTAGTTACACTAAAATTATAAATGTGAAAGTACGTCTAACTTATTGTTTAATAACAGTTGTTTTCATGACTATGATTTTCTATATTGGTCTGGGTTATTACTAATGGAGAAGGATAATAATGATTCCCGAGGCGATCAGGTTTCCGCACTGATTTTTTGTAGTCTCACAGATGCTAATGATAGCGGAATTAAACAAAATAATATAAAGCATTTGAGTAACTAGTAATATTATAGACCAAAATGTGTATTTATATCTTTTTTTACATTTTCGCGAATAATCGGTGGTCGGTTCTTAAAGATTTCATTACTGAGGTAGACTGTAAATGATGGAGATTTTCAGGGGATATACAGCAATAAATATAATTGAATCTGATTTTAATGACAGTTGCACGTGAGACATCACTGTTACTGACTATTAACTATTAGTAAATAGTCAGTAACAGTTTTCCATGGACATCTCGAGGTACCAGTGATAGAATGAGCATGAACTCAGTTTGCATATCCTAGTAAATTTACAGCATATTGACTTCCATTTCCATTTTCCATTTACAGCATATTGGTTTCCAGGGGGGACTGCGGGGAGGTCGCCCTGATTTGGTACACAAATTATATTGTATGTATTAAATTGTGGATATATATAAAATAGCGAAGAGATATTTTAACCAGACAATTTTAAAATTGAGTGAAACGTTAAAGTAACTATTTGGCTTAATATTCCGCGCTATTCATTTAATGAACCTGAATAATTTTACGATTAAACCGGACTTTCCAAACTTTTGAGTGACTGAACGAACTAATTGCGAAAATTGGTTTAATATGGCCTGGCTTTAAGTTACAATTTAAGTCTCAATTGTTACTGAATTAGTGTAATTTCAGTTAGTCACGTCTCAATTTATATAATACTAGTCGTAACTGGCTACTTTGTTTGCTTTTTTGGGATAAAAAAATAGCATATATTCGTTCACGTCATATAGCTATTTCTCGTGAAAAATTACAAACAGATAGACTTATTTTCGCTATTATAATGTTATTATAGATGCTTGAACTATTATTATTAAATTAAAAATATTCCATTACCTGTGCAAAATCTCATCTATTATACTACCTTTCTTTTGAGACTTCGTCTTGTTGCTTTAAGTCAAAAGCAAAACTGTTCTTCCTCGGTATACAATCTTTATATCAAATTTCATTAATATTCGTTTAGTAGTTTACTCAGGAAAAATAATAAACAGACAGACAGATAGACATACTTTCGCAATAATAATATTTACTGTAACCAACTTGTAACAGATCAGTAGGGTGTCTAAATGATGAAAACACTATAATATATTAATGTATAGCTGCGAATTATGGCAAGGCAACATGATATAAAAAGAAATAATTGTAATAATTTAAATTTTAAAATATCAAAGGATCATGTGGCGGTTGAGCGCCATAATCGCTATTTCGTATGTTTTTTTTTTTTAGAAAAAAGCATCATATTTACGTTCACGTCTATCATCACATGTTTTATTAATATTCGTTCAGCCGTAATGCCAACAAACAATCACTTCACATAAAACAATATTAGTATGTATTCTGGCTACTAACATATTTATCATAGCGCTACAAAGTTTTCTACCATACATTACCGTTTTACCAACCCATCTTCCGAAACTTTCAAAGTATCGATAAATTCGTTACATAAGCGATTGCTGATCGATTCTTCAAACAACGGTATAATGAATAAAGTTTTATACGACCATCATAATTCGATCAAACAGTTACAGTTGCACATAAAATATTTATCCATTTATGGATAAATATTTTATGTGTAACTGTAACTGGGTTTTTCCATGAGTTTTTCCATAAAGCTAATTCTGTAATGCTTTGGAGATTCGAGCCTCCTGGCATTGGCATTTTTATGCTTAAAAGGAGACTTCAACAACTACCAGTATAGTTAGTTAACTATTAGTGTATATATATATATATATATATATATATATATATATATATATATATATATATATATATATATGTAGTTATAGTATAATTCTATAATTAAATTAAAATTGTGTTACCTAAATAAAGAATTATAAATTTTGAATGGGTGATCATTACATAGTATAAAACAAAGTCCCTGTCACTGTCTGTCCGTGCTTATGTATGATTAAATCATTAAAACTACGGAACGGATTTTGAAGCGGTTTTTTTTAATAGATAGAGTGATTCAAGAGGAATTATAAACCTTTTATATGTATAATATATGTACACCCGTGCAAAGCCGGAGTGGATAGCTAGTTAATTTATAAATAATAAAATAATTTACTAACCTCAATGGTCTTTACACTCACTTCTGAAAGATGTGAGGTCGATCTCTAAGTAATATATATATAAAACATTTCCTATTTTGTGTTCATAGAAACACAAACGTATTGACCTGTGTGTATTTTTTATGTATGACTGACAAATGAGAAATAAAAGATGATTAAGTATTTCTATCAGTTGTCTAGTAGATATAACATAAACAATGCACAGCTTGGGACTAGATGGCGCTGTATAAATTATATAATTTATAATAATAATAATTTAAGAGCCACTCTCTCGTGGGTGCAGCTTAAAATAATATATATACAATGACTGTTATTATTTATTTATTACTGCATTAGAAACTTACTGCTTTGCGTGATTTTCCACCGAAACGTTATTAAGAGGCCTGTCCGCTTGATGTGGGGTCGTATTTAGAAATTTCCTTCTATAGTCATAATATCTGTCTATTTATAAGTCGATATTGCGACGTTCGATCCCAGCTTTACATAGTGAATTTTCGTGCTAAATATTGAAGGGTATAGTATAAAGAAAGAACAATTATTTTCATATTTTAAACAGGTCAGGTTCATTTATATTCATATAACAAAAATGTAATCATATTTTAATCAGTAGAAATAAATCTCACTTTTTTTTAACATTTTAAAATGACTATTCTACTATTACTAAGTAGTATTTTCAAACCGTTCTTATTGTTAAATCCCTATAATATTTTCGATCTAAACAAAGCGATATTCAATTCGTACAAATAAAATAATTTAGATATGTTCAAATCTATCTCAAAGCTTCCTATAGTTTCTCCGTTTTTACGGGGAAAATATATCTAATATAATCTAATGGTAAAAATTAAATTAAACTATGATAAATAGTAAAATCTAATAACAGCAATATATTTAATCCGTAGAAATGTATCTCACAATTTGATTATTTTTTTAAACACTTTTTCATGCATAATAATCAAAATAACCGCATATATATTTTTTTTCATTTTTGAATTAAATATCCGATCAATGTGTATCTGCGATTTAAATAAATCAGTCTTCAATTCGTACAAAAAAGAAGAGATACTACCTGTGCCCGCGGGTTGACCCGCGTTAAAAATTAATAAAAAAATATAGCCTATGTGTTATTTTGATGCATAAGCTTCATTACCGTAAACTTTCATCAAAATCCGTTCAGTAGTTTTTGCGTGAAACAGTAACAAACATCCATACTCACATACTTTCGCGTTTATAACATTATCAAGATGTTAAAAAATGGTCTCAGATAATATAATTCACTATCATTAGAATCATAAGAATCATTCGTTCACAATCATATACGAGTGGGATTTCAAGACTCCACTCATGTAGTGACCTCCGACAAGATGGTCTTGTTTGTAAACATTCACTTTGTGTATACATGACATTTTACCTTTGTTCACTCGAGAGCCATCGATATATATATTGGATGTCTTCTATTTCGGTCACCAGATATTTTAGGATTTTTGTGCTCTGTGTAACAGAAAATTTAATGCATGTGAAAAAAAAATCTACGACGCAGTAGGCTTGTTTATAAAAACCTACAAGAAGTATATTGTATAAAATTTTATAATATTATTATAAGGAAATTCTTTGAAAGTTTTAATGTTTTTATTCGATCACATAAGTTTCATATTCGTCACAAGTAATATATATGTATATTCAGGTATATGATTGTTTGTATTGGTTAGTATGTTTTCTATATATATTATAGTATCATTGAGATTGAGTAATATATTAATAATTATTATTATTTTACTCGACTTCGAATCATGAAAGTTTTGCATCATTATTTTGCAATATAAAACCGAGCAATTTAAACAATTCTGGGCAATCCAAAATAAACATATCTCATACTATGACTGCTTGAAAACTTATAAATATGCTTAAATATTTATTGTTGATATATACTTAGTAAAAACCCAGACCGAAATAAACTGTGATAAGAAATCAAACTATTGCAATACGCAGGGATTGAAACAGCATCAGTCAGAAGTATACTAATGTATTTCAAATCATTCTGGTAATAATTATGATGTACCGGAGCTAGTAGATGCGACTTCTGATGCAGTTGAAGTTTTGTATTGTTATTAGTGGCTTGTCGCACAAATAGTCGTTTTATGATGGCCTCGGTTGTTTAGCGATTTAGCACTTTACTTCTAATGGTGGCAGATTTGAATCCTCGCACGGTACAAACATTTGTATTAAAGAGTATTAATAAATGTATCAGGTTCGGTGTTTTCTATGTATATTATGTATGTATTTGTAAAAAAAATGTATGTAAGTATTCACATCAGTTGTCGAGTAGCCATAATGCAAGCTCTACTTAGCTTGGGCCTAGTCGGCATTTTGTGTATTGTCCAAGTATTTTATATTATTAATCATGTATATTAATCACAGTTACAGAATTACAAAATCTTTGTCTGTCAAATCCATGTTGGGGTGTCCATACAAGGGTGTCTAATACCTATAATGTCAGTTTCGCTATTTATGCGAAGATTGACACTTTCCACCAGGTGTGATGCTTTTCCAATCATCATCATAATCATCATCATCATCGTACCCCGGAAGACGTCCACTGCTGGACATAGGCCTCCCCCAAAGATCTCCAATCTTTTCCAATCCAGTTACATAATACAGGATGGAAATCTTCGGAAAACATATGAAATAGCCAATTTTGACATAGAACTGAAATTGTAAATGGGAAACGGCAATACATTCAAAGTTCGACATCCCTCGTGGGAGCGATGTCAAAATCCAATGAAAATGAATAATACTGCTATCTATACAAATAAATAAAATTGTAGTGTCTGTTTGTAATTTCGAATTAAAATCTCCATCTGCTTCTTCCTTATCGCTTTTTTTTGGGGGTCGGCGTAATATGTTTTTCTGTTCCATTCGTCCCTGTTCACAGTCATCTCGTTATTTACTCCCTTTCTTACCATGTCGTCTGTCATTTTCGGCCTTCCTCTGCCCTTATAACCATCCACATTCATATGTAACACTTTCCTTAATATATGTACAGCTCGTTCACTATATGCATATGAAAGTATATATGATACTTAAATTTAAAATTTTATTTTAATTTTTTTGTCTGTCTGTTTATGCTTACTAATCTCTGAAACGGCTAGACCGACTTTCACTGGACTTTCACTCGCAGATAGCTAATATTATAAGGAGCAGCTTAGGCTACTTTTATATTTAAAATTAATGTTTAATTTAAAAAAAAATCTATTATAAAATATATTCCACACAGAGAGAAACACGAGTAACAGTTAGTTTTCAAAATAATGAATATTGTTGAAACAAACAACAATTCTGACGTCATTTTAGTTCCATACCAGCGAATACGTAACAACAAAATGGTTATTTGATAAAGACTACTAAACTAGTAATGGAGTAATTACTTTGAGTGACAGTGGAGGTACGTAATTGCCCTGCAAGTCAAATTAGGCCAACAAAAGTTTTGACCGCAGAACTGCTAACTTCTGGATCACCTGACAAAATTGAAATATTAAACAATTAACAGAATTTGGCATTTAAAAATTTAAACGATTTCGATAGTCTATAGGTTTAGCGAAACGTTTTAATTCCGATGGTCGCGGGTTTGATTTCTCGATGAGTACAAACATTTGTATTCATGAGTACGATTGCTTGTATCGGTCTGGTTGTTTTCTATGTATATATAAAATATCTAAGTATTTATATAAGTATTTGTATCAGTTTTCCATACCCATAACACAAGCTCTGCCTATTTTATCCTGTCATATAATAAAATATTTTGCATTACATAGCTCAATTCTTCAGAAAGTTAATAGGCATTATTACACACAACTACCATTAGAAGCCAAGAAAAAAGAATAAAAATCAGAATGAATGCTAAACGAAAGAGAAGTAATTGCGCTGACGGATGTGATGCAATGCAGGGAGGGGTCGAGGCTAGCCATTATTTCTTTTAAATTAGGTGAGTGAAACCGAGGGGCGCAAATAGTAGATATATACTCCACGTTCTAATATGTCACCAACATTTCAACAAGTAATTTGTGATTCACCGTAATTACAGTTTGTCTTTGTTTCGGACTTAGTTCTGCATCAGATAGGGAATAATTTTAGCTTAGTTGAACTAGCAATGTCTATTTACGTGGATATAAATGTTTAAAATAAACTGTTTAATAAAATCCCATGACCACAAATGTTTACACCGTGCAAGGAATCGAACCCGCGAGACACCGCTAACCAAGCCGTGCTAAACCGAGGCCCTATATATATAGATAATACGATATAACATACATATAGTAACTGCATCAGTAGCAATATACAGTTGTATGTGAAATACAAAAAGCCTTGCGAGCTCCACTGCACTATCCTCACACAGTACACAAAGACAAACTTCGCCCCACATCCGCGGTTTACAGCCACTTGAGACAATATTGCGCTATCTAGCGCTACAGATTTGATAAATAAAAAAGTTTTGCGAACCTCAATTTTTCTGAGCATTTTTTTCGCGCTTGGTGAGATATGATTGGAAAGTTTGCGCTTTGATGTTGGCTTCTATTGCCGTAACTTTTTGCTCGGCTGAAATAATGACGCATTTGGGGAACAAGTGGATATGACGTGACAAATTCGTTAAATCCGATTGTAAAAGCCAAACTTTTGTTACGACAAATTCGCCAACCTTGATAATTATTTAAAACATTATCAATTTTATTTATTAATATTGGTACATTACGTAATTCTGCTTTTCGTATTTCGTCAGTTCCGAGAATAGGTTTCATTGAGAAGAAATGGCAAAATATTATTGTTACTCTTACAATAGATGCATTGTATAAGTATTAAACGATCAACAGGTCATCTCAACATCATCATCATGTATACTTATACCATAGTATAAATATAAAATATAATATATAATAGTATAAAATATACTATACTATAGGTATAATATATATATTACCTATAGTATAGTATATTTTATTATACATTAATTTTAGGAATTGGACTTCCGCAAAATAATACCTAATTTGATTAAATATATTCTAACTCATCCATGTAAAATATAACGTATCATAACCCAACCCTCAAACTAAAACTCAGCTATACAAGCGTTAGAGTAATGAATTTATCGCGTACATTTACGCTCTAGTAATTCCATTAAGATTATCATTTATTGTGAATTCGCTATTTTAGATGATTAATTTAGCCAAACGTGTGAATGATAATGGTGGATATGAAATCATCATGTGACAGGTGTGAGTGAAACGAGGTATATTAAGTTTGCAGATCATTGTTTACTAAATAAGGCATTGTGTAAGTAATAGTTCTAATATAATAGTTGTAAAGCAAATAATTTTATTAAATAGATATGATTTTTTATTTGTACCTTAGTACATACATATAGGTTTAATAACAAGGAGTATTTATTACAGATTATTTAGACCGATACTATTGAATATTGTACAATTTAATGGTAATCCAAGATGACGGTACGAAGAATCACTCAAGGGTGCAAAACACTGATTTTCGGCTATGAATGCAAATGATATGATGAATGTATTATGAAAAAAACAGAAAGAAAAATTTAGAAAATAACTTACAATTTGAGTTACAGATTGAATACCAGAATTTCATAAATACTGAAACACAAAAAAATATTTAAAAATATATCAATAAGTATAAAAAAATATATAAGGAAGAAGGAAAAGGGAAAAGCAAAGCACAGTTAGGTCAAAATTAGAGTCGTATCGTATCAACATTTAAAGAGAATGAAGGAAGAATGTGAGGAGTGGCAAGAGCTCTACCCACAAAAGCGTGACTCTTTAATTATGAATTAATAATAATAATAATAATAATAAATCTCAGGACAATTCACATCACGCGCCATCTAGACCCAAGTTAAGCTAGCTAAGGCTTGTGTTACTAGACAACTGATACAAATACATAGATTTTTTTTTTCGTAAATACATACATATTATACATAGAAAACACCCCGATCGATACAAACAATCATACGCATGAATACAAATGTTTGTGCCTTGCGAGGAATCGAACCCGCGACCAACGGACGTAAAGCGGTGTGCTAGACCACTAGACCACCGAGGTCGTCAAAATAATAAAAGAAATATGTATGAAAAGGTGTAAATTTCGATTTTATTATTTATATATGTATAAATTATTGGTCGTGTATTTCTCAGTCAGGGTAATAAATTGGTTAATACATAAGATAAATTTGTATTAAGTAATTTGTATTTGCAGTGAATTAGATGTTTACTGAAAATTAATATTCACTGTGCTATAATCATGGCAATGTATTTATTTAGTTAATTTATTCTTTATACTAATATATTAAACGTAGCGATTGCAAGAGACAGAGTTAAGGGAAGTATAAAACCAATGCTCTGATTTGAGATTTTTTTTCACTGTTTAAAATGTATCTTACTGCATTGTGGCAAATTATATATATTATATTGATAAATACAAAACTCACAAAGTTATGGTCACCCAAAGAGCCCACAAGTAACTAATAATAATCACAAAATTATTTAAGTAGGTACATATTTAATAATAAAATTCATAAAGTTTTTCCTTAACAATTTATAAGAGCAAAGTGGAGGTTCTATAAAACTTCTCATAACGTATAACAAAATTCATTGCAGCATAAAATTTCTACATAACATTGAATATTAAAAATAATACAGGTACCATAAAACTAGGGACTGGTTTATTTTGAGTTCCTTACTCCCACTGGAAATAAAATTATTTGCAAACTAATCTATATGAATGAAAATGTTTGAATTGACTTTGGACGCACAGGTTTGCATATTTCAAAAGTCATATTCAGATCTATAACACAGCGTCAGTACTGTGTTATAAATCTGACTATGGCTTTTGATTTGCCAGTAAAGATTTGTTTATATTAATTTTTATGCATCATATTCTTTATTCGGCTTATGTCAGTATCTATATGTACATTGTATTGGTATTGTATAGTATTATATATATTGTATTGGAATTTAATTTTTTCGTTTTAGTTTTAATTATTTATTTTATTTTTGTTTTTTTGTCACGCTGTTTTTGGTTGACTGGAAGAGATTTCTATTAGAAATAAATCCTCTTTTACTAACATATATTTGAAAGTGCAATAAAGAATACCTATATACTTTTTATTTTAAAAAAAATATTTTGTTATGGATGAACTTAAAAAAATACTTAATCAATTTTACTAATTTTTAGTCTTGTACTTGATTAACAATAAATATTGGCTCTATTAAATATTTTTTATATTTAGTACTATTTTTAATTGAGATTGAAACAATAATCGAACCAATCTGAAGCCGGGGCGGGTTAATAGCAGTAAAAAAATTATAACAAAAGTTTAAATATCGATAGATATATTCATTTTATTTACAAAACAAGTACCAGTTTATTGCAGAAACGTCTTATAGGAATCGAGGGTAGGCGAATGGGGCGGCATATCCGAAAGAGCCGTATTTGGCGAATTTATTGAATCCATAGGGAGCTGAGTACGCGATAGGTCCGTAGGTCTGGGCAGCGAAGACTGGGGCAGCAGCAATCAAAGCGGGGTCTTTCCTCACGACAGCGTTGAAACCACCAGCTCCGGCAGCGTAGTCCACAGTTCTACGGGTACCATCGGACTCCAAGAGGGAATATTGACCTTGCACGTTGCCGCCTGATCGAGCTTCGACTTGACTCTTGAAGTCACCGGTGAAGGGATCAGCCACATCGTAGGAGAAGCTATTGAAATTAGAGGAAGCAGCAGCGACGGCCGCGCATGCTAGGACGAGAACGAACTAAAATACAAACAAATATTTTTAGATTAGAATACTTTATAAATAGAATTCATATAATTCATAAAGATAGTTAACATGTTAATCAATGTAATTAAATGTTAGAAATTATTATAAATTAATTACTTTTTACTTCAAAGGTCAGATTACAAATTTATTCTATTTCCGATGTTAGATCGTGTTAATTAGGTTCAAAATTATATGATCTATTTAATCTCGAATTAATATATTTGAGAAACCTATTCAAAATTTAAATAATAAAATTTATTGTACTTTACAGTTATATTATTACTTTATTATTATATTAATATATGTATTGGGAAAATTAAATAAAAACAATAGTGCAATATCAAAATTTACGAAATTATTATAATAATAAAGTATTGGAAAAAGATTTTAATTGCATTCAAGGAAGATTGAATTTTTTTCTAATAGTTTTTTATTTTTAAAAATAGAATATATTTAGAATTCTTTATTGCTTACCTTCACAGACATTTTGAAGGGTAGGTAGATTTGTGAATGTGACTACGTTGGTAAGTCCTGATGAACTGATGCCTTAAACTACGAGTCGTCACGTATTTATATCAAAAGGGACGTATTTTTTTTATTATGTCCAGGAAGTATTAAAGGCGAGGCACAAACAAGTGCAGTCAAAAAGGTTACGTATTATGGATATCCAGTTTTATTATCTTTTACGCATTGTTTATAACGCCTCGAGATATATCCTTGGAAAGTTGAGACATTTATATCAATGCAAGTTAATTAATATTCACGTTCTGTTTATTTATAAATTTCGTATTGCAACTACATAAAAAGATCTGTTGTTTTGTAATTTACATAATTGCTATTACGTTATTTACATCAAAGACAAGTATTATTTGCATATTCTGGACCTGAATTGTAATTAAGTATGTAAAGAACCATGTAAGCAAAGCACCCTCCTAAGAGTCTATTTATTATACAGTTTTTAACAAAATTAACAGATAGAGTCCTGTCGTAGAGTACGGGTTTACTGTTCGGACTTAAATCGAAAGGCGGTAAATTCAAATCTGGCCAACAAATCACTGAATTTATAGACTCTTATATAGTTACAAAGAAATTAAGAATCCTACACAAAAATATTAAAGCTTGAGTCGCCTGCAAAAAAATTAAGAGAAAGAAACAAAATAATATCTAAAAATTTAATAAAATTAAATATTGATTTACCTGAGCAGAAAGAACTGTGTAGATTCCGAATGTAATGGATGTTTTCTCGCTTCAAAACAAAATAAACGGTATCGGTCCTTTAGGATTCGTTTTGGGATTTACGATGCAGCAATGAAACATACATGTTTGTGTATACAAACCTGTCATACTTATAATACCCCTCTTTTTATCCTCTTATCGAGGGTTAAATATATAGACTAACTAGCTTTTGCCCGCGGCTTCGCTCCCGTTAATTTATGTCCTTAGGGATGGAATTTATCAAAATTCATTCTTAGGGGATGACTACGTTATAGTAGCTTTATGCATGCAAAGCCTCAGCCAGATCGGTTTAAAATTTACAAAGTTTCATACAAACTTTCATCCCCTATTTTATCCCTTTGGGGGCAGAATTAATCAAAATACTTTATTAGCGGATGCCTAAGTTATAACATCTACCTGCATTCCAAATTTCAGCCCGATCCGTTCAGTGGTTTGGGCTGTGCGTTGATAGATCACTATGTCAGTCACCTTTGAGTTATATATATTTAGATAATGTTCTTCAATTAGGTGATAATATCAGATCATTACCCTTAGTACTTATCTTACATACTCAGGTATCCTTAGTACATAACACCCCAAATTGGACACCGAAGCTTTGCTGACCTTAGTTTTGCTGACAAAAACATTAAACCCACGTTAGAATATCTCAAGACGCAGCATTTATCGACCTTTCTACGTAATGTGAACTCAATGGGACATTGAAAGGACAATTTATTATGTGGATCTTCACACTCCGTTTATGACATACCGTTTTGGTTAAGTAAGTACGTTTATTTTTGTTTACAAGGTAACATAGTAAATATTGTATCACATCAAGCAATATGGTAGTAGCAATATGCCCATAATCTTTATAGAAATAATAATGTCTATTCAAATATATTTAATATAATTACTTTTGAATAGTCATCATTTTTATTGTACCACTTATTAGGAACGCATACTCATCTCAACAAGAATATTGCGTGTTGTTCTTTAAAAATAAGTTATTCTAATTAACATTTTAAAGAATTTATTTTGAATACAAACCATAAAATAGCAAAGTTGATAAATAAATATATAGTTATTTCAGCAACAATATAAATCAGTTACAGTTATCAGAGCAGACCAGTCCCTACAAGCAGCAACCGTTCACGAGTATGACGAGTGTGCCAGCCATCATTGCACTCAACCATATTTTAGGGAGCCCAATGAGCCGTTTGGATATTTATGGGAAAGGGAGCATGACTAACTCATAAATCATGACACTCGACCACGATTAAAGTAATAATATTATACTATGTGGAAGCTGTGTGTATTCATACAATATATATTAACAAGAAGCAGGCATGCGAAAATCCACATAGAAACCGCTGCACACTGAATAGAATAGAATAGAATTGAAAATCATTTATTGAAATAAACTTAATTTAAGCACTTTTGAATAGTACACTGTACATTACTAGGACAGTACTACCAAATAAAGTAGAAAAATAGTATTATGTTATATGCAGTGTTGCAAAACATGCAAACAACTATAATACATAAAAAGATACGTAGCTTTTGTAATCTACATAATTACTATTACATTATTTACATCAAAGACAAATAATTTGTATGTTCTAGATCTGAGTGAAGTAGGCAAAAAACCGTCTAAGCAAACCACTCTTCTAAGAGTCCTCATCATACAGTTTCTAGATACATAATATATTTAGAGCCGATAGAGACGAGAAAAAGTTGGAGTCGTGTCGTATCAACAGCTAAAAAGACTGATAGAAGATCGTGGAAGGTGGCAGGAGCTCCACCGACAAGAGCACAGCTCTTAAATTATGAATGAAATAAAGAGACGTTGTACAAACTGGAACTACGAGTATAGCCGCTACAGTACAGTAGCTAGCTATAGTAGATATTGGCTTCTTTTATAGATTTTATATTAAATGGTAACTACGTTATACGTTCGGAGGGAAAAATTAACAAAGGCACGAACCTTATAATAATAATGAGAATAGTAATAAAGTCATTTATTCTGAAATTAACAAATATTTTTAACTGTTATATTATTTTTAAATTGATATAAATTGATTTTTATTTATTTTTTTAATTATATCTCTCATTTCAGTGCGTCTTTTGGCATAGGCCTCCTCCAGCGACTTCCATTTATTTCTATCCTGTGCAACTCTTCTCCATTTTGTGCCCACAGTTGACTTCAACTCATCTTCCCATTTCATCATCTGCCTTCCCCTCTTTCTCTTTCCGTCCGGCACAGATCTTATGTCTGTGGATATTAATGAATTATTAATGGTATAAAATTGTACCATTTAGTTGGTAAAATTCTATACCATTCGCTTCAGTTGGCATTCTTATACATGCGGATTATTTACCCGTATTTTAGTTTGTAACCGTTTTACATGTTGTTTGCAGGAACGCAAACTGAATATTTTAGTTTTAAAACTTTGTTATTTACGCTTGGATTTGTTTCAATTTATAGCTGCTGCGGTATCCTATTGGTTTAGTTACTTTCTAGACCATTACTTTAGAAACTGTATCTATGTAGGTATATAAACCAAGATAAACTTTGTCTGGGTGAGTAACTCGGTCTACCTATTTCAGACGCTAAGCAGTTGCTTTGTAAGCTGTATTTCGGTTAAAGAGTGAGATAAAGCAGTGACATTATAGAACAGGACAGATATCTTAGTGCCATGGAATGGTGACATGGCTGGTATCACAGGTCTTAAATGATACCGAGGATTCAGTGCTGCTTTTCACGTATATGAGCGACGGATATTGAGCGATCTTAGAGATCAGATTTGCGCTCTTTGTAAGGATACTCCTCCGAAACAGCTTAACCGATCGAGACCAAAATTTCATTGAAAGGAGACCTTCGGGCCCTGAGGTCGGTCGTTCCTTCATTTACTACTCAAAAAAAATTCCAATCGGTCATATCCTTGCAGAATGTTTAGCGATAAAGGTTGCCATATACTTAGCATAGCGAAAAAAATTCATACGCTACTAAAAATAATTAAATTTTAAAAGTCAAGTTTTTAAGAATATACATGCTCAACATGTGATCTAGTGTGTAAACAACACATCGGTAACAAACCTAGTTATTGACCATCAAGTAGGCCGTAATATATTTATGTTATTCTAATTCCACCAAAAGATCCACTGAAATGAAAATATTTTCACTCCATTCAGATCATAAGACGAGATTAGACGCAACTAAAACCGACAACCGAATTTGTACAAAGTAATTTTGTAAAATTGCAGATACATTTTCTGAATGGTGATTGGAACTGGTAAAATGAGAATATAATGTAAATAAGTGTACAATAGACGAACAAAGTACAATAGGCCACTGAGCAATTTCACAAAAAGATCAACTGTTAACTGTTTAAAGGACCGAGTCTCAAATTGAAATGTAAGTATATGCTACCAGACTTTGTATACACATTAATACTTTTAGAATTTATTTCAAACTAACTTTCGATATTGTGTTATGATGTCGCATATAAATTTCTATACAGGAAGTTTGTGTTTAGTTTCTCTTTTTATTTTACTTTATTTCAGAACGAATGCAATTATTATATTATAAAAGTCATTGGGCCCATAAAATATGGTTAAGCTCAGTGATGACTCGCTCACACGTTATACTCGTGAATGGGTGCAGCTCAGAAGGCACTAGTCTGGTCTGATAACTGCAATATGACCGATTTATTTTATTACTCAAGTAGCTATTATGTTTATATACTTTTATCAATATTCCTATTTGACAGTTTGCATTCTCAATGCTGCATAATATTTATTTAAAAGACAAGCAAGTTCCCTGCACCCTTTACTTGTGAGTTTGCTTTCCGAATAAGCGGTAGAACCAAAACATACAAATTTCTTGCTCATTCTTCTTGTGATGAATTTGCATTCCGAATGAGTGGTAGAATCAAAATATGACATTTCAAAAGTGCTTGTAATGAGATTATTTGAATAAACATTATTTCTATTCCTATTATTTCAATTTCTGTCATTTATTTTTATACTTATAATTCTCTAGATAGAGTAGTAATATGCAGTAGATTACGAGTAGCAGTAGTGTTATCAATTTGACGTATATTTGTGTGTCCTTCTGTGGTGTCGTAGCTCCTAAAGAAATACACCGATTATAATGCGTTTCTTTTTGTTTAAAGCTAAAGATACGTGACGGTGCTTAGCTGCAATTTATTACAATCTATATTTAGATTGAGGAAAACATATTTTATTTCACATAATTTCTACAACATATACGTATTTTACATATTCTCTATTCTATATCAAATTCGAAAGCATATATCTGGATAAAGATACTTTCATTTGAAGTTTCTAAATAATAAAATGAGTATGGTGTAATTAATATCAATATTGATTTAATACCATAATAACTTAGAACTGTTGCAAATATTTAATGAACACTAATCGTTTAATCGCGTTACGTTACAATTCTGTTATAATTACTTAGTCTTGAAGGCTATATTGATTTAAGTCTGTGTAAACAATTTCTGAAACTAATGACACTATAGTGACGTCAATGTTCCCTCTATATAATTTAAATTAAGCTCAGTTAATGTATAATTCATAATACATAACGTTTTTAATACGCAGATGAGTAAAATTTTCATATTAATCCAGAGAATTGTATAAAAAGACCTGTTGAAAGGAAGTATCAGATATATATATGAATATCTGCTGATATACTATAATTGGTACTGTGTGTATATCTTGATGGTAAGTTGAACAAACAAAAACTACTGAAGGGATTTTGTTGGAACTATACAGTAATATAGCTTACATATCAGAATAACATTGAGACAATAAATTTTATGCAAAAAAAATGGTGAGACCGCGCGCAATGATGCATGATTATAAATTTTAAAGATTATAGTAAAGCAGATGAAGTCTCAGGAAGCAACTAGTGATTCTATAAATAATTTTACGTACTTACATCTGAGAGTCAAGTCTCTAAGGTGATTACAAAGTTGATACAACTCAAAGTCACGATGTCTACCTTTTGAGTGAAATCCTGTCTTATAACTAGTAGGTATATCAAGTTTTGACTATAATTAATCTTGTTGGGTATTACTTGACAAGTACTACGGGGATGATCACCACTGAAATTCTATAGATAACGCTATATGCATTAAATTTTACTGCGATGTCATTAATCATCTCAAAGTATCGAAAAGTTGCCTCCTCAGCATATACCAGGTAACATGGATTTGAAAATTATGGGATAGGTAAGCATAAATCATATTTAACACCTTTTAAGGTTAGTGTAAAATGTCTATGTAAAAGAAATTAAGACCATAAGAATCATTATAATAACGAAGAACATTTCACAGAGCACAATCTAGTACCAACCAAAACAGAACTTTCATTATACTGGACAATTTATATAAATATTTTATATTTGTAAATAAATGCATAATATACATAGAATGGGGCGAATGGGATTGATAGTAATGTGGATTAATTGCTAGCACTGTATCATGTAAGGTGGTGCACCACGCGGTTTTCCCTGGAAACCATGGTTATAAATACCTCATAATAATCCTATTATCTTCTATTAGAACCTTGCCAGCGTAAGCTGTTACACTATTCCATTATCATAAAAGAATATATACATAGAACACCCAGACCGATACAAACAATTATACTCATGAATACAAATGTTTGTACGATGCGAGGAATGAATCCCGGGTCCACCGAAAGTAAGACGATATGCTAAACTGCTAGACCACCGAGGTCGTCAGTTTCCGGTTTTGTAAGTAGGAATATACTTTTTTCTCAAAAAATTCAAACAACATTCAGTAACTTGGTGTATTTGGTGGGTAACATTTTATCACTTGATTAAAGGTTTTTTCTCTGCATCGAATATTTATATCTCATTTTATAATTTCCGCTTAATTGTTATGATGATAAAATGCCTCCATAGGATATGTTTAATCTGAGAGTCGATACGTTTTATTCGAATCCAAAAGTGTTCAGGGAAATGTGAAAATGTGGGCAAGTCGAAACTTCTGCTCACCGAAACCACACTGTAAGTAATTCTGTCTAAATCACTCAGTACTAGTGTCGTATTTTCAAGTTATAGTATACTAGCTACTCACCTCGGCTTTAGCCGGGTGTACATGTACTATACAAATAAACATTCTTATCAAAACACTCTATCTATTAAAAAAAACTGCTTCAAAATTCGTTGCGTAGTTTTAAAGATTTAAGCATACATAGGGACGGACAGACAACGACCGTGACCTTGTTTTATACTATCTAATGATAATATAACTATAATGTCGTATTATTATATCTATTTCTTCTTATTTAGTACTAGAAGCCCGGCCTGTATTTGCCTGGAAGCTCATAATTTTTTGAGTTTTATTTAGATAATAAGTTTATTATTTGAATTCTTTTACAAATCACACATAATTTATTATATAAATGTGGAAATATATAGTTTGACATAGTGTTAACATTGTTTTTATATTCACATGTTTTATGTGGTTGCAGACCACTCCACAGCCATATATATAAATCACTATAGAGAATAGAAAATGTTTATTGGTCATAAAACAAAAAAGAAACCACACAAGGGTAAAGAGAGAAATATTTTATTAAATAAAAATGGGGAGAGACTCTCTGTCCCACTATTACGCAGTAATACTGTACAAAGTAAAGCACATATGGCGGATTTAACACTTTGTGGCATTATCAAGTTATCTCGTATTGTATACGACCAGCTAAGGATTAGAATTCGCTACCAGTAACAGTAAATTCCTCCTCGTATATAATTGAGTCTTTCTAGTCTAAATTAAGATTTACCATATGGTTATATTACTTAGTGACAATGTGGTAAGATTACATTGTCACAATAATAAGTAATCACAGATGATCTACGACTCTAAAATATTATATATGAACAATTAGGGTATTCTTCAGACTATGTCTGTAAAGAAAATACTAGTTATAATAATCACTAATCGTAAGCCAACGCAGAATGTTAAAATTTTTTGGGTTTTGTGTGTATTATTATATTTATGACAATGTACATACATTGTCATAAACTGTTACTCTGAAAAGTGCACCATTCAAACAGCGAAAGAATTTCTCAAATATATGCAATAAGTTTTTTGTAAAGAAAGAGACGATTTTGTTAATTACTATCCTCTCATTCTTTTGTTTAGTTTCCTAATTATAAAATTTTAACTCTTTCTCTCTTTATAATATTACTGGCAGATCTGCACAACTTTTCACGTTTTTCTCATCTCCTATAATTTTACTGCTAAGTTTTACACTCTTCAACCAAATCACAACTTACAAAGGTGCTTAGTGGTACAAATAAGTAAGACTGAAATACTCACACTGGCAACTTTTTACCAAAATGTATTGTGAAAAAATAAATAAATATGTTAGGGGTGGACAACCCTTATCACTTAGATGTATGAAAAAGTATAGTGTAAAAGTATATAGTAGATATATTAAATATACAGAATACTTCAGAAATCTTTAAATGAAAAAATATCCTCTGAATGACATCAGCATGTTTCGTGACATCTCAACAAATTGTGGAAGGAAATAAGCTCGGAATGGACTAGGATTGCTTTCATACAGCAATTCTATAGATATTGTAGACACAGAAAAAAGTTACCGGCCAGTGTATGGAATCAAAAGTGCTCCGAAATTGTGGTAGGTGGTACAAATAAGTAAGACTGACATACTCACACTGGTGACTTTTTACCAAAATAATGTTAAATATAATGAAAAAAAAAGAAATGTTAGGGGTGGACAACCCTTATCACTTAGGGGTACGAAAAATAGATAGTAGCAGATTCTTACACCTATGAATATGCATATAAAATTTCATGAATATTGGTCAAACAGTTTCGGAGGATTACGGTAAGTAACATTGTGACAAGAGAGTTTTATATATAAGATAAAATACAGTTAAGGGTGAATAACTTTATTATTTATTGTATAAATTATATTAGAAGAAAACTAGTTTGAATTTAAGAGAACAGCGAATAATTTTTATGTCATTTTGTTTTCTCGACACCAAGAGTTAAGTGTTTTTAATTTAACTTCAATTTGTTAGAATCATCCGCCACATAGTCTTGGAAGTTCTGGAAGGCGAGAGAATCATGTTATTAATAAAATGGCTTCAAAGTTTTTATCTCGTTATCGCCAGAATAACAGCTGGGACTTGGAAAAACGTGATTCTTCCATGACTTTTTGTATGATCAAATTAAAAATAAATTTGAAATTTTACAATATTTAAAAATAAATATGAACGTAAATTAAAGATGTAGATTTTTTAGCTGACGTGTCCCATAGATATTAAGTATAGCGAACGTAATAATATGCCTTTGTGTTTAGGAAATTAATATAAAAGATTGTATTTCCTAATAAAGTTATATATAAATACATATAACAATTCAAAATCTTGCGTAAAAATTAACATTTCTGACTTATTCTACGTTAATAAGAACACCGATAACAAACAAAACTAATCCAAGAGACCGCGTGGTAGAAAATAACATGATTCCGACATGTTTATATTTGATTATACCTCTAACATAAGAATAATAAATATTTTGTAAATAGGTACTTCACAGCAAAGCACTTTGTTTAAAGGTACTGTTTGGTTCTTGTTAATTATAAATAATACGTCTATAACTTAGTAAACTCTCAATAAATATAATAGACTTATACTTTAACTAGTTCAAATTAAATACCATAATGTAATTAACGTCGTCACGGTGTAAATTGAATAAATCCCAATTATTGACATAATTGCTCTAAAGATCTGTATCGAATTACCTTCAACTTGTTACTGATATTTGTTTGTCGCCTTTCATTTCGCTTTATTGCAATATTTTTTTATATAATTGAATTGACAAACAAGGTCTATATACGACGGCCTCGATGGTCTAGCGGCTTAGCACACTGCTTTAATTTTGATGGTCGCGGGTTCGATCCCTCGCACGGTGCATATATTTGTATTCATGACTATGATTGTTTGTATCGGTCTGGGTGTTTTCCATGTATATTATGTATGTATTTACAAAAAAATACTAAGTATTAATGTCAGTTGTTTAATACTCATAACACAATCTCTGCTAACTGTGGGACTAGATAGGGCTGTGTTAATTGTACAGGGTCAATAATTTATTTATGTACTAGCTGTACCTGCGACTTCGTCCGCGTGGAATTCAACAAAAAAGATAATTAGAGAATTCTTCTCAAATAAAAGTAGCCTAAGTTATTTCTTATTACATCAGCAACTTGTCAATAAAAATTCCATCAAAATCGGTCCAGCCATTTCAGAGATTATCCGGAACAAACAGGCAGACAGACAGACAAAAATTGTAAAAAATGTTATTTTGGTGTATGTACCGTATTTATATTCATTTGTATGTAGTAAAAAATGGTTATTTCAATATTACAAACAGACACTCCAATTTTATTTATATGTATAGATATAACAAACATAAGGTCTATTATTATCATTGTGCAAATTTTCAATGTTATAATTAAATTCCTTCAGCTGACGAGTATACCATCACATACTATTATTTATTTTTATAAAACTATAAAATACATATTGATATATTAAATATGTAGACAATAATAAAAGAGCTTACAATACCTACTCAGGCATCATTTTCTTTGATATAACACGGTTATATACAGAAATCTTCAGAAAACTCACACTATAAATGAAAAAAATATCCTCTGAACGATGTTTCGTGACATCTCAACAAATTGAGGAAGGAAATAAGCTCGGAATGGACTAGGATCGCTTTCATCCAGCAATTCTATAGATATAGACACACAAAAATGTTATTGGCCAGTGTATGGAATCAAAAGTGCTCCGAAATTGTGTTAACCTTTTGAACAAACTGTATATTACTTACACATGTGTTTATTTCATACATTTACTAGTAACTAACTGGGATTTTTCCGGATATTTGTAACTTTACGTTTTGTATATAAAATATATATAAACATAATAATTGGCTTCTACCTTATAAATAGAAAGAATTTTTCAAATCCTCGCAAAAGATCTGTAGTTTTTCTTTACAATAAAATCGGTTGTCTGTATATTATTAGCATAGAACAATATGGATATATTATGTTATTTTGTACTAACTGTTGTCTGTCGAAATTGGTTGTAATTTTAGTTTATTTATACTCACGCCATTCGTTATTATAAATCCTTCTTAAATCCGAGCTGGATTAATTTACATGCCATGAATTTTTTTAAACATTTAATTTTTAGTATATTTCTTCATACCATGGTATTATTTAAAGACTTGCCTTTCTGATCTACATAGTTTATTATAGTACTGTTATATAATAATAAGATATGATATTACTACACTATATTTATATTACTATATTAAAGGTATGTCAGCTTTGCTATAGTTCAGTACCAATTATAACAATACATCAAAGTAGGTACTAGAAGTTGCCGATTCGTCCTATAGTAATAAATGTTGTGACGTGAGTTGAGACACTAGTTGGATTTACCTCAGTAAATCCTTTGGGAAGGACCGGTACGATTGGAAACGGAGTATTTTTATTTATAACTAATGGTCGAGCGTTGGTTTACCAGCAAGAAAATTTGATACGATGTCCCATTGGAATTGATCTTTTCTTAGGTATGCTATAAATATAAAAGTATTTGACGCAGTGGTCATATGTATTTCATATGTTATATATAAACAAAATTCTCGTTACACGTGTTAAATTTTAAGATAATTGAAATGTGACTAGTACGATAGCGATGTTATTTCTTTTATTTTACATTACTTTTGTACAAATCGTATTATGCATTAAAGAATAAACTTTAATGCACAATATGACTTGTACAAAGGCTACTTTAATGCCGTATTGTTTTCTCCAGCAGCTAACCTTAAAAATAATATCAAAATCCATGAAGGAGATCGCTACAGGCACATTTGGATATCGTATTAAGACACCCATGATATGTCTGAAGTAAGTACCAACTCTGTAGATTAGATAAGGGTACAATGGATAAGGTCATGTTGGACGAACACAGTAATCTCTAACCCTTGATATGTGAATGTCAAGGATAACATATGACCATTTCCCTGCAGCTTTAAATGTACTATAATTGTAACAGCGTAGTAATAGTAGTGGTAATTAAATTAATTGTAGTTCCTGATAAAAACTCATTGCACATTTTTGTATAATTTATTTTGTATGAACTTAGTCTTTTTTAAAGGTTTAGAATTGTCTTTCTATTTTTTTGTCACTTTTGCTCTGTTCGTACTTACATTACAAGTATTTACCATTAGTCGTCGTTTCACTCGCACATTCTATCGCTCACAGACACAGCTCACAGACAGACTATGGTCATCAGTTCAAATCTAAATCAAAGAAATTAATGTGTCATTAGAATTTCTGACTGAATCTATGAATAAAGAAACATCGTTAACAAAATGACATCTTTTTGTCAACGCGTCCCCCGCTAGAAAATATTGTAGTTAATTCCTGGTGTATTTGCTACAATGGTCTGACCTGACTTCATGATATCGTCTCCATTGGAGCATCGCTAGTATATTTTAGCGCAGGCGAGTACACTATATCATTATTCTATTTTACATTAAACAGCTGACAACTCCCTAAGAATAAAAATACAAGTGGTGAAGAAATCCCCGCAAATTTAGTAATGTTAATATAAGTCAATTGCCTATTTCTATATCAAATTAATAACATGTTTAGTTAAATTACAATTCATTTAATTAGTAATCTAACAATGTTCATACATGTTTTTATATACAACTAACTACCCGTCCCGGCTTCGCTCGGGTGTATATATATTATACATATAAGCCTTTCTCTTGAATTACCTTATCTATTCCTGACAAGTGCATTAAAATCCGCTGAGTAGTTTAAAAGATCTAACAACCACAAAAGTGAAAAACTAAAAAAGCAGCAACTGCTAAACTAAAAAAACGAACAGACATTAGACAATTGAATAGTGAAGTATAATAAAGATTGTATTTTTATTAGTAAAGATTTGATTAAGACAATGTTTTTTTATACACCTCAGTAGGTATTTCCCAAGCGTCTTTGGTCGTTCCCCCACAAACTTTCTATCAGAAGTAAACTGGAGTCGGCGGCAGTAAATTGAGTTACATTGTGTACTAAACAGATTTTGTTTTATTTGATTGGAATTTTGGCGCGAAACTTCGTGTCCAAATCGCGGTCCCTCGGGCTAGCTTTATCCGCGATATCCCTCCATAAATCACTTGATCTTAATTCGGATAAATTAACTTCGTTTATATACACAGTAGCTTAAAGATATTCTTATAATCTTACAATTTTGTATCTTTAAGCAACTGAACAGATGTTGATGTCAATGTTTGTATGTTTGTCCTCTGTTCACCATTCATCTAACTTTAATCAAACTTTTATTTTACATTAATTTAGATCGTGGGCAACAGCCAGTTATAAATTAAAATATAAACTTGTACACGATTTCGCAACACCATCTATTCCATTGCAAATCTTAATCTCAAGTATTAATGAATTAATAACCCTATAACCAAATATTAAAAGCTTTTTTTGCAAACGTATGACATCTACGTAAAAACGAATTTGAAAAAATAGCGTTTGAAGAGATATTAATTTCCCAGGATTCTAAAAGAAACAGAGTAAACTAACAAAAATATTTATCCTTATAGCAGGATGTATCAGTAGTAGAAATACGAATTAAATGATTAATGTAAGCAGATCGATACGGTGATTTATGAAGACGAAGGAAAAGATGGATGGGTTTTGTGAAAAATTATGTACAGAAAAAGAAAATAAAAACAGAAATAATATCGAAACATAAAATAATGGAAAGGGTTTTATTTCATCTATATGTTTGTTTCGGCACAGTATATTTTAAGTCTGCCAAATTCAAACGAGTGCTGTACTAGTCAATATTCGGTATATTGGCAATGCAGTAGACACGGAAATGTTTCTAACATATTTATTAGGACCACACACACGGTATCTAGTTGAGTTAATTTAAGTACATATTATAAAATATATACTATATTATAGTATATAGTTCATGATTTATATCTTGACGTAAATCAGGGCTTTGTATAAGGGCCGGGGCGCTCGTCTAGCTCTCCCTCTAAAAAATGATTACTTGCAGTATTTACTTGCAGATAACGGCCTTTTCCTATGGTCACAGGTTCGATTCCTCGGCTTATGCAAACATTTGTATTCATAAGTATGATTGTTACTCCGATACTATATACTAGTCTGTTTTCTATGTTTGTTTGATTTGTATATTAAATATTATTTACAAAAAAAATATGTAAGTAATTGTATCAGGTGTCTAGTACCCATAACACAAGCTTACCTTGGGACTAGATGACGCTATGTGCATTATTCAGAGGTATTATTATTATTCAACTGCTGCATTTAATACAGTTTGTATTGTTGTTTTATTAAAACAGTAATTTGTATAGGTGAAATATTAATGAAATTCGAACAATGATTATCTTACAAGTTTATCTTATATTTAAAATAAAGATATTAATACAAATAAAACCAAGACTAACCTCTATTGTAATAGAATATATATATATACATATATAAGTTTCGACTATCAAATAAAAGTAACTTACTAGCAAGTAGATAATTTCTCAACTAATGTTACAGTTACATGAAATGTTGGTAGCAAATAACATAACTAAAACCTACGTCGTGTCTAGGTAGCATTAATGGTACCTATAAATTACATTTAGTTACAACAGTCTTATAAAGGTATTAACTAGTTCATGTTTCAAGAACATTGTTCTGAACTAAATATAGTTAACAATAAAATTAAGCAATAGCTCATCAGAGAAAGCAATGAAATAAGCACTTAACGTTCCTTCGCTGTGGTCTAATTTATAAAAGCTAATGTTTTTCAATAATGTGACTTATTTAATTGCAATATCAATGAAAATATATTGAGATTAGGTATCGATGTATGTGTTTGTGTGGCAAGAAATATGTATTCAAACATATTTTAGAACTTGGATGTGACCCCTCATAAATCCCCTTCTGACCCCTTATAAGTTTTCCATATAACTGTAATAAAATCTTTTATAAAACTTTTGAATTTTACTTGAATTTTATTAAACATTTCAAGTATGGTTTAATAGCTAGCTTTAGAAATTTGAATTTTTTTTTGTTTTGTGAAATATTTTAATATATCGTCTACAATTTTATGATTTAATTAATTTTGAAAAATTTTTGAAATAATAAACAGCGTCATGCATGTTATTGTTGTTATTTTGATGAACAGACGGAGATTTACAAGTGTGCACATATACGTACAGAGTTCCGGACATTACTAATAAATACAAAAAACAATGAATAACTATAAAAACTGTTACTTTTATAAAACGGCTATAAACAATAGCTAACACATGTTATTGTATACTCACAAAGTTAAAAGTTCATATTTATTTAAAGTCATTAACTTACTTCCTCTTTAATTTTTTGTCTTGAAAGATTCCTTCTTAGCCATAAAACTAGAACAACCTGCATATCTATTTTAATCATCATAGTGCCTTTTCACTATTTATTTAATTAAGAAAATCTACCTATAACTTAGACCCGACACTATAACATAAAATACATAGGTGCCTTCCGTTACAACAAATTAGATCCCACACATAGACCAGACAATAATGTCGAGTAACATGTGGCTACGCAGTAAAAATATAAATAATTGTACGCCATTTTTCCACCCACGCGCTAAAAGAGAATTAAAGCAAGTTCATTGTATAAATTCAAACTCAATATTATTTACTAGCTGACCAGCGTAACTTCGTCTGCGTTTCAATTTGCAATATTTTTCATTGCAGCTCCGCTCCTATTGGTAGTAGCATAATGTTATATAGCTTAAAACTTTCCTCGACAAAAAGACAATCCAACACAAATATAATTTTTAATTCGAACCACTAGTTCTTAAGATTAGCGCGTTCAAACAAACACACAAACTATTCAACTTATTAATATTAGCATAAATTAACATCGGCTCTTTCGCTTCTTGTGTATTTTCATAACGCATCTATACAGTCATTACCAAAATTAATTCACGTTTGGTCAGCAAACATACCGCAATTTACCATTACTCATTTTACCATTAATTACCATATACGAATTAATTTTATATTCTACTGTGTGTTTTTAAATTCTTAGAATATTACTGTACTGTACATCTGAAAAACTGAATTGATGCTTTATGAAAATAATGCTGAATGAAAAGTACGTAGGCCATACATGTACGTAATATTTTTATCACTATCTCCACCATCCAATTCGCCTAGCTACTTCAGTTGAAATGAAAAGGCATCTTCACAGAGAGACCAGCTCCTGCGTGTTTGCTGAAGAATGCTCGAGCATTCCCGTAACTCTGACGAACTAAATAATAACACCTTAGAGTTTTTAGCCAGTAAGACCCGTGAAGAATCCCTTTATCTCCCCACTATGATAATCTCCATGGTCAACTTAAACATAATCCTCAAGTTAAAAAAAAGCTACGCCACTTTATTTGTTTTCGAAAATATGCCATATAACGAAGACAAATGAAGAATGAAAATAAATAGTAACATAAAAATGAATGTATATTTTTATGTTAGTTCTAATCTTTAAATATCATATAGTATTGAAGTAATATATATGTCTAAAATATTCAAAATAAAGATCCATTTTCTGATACTTTATATAATTATTAATACAATATCTATTATACAGTTAATTAAATTTAAATGTTCTTACATTTATACTCCATTATACAGTTTGAATTACAAAGAAAAATGCAATATATATTTTATATTTTGCTTTGTAATTTGGTAAACCCTTTCTCAGTGGATGCTTGGGTTATTTAGAATTTCTGTGTTTAATTTGAAGCGTGTACATTTTATAGTACGTACCTCCTGGAGATTTAATAATTACTCAGTAAGTGGTATTTCGCTTTACATCTCATCAGTAAGATGTTTCAAGTAAGTCTGCGAGTACCTTATAATATACTATAACTAGCTACTCATCCCGACTTCGCACGGGTGTACAAGTATTATATATATAAACCTTCCTCTTGAATCACTCTATCTGTGAAAAAAACCGCTTGAAAATCCGTTGCATAGTTTTAAAGATTTAAACACACATAGGGACGGACAGACTGCGACTGCGACTTTGTTTTATACTATGTAATGATTTAATATAACTAGTGATAAGAGAGTGTTACATAGTAATATAATACTAAATATAAAAAAGAGTAATATCTTAATTAAAAATATTTATATAAGAAATATTCGTCATCCAGAAATTCAAAGAAATCTCACAGATCTCAGTCTCACAGGAAACCTATTTACTCGATTGAAGTTAGTAATACCTTCAACATCTTTGTTGCAGGAAGTTGAATGTTATAGACATCATTGGAGTACAACCTTTCATTATCCTTAATAATATAATATTATAAATGCGAAAGTAACTTTGTCTGTCAGTCGCGCTTTCACGCTGAAACTACTGAACCAATTTGAATGAAATTTGGTACACAGATAATCTAGACCCTGAGAAAGGACATACTTTTCAATGAGAAAAAAGGATTATAATTTGAAAGGAAAGATGAAAGGTTGTATGGAATTATCATCATTATTAAAGCCTGAAACTTAAAAGTTTCTTAAAATTTTACCCTCAAGGGGGTAAAATAAAATAGAGAATGAAAGTTTATAAATTCTTCATTCGTTACATATTTCACGTGAACAAAGTCGCGGTCACAGTTAATACATAATGTAAAGACTGGTGCTATAATAGTATTATTGAAGTGAATGTTTGAACTGATACAGCACGTAATACCACTTACTCCTCGCCATCTGTTCTGTGCCGCTATTTATACTTCCCGAATACTATAATATGCTTCCAATTTTCATAATAATTTAACAAATATTTTAAAGTACTTGTAATAATTTAGTACAATTATTATAGCAAAATTAAAAGTAGTAAATGAAACAAAGGGGTCTGTAACTGAATGGGACTATTGACTTCTGCTATTATATCATTGCCTTTATCTGGAAACTAGTTTACGCTCACGTTTATTCGAATTATTTACCCCAATTTAGTAGAATAAGCTGTAATTTACGAAAAATTAATTTATTTAAATTAATTTATTTACTTTTCAATTACTTCAACAGGTCTTAACTCAATAATAAAACTCATATGTCCTTATTTGTTTTAAAAATATCCTTTCTTACTTTTCAAAATTTTTTTTAAAAATAATATAGCTTTATAAATACCAAGAGATAAAAATAAATTACATTTTTCATATTTTTCATATTTAAGAAACTTGAAGATTTAGTGACTAAGGGTTCTTTTAAAAGGACTTCAAAACAGGAGAACGATCTATGAAGGATTACTATACATCTTTTTGTAACTAAGATTATAGTAATTAAATTTAAAATTACGACTATTTATATATATAATGTTTCATATACATTCACACAAATATAAACACAGTATATTCAGTAATATAAAAATAATAACCCACGTCAAAAAAAAAACTTTCTATGTACGACGATATGTTAAAAAAACCGCTTCAAAATCCGTTACGTAGTTTTAAAGATTTAAGCATACATAGGGACGGACAGACAGCGACAGCGACTTTTTTTTATACTACGTAATGATATCATATACATTCACATAATTATAAACACTGTATATTCAGTAATATTGTAATATATAAAAATAATATATAATCATTATTTATTTAAGGGAATGTCTAATATAAAATTTAAACAGAAATTCGTTATTTTATTTCATTAGTTTAGAAAATCTACAACGTTATAACTTGTACTAACATAATATCGTCAAGTAAATATTCAGATATTTTATTCAGTAATTGCTTAATAAAAATACAGCGCTATGTAAATTTTTATATGAACTAACAAAAGCAAGCAAATAGTATATTGTCTTTTAATTTTAATTTTAGATTCTATTACTTGCTTTGCATATTCCGATTGGGTACTTACGTAGATTTTTGTTAAGATCGCAATTGTGGTTATACTTTAAACACTAAGTCGCTTTGTTATAACACTATCTGGCCTCGGGTTCTCTCGGATGTTCATAATTTTGAGATTTTATTTTTATTATTACACTTACTTGACAGTCTTTGTACTATTTCTATAATATATAAAATATTCTGATAAATTACTGCTAAGTTTCATCAAAATCTGCTCAGTAGTTTTTTGCGTGAAAGAATAACAAACATCTATTGTTCATACTCATAAACTTACGCGTTTTGTAATATTAGTAAGAAGTGAGATATATAGCCGTATATAGTAGCTATTTATCTAGTTTGGGACTAGATGGCGCTGTATTAATTGACCATGATAATAATAAATATTATGTTAATATTAGTAGCCATGCAAAATTTCATTTAAATCAGTGCAACAGTTTCGGACATTAGCCTGTACAAACAGACAGAGAAACAATAAATTAAAAAACAATCTGAATGTGTTTTATTTCAGTTATAACATGCCTCTGACTCGTTATTTGGTGATTTTTTTTTCTATGCATACAAATTCGACCTCTACAGTTTTATTATATGTATGTATAGATATTATATTTTACCGAACAAGACTTTGCTTAAAGTATAATAGCTTCCGGCTCGCCTATTGCAGTCGCTAAACAGCTCGCTTTGTAAGCAGTATTTCCATTGTAGGGTGCGATTAGGCAGTGAAAATATAATATCAATTGTCTGTCATCCTAGAATTTCATTGCCTAATTGCATCATGATCCTTAGGAATGGCAACATCTGGTAACACAAGTGTCACTTGTTAACTTGATGTCCATGGTGTTATTCATATAAGTATATGTGACGGTTTTTTTCTAATGGAATGGTGCGTTGGCGCTAACAGTTTACACTGGCGGGGCACCAGTGGAGGATGATAGAATGAGCATGAGGTTGTGTCAGTTAACCCATCGTGATAAATTTAGATGGATTTTTTTAAATTTTTTATCATGGTGGTTTTTAGGGGTAACCCGTGGAGGATAAGGTACATTCCTAGCAACGTGATCATAAGTTCATATTGCTAACAATCCTATTTCCCCCCATAGGCGATGGTTTCCGCTTAACATGAGGCGTGGCCTTACCTTGTTTGTTATTCCAATTAAATAAACAAAAACAATATTCAAAACTCATAAATAGAACAAATATTTAAGTAAATAGCTAAGATGAACGCTTAGACTACACTGTCTCCGTTAGTTATCGATTAATGTCTAAAAATAAATGCTGTGTCTTCAACAAAGGTAATTAATTCAGACAAACATCGTCTAAAAGGGTACAATACTTCTAAGAACAAAGAAGGTCATACATGCAGAGTACTTGTATCACAATCTCGAAAGTTTATTAAAAAATAAACAATAAAAATATTGTTTAACATCATTACTGTAGATTTAAATTGGGAAATTAGTACATTGTTTACATACTTCTATGCAACAGTTATAGCATTCTCTCTGTCTCCAGACCGTTCTTAATTTAAATAAAAAAAAAGAATAAATATTCTATTTATAAAATACTAGAAAAGTAGGTGATCCTTTGTGCAGAAGAGACAGTTCTTAATTTAAATAAAGCATTCATGTTCCATTTTTGAAATACTACAAAAGATAGTTGATTACTACTATTCTTAATTTGATTTTAAAATTGCTATTAATCTTGTAACATTTTGTTCTTAGAAAATTTATTTATTGTAAGGATTGACAAGGTACTGACAATGAAAAGGATTGCTCACATGTATACATAACTTAATTTTTAAAACTTTCTGGATAATATTCAATTCATCTATTTTACAAGATGTTGTATGGTGTTCCCAAGCTGTTATGGATCTCACAATTTTTATCTTAATAAAAAAAATATATTGTATTTTTAAATTACAATTGAATTGACTTAGTTGGTTCCTATGAGATATTGTAAATAATAAGGATGGATGACAAATATTCTTAAGAGATATTTCAAAATCCTGCTATTAATCTTGTTACATTGTATGATTAAAAATAAAATATGACCCAATTCTTTCAGATCAACCCATCTATCTTATTGCCGTAAAGATTAAAATCGGGTAATGGAATAGCAAACAAAGCGGATCATTCATTCATTCGAGTAATAAAAATAAACAGGCATCATTCACGAGGACTGTGACAGCGTCTATAAAATTAATAATGGCTATGAGAAATCTGCCTAAATTGTTTGGTACGAGCGCACGTACAAATATTTGCTCCAATGTTTGAAATGTTATTAATTCAGAGCCGGAAATACGATGGACATTATTAGAACTCGGCTTATCATTGACTTAGTAGATAATCTGCGCCTTTTTACTCTCCCTTTCAGGGACTAATGCGAGACAAATATTGTTCTGATTTTATTATCTACTAGCTGTTACCGCGACTTCGTCCGCGTGGAATTTTGGAAACTTTATTATTCTAAAATAAAAGTATCCTAAGTTATTCCTTATTACATCAGCTACCTGCCAAAAAAAGTCCCGTCAAAATCGGTCCAATCAAATCCAGCCATTTTAGATATTAGCCGGAACAAACAGACATACAGACAAAAATTGTTAAAAATGTTATTTTGGTGTATGTACCGATTTATATTCATATGAATGTAGTAAAAACGGTTATTACAATATTACAAACAGACACTCTAATTTTATTTATATGTATAGATGTATAGATTACTTACAAAATGGAGAGGGTGGTATATTTTTACGCATAATAAAATATTAAAATATCCATCAATACTAATATTACACCTATACTAATAAGTCTGTTTGTTCTGTCACCATTTCACGAATTGTACCGTAAAGATGGACTTACCTACTTCAATGCAACTGTGGTAAGGCAAGAGGACTACCATGGGCCTTCATTAGTATAAATTAGTATTTTAAGTGTATTTGTTGAAATCGGGACATATTGAATTCTAATGTAAAAATGTATGTATATATTCAAAATGACCCCTATGCAATAAAAAATATATTTTTATAGTATAGGGGTTAAACGAGCTTGCGGCTAACCTGATGGTAACTGATTATCACCGCCCTTGAGCACCCGCAACACCAACGGAATTACAAGTGCAACGCTGGCCTTTTAAGAAGGAATTAGCTCTTTTTTTCATGGTTTCAATATCGTATCAGTTCGGAAATAGCATTGCAAGGTGATTGTACAAATGTACATACAATGTTGTTCCTCAGTGGAAGACTTCCATTGATCCAAATGACCCGAATGGTATTTTAAATACTAATATATATATATATATTTATATATATTCTTTTAACTAAAATTGATCCTTAGTCTAAAACCCCGTTTTTCACCATTTTTAAAAATACACTGTTAGTTATATAATATATACTAAATATGAAGTATATTATTCTATCTGAATAAAGTCGGGATAAACGAGTAATTAATGTATTATAAAACATATATCAATGCAATTTACTACGTGACTGAATATTAAAAAATATATATTAGGATATTTCTACGCTAATTCATGACAACTTGAATAAAGCCGAGATAAACACAAATTATTGAATTACAAAACATATATGAATATAATTTGCTATGTGATATTAAAGAATATATATTAAGATATTTCTACGGTAATTCATGAGAGCAATACCGAAGGTTTTAGCTAGTATATCGATAAGGATTATCACCATAATAATCTTCGCAAAAGGGATCCAGAGAGAGCTTTGTTCATGGATATTAATGATCGACAAATAATTATAGTGACGTAAGCAGTTCTAAGAAAATGTATACACAATTTGCGTCTATATAATTAAATCATGTTTATTTATTTATAGGGAAACTATAATAGTATGTAATACTATATCTATGACATCACATTCATTGTGTATAATCTGTAAATTATTTTAATTCGACACTAGCTACTCGTCGCGGTTTCGCACGGGTGTACATGTATTATATATATAAACCTTCCTCTTGAATCACTTCATCTATTAAAAAACCGCTTCAAAATCCGTTACGTAATTTTAAAGATTTAAGCATATATAGGGACGGACAGACAGCGACAGCGACTTTGTTTTATACGTAATGATGATGATGTAAAAAATACGGAAAAATACAATTAAACGGTCGGCTTTTTCAACGGACTTCAAGAAAGTAGAAGGTTATCAATTTGAGTACATCTTTCATTCTGTAAGTTATCTTAAAACACTTTTCTACTTTAACTGATTCTGATGATTATTTTTCTTTAAATTTGTATGGGACATGAGCAACTGTCTAATCTTCTTATATCGTCCCACATAAATTTAATCAATTTCAGACCAGTAGTTTTTCAGTTATGCTTAATAATACCATTGAAGTCGGTTTACTCGTAGACATAAACATGATATTATTTTCTAGTGTGATACCAACATCGTTCAACAATGTTAAATCGATTAAGTATTAAGTTATAGAGTGCGTAGCGGTTTCTATGTTGACTGTCGCATGCATCGTCCTTGTTAATGTTTATTTATTTAGAACAACATTTATTTAAAAGAGCTACACTCAATTCTTTTGCACATTCTTCTTGTGATGTGTCTGTGTGCTGTAAGCGTGGTAGAATCAAGAAAATATGACTATTCAAAAGTTTTTATATTATGTTTATGAATACAATTGAATGTGATATGAATACAGATTATTTCTATTTATTTTTCTTTTGTTATCTGTAATGTAGTTGGTTGATAATCCGATGTGTTAATTATAATTACTATTAGCTTTGTGAGATCGGTACAGATAATCACTATTGTGTTATCTATGCCTGGCGTGAATACGTGAATAGTAATACCTGCATAGTTGTATTCAGATTAATCTCTAATACAATACGAGAGGCATCTCCTTAATTAGCTCTCATGAATAGCAATGAGGGAGCGATGGAAGGTATACCTAGTGTGTTATGTGACGTTTTCTTAAATATGATGGAATTTGCAAAGTGCATTGTAGTTTAGTGGATTACTGCTTTAAACTACAATCAAGAGGTCGTGAAATCAAATCTGGTAGTTTTCCAGTAAGAGGATGGAGGAGGCTTTCACTCATGGGAGCAAACGAAAAACAAAAGAAACAAAAAAGGAAAGAAAAGAAAAAACTAAAAATATGTGTTGAATTGAAGAATAAAGCTATGTATAATAAAATAATAGTGTTATTAGTATACATGAACATGAACGTGCAGTTTCATCCCCTTCTATGAAGGGGTGAAACTGCACTCATCTCTCGGGTTTATTTGGTTTGGCCTTTTTACTCATCGTTCTTGGATAAAATTGGTAATACGAAAACCAAGGATAGAAGCATATGTATATATTAATAATTGCATTGAAATAAATTATAAAAAGCACATTGTACGAATTTATTTAAGATAAGGTCAGATCGCTAAAAGTATAAATGCAATCACTTACAGATGCAGTATTTAGTAGTCTATAAGAATAGAAAGAGACAAAGAGAAAGAGAATTTTGTTAATTTGTGAAATTCTTTCAAAGTTTAAAAGGTACATTATACCAGAGTCGCTTTATGTTATGTTAAAACATACAAAACTCATAAAGTTATGTATACCTGAGCAAAGACAGGATGAATCACCTGTAAAAAAATTCTAAAATTCTTTCAGTGTTTCATAGTTATATTATTTCAAATGAACATATGTTATGTTCAACTGCGGCGACAGTAACTTAGTATTTCATATTTTTGAAATTACCTATCCACAAAGTCCCTAGTCAAACGCTTAATCTGTTCTTAGAAGTGATCCCCCAAATAAAGTAAATTCGCTAATAAATTGATATGCAATTTCATTAATAGTAAAGCAATTTTAATGGCGTCCGTCAATCTGTAAAGCAGTAACGTCAGTATTTTGATGGCCTCAGTAAAAATCTAAGTGTTGGCGAATTGATTGCCGCAGAATGTCTTAAATATTTTTATGGCGGTACTTTCGCATTGTTGGCCACGATAAAGAGCACGCAAGAACTTTAATAGAGATTGGTGCCAATGTTGTGGGGATTAATAATAATAATCCTGGACAATTTACACAGCGACATGTATTCCCAAGCCAAGCAGAGCTTGTCTTATACTTGAGAACTATACTATCAGTTCTCTAGTAATAATATCGTCTATCTAATAGTAATATACACAGAAAACTTCTAGACTGATACAAACAATCGTATTCATGAAAACACATATTTCCGTGCAGAACCGTCACCGTCCATCCGAACCGAAACCGAAACTAAACCAGTGATTGTTTCAACAATCTTGGGAAATCATAAATATTGTTTGTAATATTTCATTGTACAATAAAAACACTTACAATTACATTATACAACGATTTTAAGAAATAATATATTGGCCTGATGCAGATTTAGTTATAACCAAAAGTTAGTAATAGAAAATAAATCATAAAACTAAATAAATTTTAGAATAATTTTGAAAACATTCTACAAATTGCGCATTCATCAACTTGAATGAAGAATCACAATTTATGTTCAGAATGCCACTTCGTTTCTTAATGATCAGTTTAATTTCTTGAATATTCTACCCCATTTTTGGTTTCGTGTAGCCTATACTGACGTTGTATATTAAAAAATTTATCATTTAATTTAAATTTATTCCAGTATGCTCTTCTTTTAAGGTTATTAAAGTTTATAGTTTTGTTGTTTGCTCTAGCCTTTAAATTAAAAAAAAATATCTTCGATTATCGCGTGCATTCCAATTTTAAAATATTGAATAATATTTTTATAAAGAAACACAGTTGGTGCATAGAAAACAGCAATTGTTCCAAACAACGTTTAACAAATGTGGCTGAAATTGACGTTTCGTTCTATTTATTAACTTTTACACTTTTTGTTGCAAGTGATTCGATTTAAAATTTTCCACAGGTCAAGTAGAATTTTTCAATATAAAATGATGAAAAGTTTTTGTAACTTTCTTTTACTAACTGTTCATGTTTATAAATATAAAAATCAATATCTTTTAACAGTCTTGATATTCTGCCTTTTAAGTGGAGAGATTCAATTCAACTATGTTAGTATAGTATGATTTTTATTTATACTAGCAGTCACCCGTCTTTGTCCGCTATTTTTGAGATACCTACATCTGTACTAGTAATATAATCTATCTTCGTCTCAAATGTTATTAAGTTCACTTTCATTACTACACTGAACCACTCTGTAGTGATGAAAAGTTAACAAGCAGACATACATTTAGATAGACAAACTAGCGTTTATATAAGTATACTATTGTATGGATGTATGTATTATATTATCTGCCTGCCTTGATGGTCTAGCGGATTTGCACACCATCATACTTTCTGATAATCGCGGGTTTGATCCCTAGCACGGTGCAAATATTCATAAGTATGATTGTATGTATTGATCTAAACGTTTTCTATGTATGTTATGTTACATATAGCTTAAGACAAGATAGTGCTATTTGAATATATAAGCATTATATATGTTTTAAATAAGTTTTATTCTATTAACAAGAACTATGAAGCTAAAACACACACTCTATTCATTTCAGCAATTAAATTATGCTCGGTTCGTTTATTCAAAATTAACGCTACGTTTAAGGTATACAGTTTCATCTGTATACAAGACGACGTACAGTGTATCTCGTTAGTCTAATACACTGGTTCTCAAACTTAAAAAAATATAGAACCGCAACATATTTTTTTACATAATTGGAACAAGTTGACATGATTCCTAATGGCAAATAACCCTACACATGTATTACCATTCCGGAAGACCTTTTTTCTTTAATGATGATAATGGAATGATGCATCCACCTCCGCTAACGGTTTACGCTGGCGGTACTCCAGTGGAGGATGATAATATGAGCATAAGGTCAGATCAGTCAGCCCATCGTGGCAAATTCGTTGAACTTAGCACAATGGTTTCCAGGGGAACCGCATGGAGCTACCTAATGTACTTGTCATGGTACATTGTTAGGAACAGGGTTATCAGTCCACATTACTAACAATTCCCTTCGCCCATTCTGGAGGACTATCATGTTATTTTAGTCACTTATCTCCATAAAAACCAAGCTGCTTGGCGGCTGATACGCATACATGAGAATGCGGTACCCACGCAAACTACTTTCGTCAAAGTACACCTCTATTAAAAATAGCAATTAGTTTTTTACCCTAACTTGTATAAAATTTACTGGAACTCCCTGTAACAATTCGATGTTAATAGGAGGAGAGGATAGAAGAAAAAGAAAATGTTTTTATTCATCCTGAGAATATAACTTAGCATCGCATAACTCAGCATAGCATTCTTATTGTTTTAGTTAGAAAATGTAAATTTATCGATAATGATAACACTGATGATAAACAAATTAAACAAGAAGTTGGAAGGAAACTATACCCAACAAATTGTAGATATATCAGATGTTGCATCAATACTCGATAATTTCTTTATTCACCCCGCCTGCGATGGCAGTCAAGAATGGATGGAAAACATGTTATTTTTATCATATAACGGCTTAGTTTTTGTAAGGCAGAGTTCAAATATAGAACCCTTGTCACAATTAGAACAAAGTAATATTTCCAACCTAACACTCTTACAACAATGAGTCAGGGTTGAAATTCTCAGTAACATGCTTAATAACCTTATATTCCTAGAGATAGTATGTAAAGAACATTGTATTATCATCGCCACAAACTTGGAAATTGAGGAGTCCTGTGAGGGAGCGATAAGATAGCACAATGTGGGAACCGTAATTTTGTCCCTTAACGCCATTGTCACGTGGAGAAATTAATGATCTTCTACTTAACGACGCTGTCAATATGGTTTTTGTTCAGTTTCAGTTAAGTAAGGCCGTCTATTTTAGGATTATTAAAATCAAAATTCTTTGCATATTTTTTACCGTAATATATTTAATTTTATTATACCTACATTTTACAACCCCTTACTATTATATCACTGTTATACTCAAGTATCTCACTATAACCTATATAAGTATTTGCATGCTGACCAGATGGTTTGGTATACGATTTTTTTATGTCACTGCCATAATAAAACATGCTGGCTGATGATAAATATTACAGCGCCAAGGACATCACGGAAAAATGCAACGTGGTCCTAATTCCTAATTATAGTCAAATACTATAATTAGGAATTAGGAATAATTCATTCAATAAGTGCAGAGATTCTCCCCATAACTGTCATATATTTCCCCACTCATAAACTGCAGTATAATTACATACTCGTATTAAAGTAAACCCTGCGAACTAATACAATTAGATAGTATATTTCCTCTATTTTTAGTATCTGAAATCTTGAACTTTTTTATGATTTTCATTGATATTCTTCAGTAAAACTTCTACGATATCTATTTAAAAAGAATTTACTTGTTCGCAAATCAAATATAAGGTAATACCGTCTATATTCCCTCAGTATAAGGTATAAATTGAATCTGATCACGTATTTCAGCTAGAATTGTGATTTCACAAATTCTTGATACCATTTCAGAGGATTCGTACGAAACGCTATCTGTACGATGTAGATACGTTCAGATTGTGGGTTTCTTTTCAGTTTATTTTCTTTAGCGTACTTTAAATCAACTTGAAAGGGAACAGGTTAATTCGGTATTCATGATGCATAATATATGGTATCACAATTATATTTACGCTTTTAATTGACTGCATTTAGTCAGACTTCTTTTTATTTTGTTGAGTTCTTACTTTTGATTCTAGTAAATAATTATTTCATATCCCACTAAGAGAGTATTTTCAATAGAAACGATATACGAAAACAAATAATTGGACTGTAGATATAAAATTACTTATTTTTTAAACCCAAACATGTACTGTTTGCTTACAGAATAAAATAAATAGACATCTATATTTTATCGCAGTATTTTTACTCTCATATATGTCAGTATTTTATTAATACTATTATAATATATTTACATAGGTATTTCAATTAATAATGAACTTAATCCAGTATGAAATACGTATGAATTTTAATTCATGTCATGCTAGACTGATGATGTACACATGATATACGATTCAATGATATCACATCCAGCAATATCAGCTAGAGGACAGCTAATATCAACTAACAACTGAGTTAATCAATTGATCAAACATTGTCGGTGTGTTTGATAGGAAATGCAAGTGGAAGCTGTCGCCTATATAGACACTTGACCAAAATCGATGGCAATTGAAAACACCGATAGTCATAAGACATTCGATGCGTGATTTATGTGTCAAAAATCATATTTTACTAAAGTGTCTTTGTAGAGAGTGGTTTGAGTGAGAAAAATTTTACAGTTATAATAAACCCGGACAATAAACACAACGCCATCTAGTTACAAGCTAAGCAGAGCTTATGTGATGGGTATTAAACATAGAGACTAATAATTATATGCTTTTTTTTATAAATACATACATAATAGGAAGCACACAGACCGATATAAACAATCCTACTCATGAACACAAATTTTTGTACTGTGCGAGGACCGAACCTGCGACCATCGGAAGTAAGGCAGTGTGCTAAACCGCTAGACTACATAGTTCGTCAATATGTGGGTCATGTGAGTTAATAGATCCCTAATTGTAGTTTATAACATGTTCTAATGTAACGTAAAGCACGATTTCAGATTATAAATATTCAATGACATCTAGAAACATCGCTCTTTTTACTAATCAATATAACATTGAACCTTGTTGTGACAATGTTGACCATGAGGGGATTGTAAGTAAAGAGGACAGTTGATAACACTGCTAATATATAGTACATTGTTTGTCGGCTTGACCTCCATGCGGTTCCCCCTTTCCCCGTGGAAACCACCATGATAAGTTCCTGGTGAATTTGTTACGATGGGCTAACTGATCTGACCTCAAGCGAATCATCCTCCACTGGCCAGACCAGCATAAACTGTTAGCACCAATGGCTGTACCATTTCATCGTTACCCACTGTAAAGCAGTGACTGACAATACTCTCCGAGAGTCAAACTCGTCGCCTGAATTACTAATTACTTAAATTTGCAACGAGAGCTACAGCATGTTCAATAGTTTATTCACATGGTACATATAAAAAACGGATACTTTCATTGTTAAAAATAATTGCATGATAATAAAAGTGTAAATTAAAATACATTTAGGTATTTTAATTTACTTTGAAAAAATGGCTTTGAGAATACAGAGATATATTTCTTTTATTTTTTTTTATAATTAATATTGATATTTTACTATAATAAAGTACAATAATAATGAATAATATTATTGTTAAATTTATAAATTTTATATAGTTAATATGAATATAAATTTGCATGCTCGCCATGTAGCTGAATACATAACAATGTATAATGTATATTCAAAACAAAAGTATGAATAAATAAAAAAATAAGAAAAATAAAGGTTACAACTATTATTACCGTTACGAATTACACAGAGTTTTTCTAACATAAAACCCCATTACACGTGGCGAATACGGTTTTGATCGTTTTTCTATCGTCCCGAACGCTGACGTACCTACCGCGACATTTTTCATCAAATACTTGATTACCTCGGAATCGACTGTCAGGTAATATAAAAATCCAATAGCAGACTGATTATGTCGGATCAGTCAGGTGGCCATTGAGCAGCACTTGTAGCGAGCATGATTGCCTGCAAATGAATGTCGATGGGGCGAAATGAATTCATCAGGTGCTACGCTGCTTTGCGTCAAAGTTTATTAGATCTGTGAAGCCAATCATCTAAGAACAAATGTTATGTACAATTTGATGAAAATTTATGAGAAAAGGAAAATTTATTTCAAGACAATAATAGAAATTGTATGATTAAATGTTATGTATAATTTGATGAAAATTTATGGAAAAAGAAACATTTATTTCATAAGACATATTAAATAAGAAATTGCGTGATCCTCGAATTTTTCTCTGTATTATTAAAAACTGGAGAACGAATATCAAAACACTCAGACCGTCAGTCAGTTGTTTAGTATAGGTATACAAATTGGTCCATCTAAAAATAGATCTTAAGGCATAAACGGAAAATACATAAAACTATCTGCAGTCACCTGAAAAAACTTTCGTCTACTATTTCATCTCATTATTAATTCAAATATAAATATGTCAAATATTATACAGATCTGAAAACGAAATAGACAGACATTTTCATATTTATGATGTTAGTACGGAGGAATTATAACTATGTAAATAGGTACCCAATAATCACACCTAGAGCCATAGACTACTAAGTTAATAAAAAAGAAACAAAGATTATAAAACAATTATGTTTCTTTCTTTTTTATTAAAAGTTTAATGCATAAATATAAAATTAAAGGTGCATGGTTGACAAGATATAAACTATATTTTTTTATTATTGATTACACTACGTGTATTGAATAAACATATGTTGTTTGTTTTTTTCTATTCTATTCTATGAAAGTAAAAACATAATGGTTTTAATAATATAAATTCTGAACTTTGCAACATTTAATGTAGTACGAGACCAACACCAAACCAAGTTTTAAAAAGAGACATCAAATTCGGTGTAAAATTAATAAATATAAGTCACAAAATACATAAAATAGTTACCTGCAGTTGAATCAAGATTAAGAATCTTCTTTTTCATGTTGGTTAATTATTTACATAACAAATCTAACCGGAGTCGAGAATCTAACATAAATAAACACTTTTTAACTAATTATACTGATTGATAGAATGAAATTTAACATTCATTCTTTCACTTAAAAATGTTAGAGATAATATTTATTTTAGAAATATTTCATTTCCATTTGGATTGAGAGATACAATGATATATACAATGATATATATATACAGGATGATACGACGCACGCGCGCGATTTGGTATCTTGTAATATATGCAGTACTAGTTGTACCCGCGACTTCGTGTGGGTGAAATAGTGACTTTGGAGAGCATTTTTAACATTCGTAACCCAAGAAAACTAAAGAAAAAAGTTTCATTGTTCTAGCTTCAAAAATGACAAATTTACATCTCCTATTTTAATATACCCCAAGAGTCAAGAGTGAAATTTATACAGAATTTATATTTAATCAGTAGCCTAAAAACTAGGTTTAAGGGTTTAAAAATCATCTCTCATCTCCCCTTTCAACCCCTTTTACGCATTAAAAAGTAGCCTATGTCCTTTCTAAAGATTTCACATTATTTCATCTGTGTACCAAATTTCATTTAAATCCATTTTGTAGTTTTGGCATGGAAAGCTGATAGATAGACAGACAGAGTTAATTTCGCATTTATAATATTAGTAAAGATTTCATTTGTAAACATACTAGCGAATCACCTTAGATTCACGCGGATGTACAGTATATGTGACGAAGGTAGTATAACTGTATAGATGTACAACTTCCTGTTGGGTGCTGCAACATCGGCCACGGTAATGTACCTGTCCCGCCTACACTATGTAGGCGGGACAGGTACATCACAGCCACCAAGGAGCGGGACTTTGTCCTCAACATACGTACCAGGAGGAATCTGACATTGTAGGTGATGCAACTGGAGTTGAGTAACAATACTAGTTTCAAGGCGTTTGTGCCCCGGTCTCCATCAACAAGCTGCCCACCTTTATGAAGGAGGACTATTGGCTCTACCACGGCAGTTTTCCGTCGTCAGGGTCGTGACTACAGAGAAAATTTATATTCATATATTTATATTACTTATTATTATGATACCTGTATTGTAGGCCCGTATGGTAGTAGTAGCATTAAATAAATTTATTAATAAAATAAAACATGTAAAAACAGTATGAAAATCCGCTGCGTGTTTTAAAAGTAGTAAATGGAGAAACATTAGATACAGACCGCTATTTTATTTATTTTCGTACTGTTTATATATACCGAGTTAACACAAAATTACATATTTTCAAATGGGATTTCCTTTAAAAGTAGAACCAACATTGACTTGACAAACGGTTTTGTTCTTAATACGATTTACTTCCGTGTTAATCTCATATTTCCATTTATCTCAATTAATGCCTGATTTTTGAGTAAAACAAAACATCAATGATATTATCTTGTTGATCGTCGGCACGAAGACATTTCCATCTTTATCTTCTATAGAGATTTGTACGAGATATTAAACTACGGAAATCGGTCAAAATACAATAATCTACGACGTTAAAGAACAAATTAGGCAGATATACTCCATCTCTCTGCCTACCCATTTCACTTGGTGTCGCCTCTCCTTGTTATTTTTGGTTAGGCACATCTGTCCTGGGCCTTAGAGTCTTTTCTTTGTTTTCTTTAAGTCACTGTATACCCAACTGCTAAGTCAATAGGAGTCTGCCTCGTCTCTTTGGGCATGTGTCGAGGGTCAAGAAAGTGGGCAAATTTACAAGATTTTCTATTCTGCTTACAGGAGCAAAATATTTTAAGATTGGCAACCCTGAATTCAGCATGTTACAAGATTAAGCTTTACAAATAAATTATAAACATAAAATCAGTATCTGCAAGAGACGTTCTTTATAAAGATTGCTACAGAAATGTACTCATACGTTAATATTAAATAAACAGTTCGTTTCCAAAGTAATCGCCGCTCACCGTACAGAGGGTGTCGGGTTTGTCTTGCATAAACGTAATAACATAAAATTACCCTTTAATTAAAGCATTGTTCTATAATAGAACATCTGTTTGTAAAAGTGTTTTAGACTATTGCTATTTGAGTTTTAGTACCCAAATACATATTTCAGATAGTCAGCACCTCTGTGTTACTTTTATTTTGGCTACCGAGCAGCTGCTTTGTAAGCTGTGTTTCAGTTGAAGGTTGAGAGATGGCAGAGGGTAGAAAGGTATAACAGACCTCTGCAATAGCAATGCAATACACGATAACATGATTACTGTGAATCTATTACCTGTATATATCAGTTTTCAAGGATCTTACGAGGTCCAACTGCCATAAAGTATGTACATCAGTTCCGAATACTCTTCAGAAGTAATAATGGAGGGCATTCACAAAAAGGGGACGTTGTGTATGATTAAACAAAAGTATTATAAAGGTACTTCGAGTTTTAGAAGAGCCCTTAACCGTTTCTATATTCCGGAGTTTTAACCTGTAAATAATGCATCCACTGAATAGTTGGCAAATATAAACAAAGTAGGAATTGGTTACCCAGTGGAAAGCATTTGAGGGTTTGCTTAAACACTTATGAATAATTTAGATACTATACATTTAAAATTAGCTATAGGGTAATGGAACTGAATGGAACTATTTATAACCTGTCATAATTAAAGAGGGGTGTTATAACTTTATCTGTGATATTCCTCGATTTGTCCTCTGCTATCCAAAACCAGTTTTCAGTGCAGGTTATATAATTTTCAGTAGAGACGTTAATTGAGTTTCGAATATTCGTCGGGGACTATTTTTTTTATTATTTCATTTGAACTCGAGAGATGTGTAGGGGTATATATAGACTTTTTTGAGAGATATCATAGATATGTTTGAATAAAATAAATCCTATGTTTATCCTCGTTATGCTTTATTTTTTTACCTTTATGTCAAATTCCCAAGTTAAACAGAGCAGTTATAAGTACTAACTCTTAACACAAGCTCTGTTTAACTTGGGATTGGTCTAGTGATCATTTATATAAATACATACATATACATAGAAAATACTCAGATAGTTACTAACTATCTTACTCATGGACACAATATTTGTACCATCAAGGATAGGAACCCGCGACCATCGGATGTAAGGCGGTGTCCTAAACCGCTAAACCACCGAGACCGTCAAAATTTAAGTCAAGATATACGGAAAATACGTTTTCCAATATTGAAGTAACAAAATGTACAGCAGATAGCTTTCATATGTATTTCAGATTCCTCCGCAACTGTGTACGTACATTACATTAATGTAATTCAATGAGCGAAACCATATGTCCGATTCCCACATTAATTAAAGAAGTAATCGCTACGATATATTTAATACATGTGCAGTGCAGTTTGATTTTATATAAATGCCTAGGCTTTACCCATTGTTGTTGTCTGTCACAATGTTTATTTAATATTAAAGTTCTGTATACAAAAAATATATAATAAAATTCTTTAGAAAAATACAATATATGAACTATAAAATTATATGGCCAGTACGTGAACAACACCCGTGACTTTATCTGTTTATTTTGATAATAGATATACAATAATCTATGTTCATTTCGAATTTCATTAAGATCATTGAATTTAAGTCGTAATAAAATTAAATTGAAAAATGGCAGTGATAAGGTAACAAACAGACAGAATTACGCATTTATAGGTTGGATTGATTGATAAAATCTATTGAAAGCCGCTTATTGGACTTTACACTATCTTATCTTGCAAGTAGGACCATATAGCTCGCAATAAGCGTGGAATAAATTTCATAAAACTTGGTTAAATAGTTCCAAAATTTATATATAACATTATAAGGATACCTTTAAACATTATAAGGATATATTGAGTGATAAATTATATTTGATAAATGACTAAATTATACACTAGGGACTCCGGCTGACAGTTCTTTTATTTGGTTAAGAAATCTTCCAATAACATTATCATACAATTTCTGAACTGCATTTTATTATATATCAATCGGTACATATATATTGTAGAATGCACCTAGAAACTACTAGAGTCAATAAATATCGGAAAAGTTGTCAATTCTTTGCAGAACACTTCTTCACACAACATTGCTCTCCATGAAATGTAGGATTCAATTCAAAAATAATTGCATATGACTTAAAATCTATCGCAGATCACATATCGACAAAAAAGTAATTCTGCACTGCACTGTATAAAAATTTCTCCGAAGCTTTAAAGCTTAAAGAGCTTTCGCCGTATGAAGTAGAAATTCACTGTGACACTTTTAATTCACTAGATTAACTTGTATGCATCAGCGAGTTGGTATTGAAATTTTTTATATAATCGGTTTTAAATTACCTTTTCTTCAAATGAAATAGGATTTAGAGTATTTGTTCTCTTAAGTTTCAAACCTCTTATTCACAAAAGACTACTAGGACTTGTGGACTAATAAAGTATTTTATACTTATTAGTCCACAAGTAGTATTAGTAATCTTTATACACGAATTCACCTACTATAGTTTCTCTGTTGGTATTTTTTATTAATATTGTACTTTACTGTAACCGAACAGATGTTCCACTAAATTACTCAATTCGCTATCATGTATCTTTAAATAGAATGTATTTTAAATTTAAGTTGAATGTATTCAAATGATGATATCAAAATTACATTTAATAGTTTTTATAAAACCTTTGGAATACAAACTAAAATATTTATCGAAAATAATGTCAGTTATCTATACCAATATTATAAATATGTAGATATTATATTAATTCAGAATATTTATGGTACTACCAATCCGATAAGAATTTTTTAGTAGTTGGATACCTCATTTATTACAGAAGGCTATATAAGATATTGGTTCTTATATAGTCTTCTGTAATAAATCACTCTATAACCATACGATCTGAACAAATTTCGATAAAAAAGTGTATTTTTATTAAAGAATTTTTATTAAGCTCCAATTTAATTTTATATAGTCTAATGTCAAATCTTAATAATAATAGTTGGCGATACTCTTTCAATATAATTACTTTTATTCATACTCAATTTTCATTGATATTGTAATTCAATTGTTACTGTATTATTAAATAATTGGCGTAACTTCAACAATTTCATTTGCCATTGTTACATCTTATTCAATTAGAGGCTTGATACGGAGTATCTAATTAGGTGAGATATTGAAAATGGTCGATACCAATGAAGTTGGAAACGGTCGGTAATACAAGTGAGTGAGTCCCTTGTGTGTTGCTAAATTCAGATAGATGACTTCTACCTTAATAGTCATAATTACAATTAGTAATTAGACTTACTGAGCGAAGAATTTGGTCAGTAACTCCAAGCTTATATGTATAATAAAAGAAATCATGTATTTTGTTTTTTTTAAAGAAAAATAGTATATTATTGCGACTTTTATCCTAAAAAACGTAATCAGAGGTATTGTAATCTGTTGACGTCGTGGTAGATTTCAGGGTAATATTTCCCTCGGTATATTTCAATCCAACGTAATAGGAAACGAGTCTACCAGTGTCTCGTGGGTTAATTCGACTTGTTATCGATATTTATATCCCTAGAGTATCATCCTAAATTATAAATTGACACGTTACATGTAATAAGTTTTTTTGCGTCAGTCATATTTGAGCATAGGACTTTTCGAAATTAATCCATTGACGACGGTGCTCTCCCAAATATTAAAAAAAAATAGTCACGTATCCAATTGCCATTTCCTTTTTATTCAAACTTGAAGTGGACAGACAAAAAATAGATTTTTATAAATCACGATAACAATCCATCATGTGGAGCATTACGTTATTTCTCATTATTGATAGAATATATAACTAACCTCAAAGTTACCTAATCAAGTTCTATTAGGATGTAGCGTAGGGTAGCTAGTCTCCACTACTTCGGCTAATATAAGATTTAACTTTAGTATTGCAAGCATCCGGATTATCTCAAACTTTACGGTTGAGTTCTTCAGCATAGTGGTCAAAGGGTAATCCACAATATACAATAGTTAATAAGAAATATTATATATATGTATACAGACTTATGGTAAGTGGTCGATATTCGATCATAATTAAATTAAATTATTCAACACTATTAAGGATTTATTTCTTCACAGATCCTATAGCAAACATAGGCAATAAACAATATATCTATTCTCAATTCGGCCACAGACTTTAACCATTAAACAAAAGAGTATATTTGCGTGTGTGTCTCAATTACATGGTGGTGCGTGTAATTTTTTTTTTATTGATATAATGTATTTATTGTGACTAATTAAAAAAAAAAATAGAAAACCAGATGAAAAGAAGCAGACATAAGACGATGTTTAGAATAAAATTGTTGGTAATACAGAAAAAAATATGTTATAAAACTGTTCTAAATGAACCTTAATACAATTGAACCTTCCTGAAAAGCACTCTGTCGATAGGTAATTGGAAACTGCATGAAAATCTGTTTAGTAGTTTTTAAGATTATCGCGAACAAAAAAATAGACGCAGAACCCTGTTTTATAATATGCATAGATATTTCTTAAATCAGTAAGAGTAATAATCGTAGTTACTAAAAGTTATGTCAAAAATGAAATGTATGGTTATGAAAAACTGCCTTTCCATGGATATTAGGTAAAATGTTCTAGTAAAATATCTAAGAAGCTAGCTGGTGACAGCGCAGACGGATATGGGAAAATTACACTTCAAGAAGGAAGGGCTTTAAACGAAATAAACGGCGTCGAGTTTGTAGAAACTCGGAATGACGGGAAAATGTGAAGAGAAAGAAGATGAACAAGAAGTTCATTAGATTAGAAGGGCTAAGAAGATTCTTTATTCCACTAATATTTTATTTCTACCATAATTTGCTAATATAACGTAGTAATCTGAAAAAACTTAGTTAATTACGGTATTTCTTTTTAAATACCCATATTTTTATATTTCATACTTTATTCTACTAACATATTTATTCCTATAATAATTTGGTAAATTATAACCGAATATAATGATTTTAGTTATTAAAATTACGTAAAGTATAGGTAGGTATATGTATAATATTGGTTCATAAAATAAGTAGTAACCATAACATAGTAATCTGAAATAACTTACTTAATTACGGTAATTGTTTTCTTTTTTTAAATTCCCATTAAAAGTATGTGCGCTTTCCACCATATACGATATTAATATATTAACTTTTTAAACATAAATTTTATGCCGCATAAATTTGAAAGTAAACTTACCTGGTATAGAAGCATGTCTCCTCATTTTCGGTGATGATGTGTTGAATCACGGACGCTCATCAACTGGCCAGCGAAGACTTCGGCACAAACACACGCCAACTCACTGTGAACACCTGACTATAACAAACACTAAAAATTAAATGAACCTGAAAATATTAATAGGAAATTAAAAGAAAATCTACTAATTTAGGAAAACACGCGTCGGAACTTGTTTTAATTATTTTTGTTTGTAACTCGCCGGGTAACTTCTTGCACGTGCGCGCCTTACGCCCTTACGCCGGACCGAACCGTATCGCAGGCGGCCGTCTCTGCTTCTGGGCGGGCGGAAGGCTACGCCTGACGCTAGGCGGCGGCGCGACGCGACCGCCCTAGGCGCGCCCGATACCAGGACATCAGAAATCGCGAGGAGCTATCAGTACACGTGCGTCGGGACGCACTGCGCATGTCCGGGAAAGTTTGAAGAAAGTACCGAGTGTGAAAGAGATCGACGCATGCTGAAAATAGGGGTGCGCAAGGGACGTACATCTGTGCTAAATCGGGAAGCGCCAAGCAGTCTGTGGATTTGACGTTGATTTGGGCGTGTTTAGAATGGTATAAGTGAAATTCTGTTTAGTAGCCTTAGTTACTAACATCTAAGCTACATTTTGTGACATGCCAGTTGTAGTTCTTGTCATGTATGTAATTTAAACAGTTTCTGAACTTACTACGTATATAACGTTATGTACATATTAGTTTTAAAGTAGACAAGTAATATTTAAATTTATACAATAATTATAATATACAGTCAAGTATTACTTGTATAAAAATACAAGTCCATACAAAAATTTGAGACTGCTGTATTTTTTATAAAACAAGGTATCATTTTTAATATTTATAGTCCCAGAAGTTGTAAACATCATTATACAATGATTTTAATTATTTAATGATTCGGCGGATAATAAAAAAATATTAACCTAATTCTCAGGTAAATTAAGAGGTAGTAAAAGCTCAATATGAACTCCAAGCAACAATTTACTAATGCGAAAGTTTTATAAGCAGCTGAGGCTTCACTTAACAAGAAAGCAACAGCCTATAAACAGATAATGTGATAAAAATTTATAATATATTATGTAAGGAAGTATATATAAAATATCTAAAATAATATGGATGAATAAAGGCCATATTACATACGAAATACAGCAGTCTTTTTTTAAACAAATACATGTTAATTAAAGCTTAATTAATTATATTTGTTTACATTCTAAATATATGTCCTATTTTTCTATTCAACATATAATATTAATTAAGACTTATTTTTTATTACTCTTTCAAAAATACTTTTTCTTTAATTATTGTAAATTGTAAAAAAATTTAATGATTCTCAGTGCCTGTGAGTATATGCTGAAAGGAACTTCCGAATTATAAATATATGAACATGGAAACCCAATGATTTCCAGGATGACACCAAGATCCGACGTAGTAGTGATCTTTAGACATTTCATTATTAACTTGGGGTACTTAATTAATCCTCATTGCTAACAGTTTAATTTACCACTGACGTATTACGTACACGTGCAATACAGCTCAAATTTTCATTTGTTAGCCACCGTCCTTATAATATGATAGCCTAGTACTCATAACCTTATTACTGAAATTCAAGGAAACCCGTTGCTGGGATACCTATAATTTCCGAAGGCTGAACTCAATTCAATGTGTCTTTTGAATTTATTTTTAATAAACTTATTACATAAAAATATTATGTAGCTACTGAGATTTTATATAATTTATTTTGAGAATATTTTATCCAATGAAAATAATTGAAATATTTAATTGATAGAATATGTTCTCAAATACTTGAAATATCCACCATTGTTATTAAAAATGCGAATATAATGAAAATATTAAAAAAATAGGTATAATATTAAAAAAATAGATTTAACATTAAATATACCTAAGGAGATTTTCAAATTTATTTATTTTCTTTTCAAACATATTAAAATGACTATAATATATTAAAGTACTCTCTCCATAATTGTCAATTTCAGAAAAAAAATCAATTATTTCACATACACATAAGTAGTACCTAATTGGTCAATGAGAACTACTGATGAATGATATTCCAACGTGTATCTTTTAGCGATTCATTTGAAAAATAAAGTATTTTTTAAACGAATTTCATCGAATCTGATTAGAACCAGCATTTCGACAGAATACTGAGATGACAGCTGAACGTGACAGTGACGGGCACACATCCGTTGCGTCACGGCAGTCAGTTCCCGAATCCGAAGTACTAGGCGAACATAAACTGCAGAAGTTCGACGAAAGCATTTATACAGGTGTAGAAATAGTTTCAGCTCCCACGACCGATAAAAATAGATATATCGCTCACGCTACGTGGCGCGCTAAGGCGGCGCGTTCAGTTTTAGAACAGCTCCATCTATTGTGAATACAACGGTTCTATTAATACATTTTACAGCGATGTTTTATTTGGGGTGGTCGGCATCGTGATTTTATAGTCAATGATTATCGGAATACTCTAATTATAAATTACCATCATAGTTAGTAGGTACAAATAGTTAAGCTCATCTAATATATGTACCTGTAATATGGATAAAGTTGAGGTTTGATACGTACATTTCAATAGGGTACTGGGTGGTTTAAAATTTGCCCATTTAATTTTTTAATACAATGCATACTAAGTACTACTACAATGCAATACCAGTTAGTGAATGCTTACTAAACAACCATACGGCGTATCTGACGGTAAATGGTTACCGTAGCCTATGGACGCCTGAGACAATGTGCAATTATAACCTTTACTAGATATAAAATAAAGTCGCTGTTTTCTCGTTTCTGGATCTCCAACAATAACAAAATCCGCAATCGAATCCGCAACCTTTAATAGAAGGAGCTTATTAGAGTCATAGATGACTATGGAATGGTGCTCCCGTCTAACGAGCTAACGGTTTACGCTGGCGTGGCACCAGTGGAGTATGATAAGTTGAACATGAGGTCATGTAAGGAAGCCCATCGTGGCAAATTCACCATGAATTTCTCACGATAATTTCCAGGTGGAACTGAGTAGAGATAAACCTGACATAGTAGGTCCATTAGCCTCCCCATAATACTGTAATAATGGAATGGTTCCCCCTGCTCTAACGGTTTTTTTTATCACCAGTGGAGAATAATTAGATGAAAATTCGGTCAGATCAGTTAGCCCATAATAACAAATTCACCAGGAATTTATCACAACGGGGATCGCATGGAGATTCACCTGACATTTTGTAATTAGTTCACATTACTAACAAACCGTATTACCATTGAGGCCGTCGTGTGAGTATGAACTTAAGAAGTATGGATTTAAGTATTCCCAAATAGGTATTTCAAATGAGAAAACGACTATATGATCGATATATGTACATTTCGAGCAACCGAAATGATTATTAGAACAGAACGCATGAATAAAATATTACTTCCTACGCATATAGTATGTAAAAATACACATCGAAATACAAGGTTAATCAGTATTTTTATATTAAACATATGTTAATGTACTAACAAGATACTTATATATGTTCTAGCTTAGCCAATTATATATTGTAATTATAAAAAAATGTAGTATGTACCTATGTAATATTTACATGCTCCATACAATGGGAATAAATGAAGTTGAATTTAGGATCAGAAATGCACCATCATCGTTTTTTTTTATCACAGGACAAATCACATAGCTCCATCTAGACTCAAATTAATCTAGCTCAAGCTTGTGTTATGAGTACTAGATAACTGATGCAAGTATACAGATATTTTATTTTTCGTAAATACATACATATTATACATAGAAAACATCCAGACCAATACAAACAAATATACGTATGTATATAAATCTTTATGCCGTGCGAGGAATCGAACCCGCGACCATTGGAAGTAACGGTTTGCTAAAGCACTAGACCACCGAGTTAGTCTAGTTGGGTAGAGAGGTTGTTACTATTAACGTCTCTAATAATGTAATCTTAGTAATGAACGCTATATCAACGATCAACAATAAACGAACAACTTCACTCGGTCCTCTCTAGAAAGCATCATGTTTGCTATATGATGAACTAATTAATTTAACTTTATCTTCATCCCATCAATCTCTACCAGAGTAACGCTAGTGTAGAGTAAATTAGTATAGACGGGTGCACTATTCCATACATTTCCATAACAAACCCACTCTATTTATGAGTGTATGAGTGAGATAGTATGTGTCTTAATACAGATAGTATAATCACAAATCCAATGCTATCTATAAAAAACGATAATTTTCTCGGGAAACACGTGGACATTACTAATACCGATAAGTCAACTATCCGAGACTACTAATATCCGAGAAGTCAAAACAAAAAGTAGCCTATATCCTTCGTAATATCAATAAAATATACTATATACAATAAATATATATTACTATACTAGCAGTTAAGCACACTGCCTTACCTCCAATAGTAGCGAATTCGATTCCTCGCATGGTACAAACATTTGTATTAATGAGTATGATATGATTTGAGTATTTTTTTATTTACAAACAGTCGTCTAGTACCCATAACATAAGTTCTCCTTAGTTTAGGATTTGATGATGCTGTGTTTATTGTGCTGTGTTATTATTATTAATAAATAACTATCTGTTATTATTAATAATTGTAATATATATATACAGAGATATGTTGTAAAGGGTAAACCAAGGTGACTTATGAAACTAAATAAGTTTCCCAAAGAAACATAGCGGAGTAAAAATATTTTTTAAAACAGCGCACTCTTATAAAATTTGTACAAAGTTTTTAAACTTCAAATTTTTACTTTATATCTAGCGGAAAATAGTTCGGTTTCCTGATTAGTCTACCTGGCTTCGTATACCTACGACAACTTTATATTCCAGTACTCCCACTGACTATAAATACGCTTTTATTTTAAAGTTATTGATTCGTGTAGTCGTACTAATAATTCGTTTTGATTGGTGACCGCTGTATCCTTTACACAGCTGTCAACTGAATGGCGGGCGCAACAAAAAACTCTATATAAATAGTGCGTATGCTTCCGTAAAAGAAACCAGTCAAGTGCTAGTTTGATACTCATGTTTGGGTTCTGTATCCATATTTATTAGTGTTTATAATTTTATTTATTTATTTCGCCTCACAAATAAGGATGGCAATACATATAATATTTTTATACCAAAATGCTTAAATTTATTAGGATAATCGGTTTACTGTGAGGTGCTAGTGTCTCAAAGTATGGATCATTATAGATGTATAAGTACATCTTCCGCGACTAAAAGGCTGAACGAATCTTAATGAAATTTGACGTGAAGATAGATTGTGGATATCAGCTTATTGTAGATAGAATAGTCATGAGCTATATTTTAATAGCAAAATTAAACTGTCAATATAATCATATGCAAGTTGATGAATAAAGAAAGAAGATGCAATGGTTTGAATGTAAAGGATTATTGATAATTTTTAAAGAGCGTTATATTAATATTATCGATTTGTTTTTCGATTGCCCCATGTATTTTTATTTTAATATTTTGCTATGTCCATTATATTATTATAACAAAGATAAAGTACATATTCAATTATGTCTATTATTTCTCTAGCAAACTCTGCTTAGTTTGCTGCAGCTTACACTGCATAAGTTGTCCATAATTATTCATATATGTATATGTAATTTTATGTTTGTATTTAACAAATAATACACAACATACATTAATACTCATATATCTTATTTTTTATTTGTACATATGTAATTTTGTTTGTATATAAGCAAAGCAAATAATACACAATATACATTAAAATGTAAAATTACACAAAACAAGGTAGCTTGCTCTATTTTACGCAATGTAGAGTAGCCAACAAATGTACATATATGTATATTTGAATTCTTTTGCATTAGTTTTTGCGTAATTATATAGAATGTGATATTTACATTAAATATATGATATTGTACATATACTAGTTTGCGAGCGGAATCAGAGATACTTGTACGATATGTCAAGTGACGTCACAGCAACCTTGCAACCGTTTCCTGGTGGAGAAAGGGCAGTCGCCCGTCAACCAATCAACGTAGAAATTTGCTCTCGGCGTAACATGTCGATAATTCTCTGTGTGATCTTTATTCCTTATGAAAACAAGGAAGAGATGTATTATTACGATAATGACGGATGCATTCGTGTACGTGTTTAATTTTATAAATTATCAGTGAAATTATATCAAGCTCCACACATGGTTTACTGATTTCGTTATATTTTACTTATTATTAAGTAACTTATCACATGCGTAATTAGGCCTGAGACTTCTAAGAATAATATTGAAAGAAAACATTATCTGAAATAATACTTTAGAAAATAATTAAGTTTTCAGTTTATAGATTGTTATTAAACTGTTTGATGTAGGTCTGGATGTTTTCTATATATATTATATATGTATTTAAAAATATATATATAAGTATTTGTATCTGTTGTCTAATACCCACAACTCAAGCTCTGCTTACCTTGTAACTGTGTTAATCTTCCACGTTTATTTATTCCATTTTTTTAGTATTACAGTATTATTACAGTTAATGTTAGTAAATACAGACACAAATTACACACACAAAACTAAAAATATAAATAATAATAACAAAAATAAAATTTCTGTAAAAATAAAAATAAAAATCGTCGCTGTACAATTCCATTGGAAATTACACAGCAGTATTAAACATACGAACATATTTAAATATAGTGCCTAAGTAAAATCTGCTCTCGTATGTACTAAAATACTTGTACTTATTAATCAGCATTTAAAGACTTAACTATAAATTTGAAATTGTATCATCTATTGGATATCGGAGATGATCATAATATATATTTTTTATAATGTCCTACAATATTGTAAATATATAATTGTCTTTTTACAATTTAAACTACTCAATGGATTATACTGTTTTGTTTTAGAATTTTAATAATGTCAAAAATTTATTTCCAATTAATATGTATGTATAATACACATGTGTGTATGTGTATACATATATACGACATCCTTCATATACACTTAGCATCAGTACGAAGCCGAAATGGGTCGCTATTTAAAAATAAAACACTCCTTTATATTGAACAGTCAAATAATTCATGTAACAAGATGAATTCGAATCATATTAACAAGCTAATTACCTCTCTAATCGAATGTCTGGCAATTATAATAAAAGTGTAATTAATTATTATAAATGTCACTTGATTTTAATTATTCCAAATAAACGAAAAAGGATTTGGTACACGCTGGACGGAATTATTCGGATATCCAATGTCAGTTACCGTATTTACATTAGCTATTGTCGTTTATCATGTTTTCTTTTTAGGTACGTTTAATTTTTTTTATATGTACTTTTACGAGAACTAAAATATTGACCACTTGTTTATGTATATAGTTATATACTCTGAACCAAAATATTGTGTTAAACTACTTATTTATGTATATAATATACACTATGTTTATGTAACGAATCTAGACTGAAAATATATACATTACCTGTATATTTTATGTTTAAACTATGGTATACTAAATTTAAAATTCTTATGTATCAAAAGTCTGTCATTTAAAAGTCAATTTTGAGACATTTTATTACATATATTTTATTATATATATATCAGAAGAGCAAATAAACTAATTGACTGGTGACAAGTAGCAAGCGACGCGGCGACGCCTATGTATAAGACAATATTATTATTTTATTTTATTACTATATATATATCATCTGCAATTTCAATCCCCGTTAGTATGACAGAAGATCCATCGATAAAATCATGATGTTAGCACAACCAGAATAAATATTGTATTAACGCTTGTAAAACGAAAAATAGATTTAAATATTTATATCAAAATGAATTATTGAGTACAACATTAAATTAAAATTATCGTAATAAAATCTAATTGTATCAACAAAGACTTTGCTAAATTAGTGGGCGCAACCTTGAAACGCTAGTATGTGCATGAGTAAAACTGCGCGGCCGTCGTATGGTATGGTCAGAACATACATTTGATTGAAATTAAACTAAATAAATTATATTATATCCTAATGATATTATAAATGCGAAAGCTTGTGAATATGGATTTTTGTTACTCTTTCACGCAAAAAATACTGAACCGATTTTGATGAAACTTTCAGAAATATAGCTTAGGCATCAGATTTATGTATAAGCTATATTTTTTTATTGAAATTTACGCGAGTGAAACCGCGGGCACAGATAGTAAATATATATATAATACGCCGACCCCACATAAAGGGAACATAAGGTAGAAGCAGATGGTAATGAGATTACAATTAAAAAAAATATATATATTCAAAATGATGACATTTTTCATGGATAAACCGTAATTAATCATGTAGAGGCCTCTTGCCATGTGTGCATATAAAATTATACATTCATTGCAAACGTTAACGGTTGATAATGACTATAGACAATTCACACAGAGCCATTTAGTCCCAAGTCAAGGAGAGCTTGTATTATGGGTTTTAGGCAACTGATATATAACGTCATAGTTACTTTTTTTGTAAATATTGTACAGTGCGAGCAATCAAACGTGCGATCATTGAAATTAAACCGCTAGACCACCGAGGGCGTCAAAATAAAATGTAAAACTCTTTATTGGTCATGTTTACTCCCTCTCACAGAAAGTAAATTATCTATTACATAAATTATGTACACCAAATATAAAATCAACATAATTACAAAACAGAGGTAACAATGGGCGGCCTTATCGCTAAAAAGCGATTTCTTCCAGATGTTTATATACCTATCTTACTAATATTATAAACGCGAAAATTTGTCAGTATGGATGGATGTTTGTCACTCTTTCAAACAAAGACTACTGCACGGTATTTGATGAAACTTTACAGTAATATAGCTTATATATGAGAATAACACATACGCTATAAATTAAAAAGATATTTTGTAAAATGGGCGAAATATAATGATAAAGAAGTAGAGCACAGAAGTAATTTCGTGGGTCTGCTAGTTATATATATATATTTCATTTTCTTTTTTGTAATCTGTACCGATATAGCCACTATCCGCATTCCATTAAAACGCCAACATACAACCTTCAGTGTCACTGCGCCGGTGCATCTACGTTACTACGGACCACGTGACCACGTGGCCGAGATGTTACGTTCATTCACTCGTGCGCATCTCGTGCCGACGACCTCTAATGATGAGATCGGGTTCATCCAACCGGTTATGTTGTTATAAATCTTTGAATAGACGAAAATGTGACTTATGTCTTTATGATTTAATTGCAGTATTGCAGATAACGAATGATTATTTATTATTCTAAAATTTAAATTAAGTATAACGTAGCTATATGCATCGAGTGAAATTATTGATGACGTTTTAATTATTGAAGCTTATAATCAGTACCACCATTATAAAAATAATTTGTATTCGTTTCAAACAGTTATATAGCATTACGATTTTAGATTTCATATGAATAAAGGCTTCAAATTTTTTTATATTATTTGCGCAAACACGACAGATGATATTAAATTAAATTATTGCATTTTTTCATTATTCTCACATGCCTCCATACAATAACCGTTTACCATAAGAGAGGCCGTATGGTAGATTGTAACCATAGTTATATAAAAAAATACAGAATAATTATTATAACATCCAATTATGAAAAAAACATACTGTAAACATTTATCCCTTGGTTGGAAACAAAAATGGCTGACGTAGTACAAAAAAGAACAAAGAGGCTGCGTTTGTATGATTATGTATACAATGACCTTGACTGGGTAAGTCATTGGCACTATATAAATCCGGTAAATGAATTGGCAGAAATAAGATCAACGTGAAGTGAATAAAAATGCTAATTTAACGTAATACCAAGGCTGATTTTGTATAAAATCTTCTGCGTGGGCATCACTGGGTCATCTGTTTGAGCCGCTAAGCAGCTAACTGTAAGCTGTTCGGCTGAAAAAAAACAGGAGCAGTAAAATTATAGGGTAGAGACGATAGGCCATATTCCTCCGCAATAATAATGCAACCAACGTATGCTATAGTATTTGTCAAAAGTTTTAAGTCAAAATAAGATTTTATTCATGTAGTTCAATTACAGATATTCTTAGTAAGTATATACCATTAGTGACTAATACTCGTATAGTTCGAATGTAGTCTAAGAAGCACTCGGCTCTTGTCGCTTCACGGGTAGCGAACTTTGAAGAAGAGCGAGAACAATAGATCTATGCAGTTCGCAGTAATACAGGTCATAGCACCTGACAGTAACCGAAAACCTCCAATAAAAAAAACTCATTTTAAATGAGATTGTATATATTTACAAAAAAAATCAATTGAGTCTTTAATTTAGGATAAATAGATACAATAACTATCAATATATAATAACATGTTATAATAAGAATAAAATTTATACGTAAAAAAGAAAGAGTCAGCAGACAAAATAATAAACAGACCTGTTCTTAGAAGTAGTGTCCGTGCACAAGTAGATATAACGGTACAGCCTGCCATCATTGCACTTAATCATAGGCTATTTATTTTATTGAGGGTTTTGAGCTATTGTCATTTATTAGGACCTATAACACTGTAACCGGTATAGGTCTCCGTTTTTCAAAGATCGCTACCTAGACCCGTCAGGAACAAGAATTGAGGAATATTCTTCCGAGTGATGATTTTTATCTCCTCAGGACAGAGTGTATACTTTTCAAAGGAAATATTTTGTTTATATGTACATGCATACAAGCACAAAGAATGTGTAGGTGGCGTTTCCTCTTAATTAACTTAACTAACTTAAGGACTAATTTTGCGAATGTATTTAATTATAGAATTAAGTTCTCTTTATAGTTAGAGAATTACTAATTCAAAAGTAGTAAAAATTACTACAATTACTTTTACGAAAGTCTTCAAATATTTATTATTAGTATATTTAACACAAATAATGTATTTTCCCTTTTTAACTCCTAAATATGACTATGACTGTGTAACTTAGTCGAAACTGAGAGAGGTAAATATATCTTATATATAACATTCTCGTGTTACTATGTTAGTTAACATACTCCTCCGAAACGGCAGGACCGATAGTTATGAAATTTTATATGCCTATTCGGTAGGTCTTAATACATCGTCTGAGAATCGGCCGCTATCTATCTTTCATATCCATAAGTGATAAGAGTTATCCACCCCATTTTTTTTATTTCTTGGAGAAAAAAATTATTCATATTTTTTATGTGGCTTTAAATAATATACATACAACCCTAAATTTTCACCCTTCTATCACCTCTATTTTGTATCTCTATAAAATTATTCGCGTTAAAATCTGAACTACAATTGTTATTAATTCAATTTGTCTTCTCACTAGATTTCAAACGAAATAGGCAGAAATAACCGAATTATTCATATCTTTGTTTAATACTGTACTAAATGAGTGCGTAGTTAACAAGCTGTTAGTTTAAGTCGTAGGAGCGACAATGTAATGAAGTTATAATGAAAATTATCAGTCCGCAACGGTAACCTTGTAAAATGGAGGAATATTATAGACTAATTAATAGCTTTATTAAATCCTATTGCTTTCAATTGATTGCGTATTCTAAAACGTCATGGAATAGGTAACAGACAATCACTGCAAGGTCATTTGTCATAATATGAATGTCTCTGCGCGTTGTCATATTTAACAATTTATGGATTTTAATTCCGTATTTTAGTATACAATCTAATTTTATTGCTACAACCATATATATCCAATTATACATTTCTTTAAGTTTTGTCTACTAATATTTCTTTAGTCGGTTAACAAAGAACAAAGTGAGAAACTTTGTTAATAAGTGTACTAACTATATAAATATAATGTAAAACCTATTAGGCACATTGATTGTGAAATTAAAGGTATAATCTATTATATTTAAAATAATTGTTCTTGTTGCTAAGTAACAATTAGGTATGTTTTACGTGTTACAGTGATAAAAGCAATCGTAAATTATATTTAATGATGTATATCCGCTGAATATCTCCATCAAAACATAGTTTGTTCATTAATTTGTCCATATATATCCTTGACAGTACAACTCAAATGATAAAATTTGATATAAAACTGTATTTCAAAACAAATTATCCTAATGTGTTGTAATTACGTAGACTTTGCAGATAAAAATTAAATGTAATATGCTCATAATTGTGAAATAATTAGGTATGTATCAGAGATGAAATCTTTGCTGATAAATGGAATTTTTTAACTTTAATTTTCATTCACTACGCAGTCGTACAATAGAATAACTTTTTAAAGATTATTCTTGTAATACAAAAAACATTAAATCGTTATAAAATTTGTCGACAAAACTAATATACCTTTAACAATATAGGCCCTTTAGGAATTTTAGAACCTTTAAGAATAAACCTTTTTAATTAAAATACAAGCATTAATAGACGAAGATATTACGCAATATACAATACGTAGTCAGATTAAATCTTATTTGAAATCGCTCTAGAAAAATCCAGCATCGTAAATTTTATCAACTTAATTTACTTATTACATTATATATGTCCATTATAGGTATTATCATTACAGGTATGAATAATTTATCCATAGATCTATCCCCGCCGAGGCCCGCCGCCGCCGAGTCACTTCAATCGAGTTTAGTTGCTGTGTGAATAATAAATAAATTTTAATTTGCAACGTTTCTAAAATTGTAACACTTCCCGTTCAATTAATGTAATGTTGTTTAATATGTAAATTGTAGCAAATTTTTCAAACACACTTTTTTCGGTCATTAAATTTAAATGATTTGAATCAAGAATGTCGTTTATTTTTTTTTAAATTGTATCAATTGGATATACTGTTTGATTAATGAGGACCAGTATGCCACATGATTGCTACATATGGTGTTATTGTACATAGTTATGTACAAGTCAAAAATCTGTCATTTAAAAGTCAACCTTGAGAATTAGATTTTACAACATAAATCAAAATAGCAAACAAGCCAATTGTCTGGTGACGAGTAGTAACCGACGCATATCTATATATATAAAAATATATAAGTTAAACCGTACAGTATATATAATATAAGCCAATTATTATAATATTACATTACAACTTACTATAATATTATTATATAAATAATATTATAGTAAGTTGCCTGAATGAAATAAATATACAAGAACGCAAGAACAGCACCACGGACATCAAGTTATGATGTCTTTAGTATCTCTCATGCATGACATGGAGATCAAGATGTTATGCCTTTATCTCCTGTAATTTCACTGTCATATCTCGCATTATAACTGATTTACATGACTTTGTGCATTGTCTACGTCTAGTAAAATTAGATATCAACAGGATATTAGAACTCCATACTTCTGAAGCTTATATTACAATGACAATATTTATAATATTACAAAAAGAGTACTAGATTGCCACCATCGTAGTATAAACAATGAATAAATTCAAAGAATAAGTAAACGACAGGACACGACAGAATATCAACTCTAATTTTAAATATAATAATAATGGATCTTCACGACTGTTATCCAAATAAAGTAGATAGTGACATGCCCACATTTCGTTATGTACAACACGGTTAAAGCGAGCACACCGTCTATCCGCCGATTTGTTAGATTAGTTATCTATGTTTTACCATCACCGGAGAATCAGTCGGTAATCTCAATTAAAGAACTTTCTGGGCAAATTTGAACTCACAACCTTACGATGTAAGCCCGTAAAAGCCACGACCACTAGGCCCTGACGTTCTTCATATATATCCATATGCTCGTCTATATTTCAATGCTTCATTCAAAATCATGTTATATTAAAGTGTGTTCAATGTTCATTTACTTTTCTATTTAAAATGAATTACAGTTGTAATTACTCACAGCGTAAAATTTGAGCCATTATGCAATAAAGGGTTTTATTATATGTAACATGTGTTTCGCGTGTGAATCATCTTCAAATGTAATTATCTCCCCAATGAGTAAATGTGTGGTACAAGTCATAAACTTTTAGCTAAACGCAGCAATCAGACATATAAACTAGATTATCAATGACTTTTAAACTGTTTAATAAAAATATAACAACATTATATTTGAAAGCACTTTGAACAATAAAGAACTTTACAAATACAATAAAACCTATAAGAAAAAAATACTTTATGCTGGGTTAGCTATTAGCTAACCCACGTCTGCATCACACTTCTTGACATTTGTAATTATATTTCGCCTATTTTACATAATATCTATTTAAATTATAGCCTATATTTTATTATAATGTACAAGCGAAATTTCTTCAAAATCCTTTCTGTAGCTTTTGTGTGACAGAGTAACAAACATACATCCATCCATTCATCCAAAGTTTGTACAAACTTTCTTGTAATACTAAGAAGTAAAACTCTCTCTCTGCTTACGAGTTACTCCAATCCATTAACTTAATTATGCAATAGCATCGTAAAGGTTGTCAGAATTGGACGTTCCCCGCGGCGCAGTGCAACGGCTGCATTGCGCATTCATTGCAGGTTCAATGCCACGGCCAGTCTGTTTCGGTCAAAGATGCTCGTTAAACGTTATGTAATTTTTAATAAGAGCTGTCTAAAGAATGAACATCATTTTTTATGCCATTATGCAATTAAGTTCCGTTAACATGTTTACTATAATAAATTTGGTAGTTTGCTAGTTTTTTCTACCATTATCACATTTTTTTTATATAACTATTAATGACAACTTGTAATCACGTTATCATGTGCTCATGATACTACTCATGCGTTTCCATTCGGAGGACTAAGATGTCATCGCTCTTATCCATCCAGTAATTTCACCATTTTATCCTACCTTTCAACCGAAACACAGATCATAAAATAAAGCTATTTAGCAGCTGAATTATTATATAGTAGCACAATAAAGTTCAATCATGAAAAACTATCAAAACTTTAGATAATAAAGAATAGTTTTAAAAACTTTTTTTAAAATCTTAATATGAATATGTAGAGGTAACGACTTTAATAAATAAATTATTTATAGTCAAAGCTACTATAAAACGTAGATATTTAAGAAATATCACTATTTTAAATAGTAAGCATCTACTAAGAAAGTGTTTTTGAAAAGTTCATCGCAACATAGTAACGCGTTCAAAGCCGCGAGTTATATTCTATTAATTTTTATATATTAACACAAAAACGAACTGACTTAGCTCTGTGAATAATATAATGTCACATATATAATTATCGTCATAGCTATAAAAACACGTTAATTGAATATTACCTTTTACTACGTTACTGGTTTATTACTTTATTCAAAGTAATTTACTCGAGAGCTATTATTACGCAATAGCTCTATTTTATTGACAGCTTATTTGATATATTATTAGCTGTTAATAAAATTATATGTATAATTATACCTGTAACAATACATGTTACAATTAATTTAATTTTTTTTACTTTTTTGGTATATTTAATGAAATAGCAAATATGCTGACGAGGCACTTAATTACATGAACTGCATAACATGACCTCATGACCTTTTGTGACCCCCGTGGTGACTCCAGGGGACTAGGATGTCATGCCTGCGTAGCCTGTTACTTCTCTGGCATGTCTCGCTACCTACCATTCAATCGAAACACAGCATACAAAATATTTATTTGCGAATTCCACGTACCGTACAATATTTGTATTCATGAGTATGATATTATTTGTATCGGTCTAGGTGTTTTTTATGTATGTTATGTATGCATTTATAAAAAAATAAATATTTGTATCAGTTGTCTAGTACTTATAACACAAGAAATGCTTAGCATGGGACTAGATGACATGTGAATTATCCATGGATATCTTTAATATTATTAAAGATAGCCAGACGACTTTTTACTAAGTCTACCTCTGGGAATCTTTCCTATTGTTATATGTATATAAAGAGTACAAAGAAAAATGCTGTAGGTATGTGCTAAGTTACTGTGCTACTTGTTCTTTTGTATGTACATGCATACAAAAGAACAAGTAGCACAGTATGTATGTACAACATGTATGTATAATCTTAACACATCCAATATTCAAAATATATTTATTCATTAGGTCTATTACAGACTCTTATGATATGTCAAATCTACCATTAAGTCGGAATGATTTTGAGATGAGAAGAACTGACAAGAAACTCAGCTCATATTATGTATTCTTATAAATAAATGTTGTCCATGTTTACTATAATACAGATTCATTTTTAAATTCAAATTTGGGAGAATAGAGTGACCACCAACATATGCTATTGCAAAAGCAAATAGTCCAATCAGTATTCGTAACGCATACAGAAGCAGCACTTATTCACGAGTATGACAGATGAGCCAGCCATCATTGCACTCAACCATATTAGTAGGAATACAAAATCACATAAGTATACTAGATTGTGAAACGAACAAAATTTGATACAGCACAGTTGAATGAACAATTTTAAATCTAATTTACGTTGAAATAAATCGCATTAAACCAGTCTAGAAAGGCGTAATGTAATCTAAGGGCGCGAGATTTATTTTAAATGCTCCAATTCTGCCTGAAACCCGATAGTTATTGCACATTCGGGATTGATTTCCAATTCACTTTACATATAAATTGAGGGGAGGCACCACCACACCCACACCTTGTTATACACTGTGAAGAGACACAATTAAACAGGATCATGATTAAAGAGGTAAATTTTTATTAATTAAGTACGTTTTCGGCTTAGGTGGTCTAGCGGTTTAGTACACTGCCTTACTTCCAATAGTCACGGGTTCAATCCCTCGAATGAATCAAATTTTTGTATCCATCAGTTTTTGATATGTATACATTTATAATAAATATAAATATTTTTGTCGTTGTATAGTACTCATAACATACACTCCGCTTAGTTTTGGACTATATGGTGCTGTGTAAATGGTTCAAAATCATTATTATTTATAACTATAAAAATAAACTTACTATATAAAAACTTATTACTTCTTGAAAGTACTAAAAATATCCAAAAGTAGAGTTTTTAATCAATGTAAAAATAATTTATTTCAACCGATAACAGAATTTGCAGTGTACTTCTTTTATTTACAGCTGGCAATCCTATTATACATGGTGTTGTCTATATCATGTACGGTGTTACATCAGCCTATACATATACTTCGTGTCCTGAATTATGAACACACTCCCAATTATAACTTCGCTTATGAAGTCAACGACGCGCATACGGGAGACGTGAAAAGTCAGGACGAATTACGTCGAGGGGACACTGTACTTGGACAATATTCTCTAATACAACCTGATGGACTTAGAAGAACTGTTGATTATAGAACTGACGATCATACAGGATTTCAAGCGACTGTCAACAATGATGGACGACCCATCGATCAACCAATATCAGATATAAACGACAACATGTCTGAAAACAAAATTGATGTTCAAATCATTCATCCACTCCCTACTCCAACCATCGCTACTACTACTCAAGCACCAGCAGCTGTGTCAAGAATATCCTTAGTACAATCCCTTCCCAATATCCATATAACTGATCCTTGGATATAATTTCTTGAAGATAAAACGTATATCGATAATGTAAGATAATAAGGCGACGAAAATGGACACCGAATGGATGGATAAAGTGAAAATAATTTATTCGTATGAGACATTTTTGAAGTACCTCCATATTACTAGCGACTCGCTCTTGCTTCCTACGTATTTACAGTGTATATATGACATTTGTTTAACTAGGTATATCCAGGCATTATAAACCTTTCGAAAGAAATTATCAGAAAACCAGTCAGACGGAAATAACGACTTTGTATTATACTAATAGAGATAATTATTTTAATAGACGTATTTTTGTGATTAAGAGTACATTGCTGTTGCAATATCAATAGCTTTATAGAGCTCTTGTTGGTAACAGTAAATGTGAATCGAAACGTCGATTAAATACGTCTGCAGGAAACATTCTATTGCTATGAATATCTGTGAGTTGTATCAAATAATAAGACATAATTGGTGACCGGAGTTGTTAACCTTGCATAGTTTAAGTCTAGGGACTTTGAAGTAATACAATGGAACAAGTTGTACAAGTAATACAGTTATATAATATAATAATTTACTTGAAATGTATAAATTTATTTTCCATTTCTAAATAAATATACAGTAGAATTTAGTGTTTCATTTTGAAGAAACTTTATGTGGTATTTTAAATAAAAGTACGACATGTTCGATTATTAAAATTATTTTTTGCCTATACATATAACATATTATTTATATACATAAATGCATAAATTTTCTTTCTTAGTGGGTACAAAAAGTAGAACAACTGTTGGCACCATTAATATATTATAATTATCTACCTATTGCCGTGAAACAGTAAAGCATAAATTTTTCTGTTTGATTTGAAATATAAAATAGTCAGTATTATCACAAAAACACAATCGTATGTGAAAATCTGCTTTATATATTTTATATGGTGGACAATTTTATAGGGCTAATCACAGCAAAGAATGTCAATAGTTGAAATTCATTGTAAAACATAATGTACCTACCTCATTTGTATAAAAACTATTACTACCTACACACAAGAATCTTATAGGTTTATTATAGCTTTGAAAATATGAAAATTGGTTGTACCTCTGTATAAGAAATCAAAACTGAATAATCTAAATTAATGTTAAACGCATAATGCTAATTGATGCAGATAAAAAAACTGTTTTAATAAGAATCATGAATTTGATATTACAGATTTCAAGAATAAAAATTCCAAAGGCAATTTAATATAAATTGTTTTTGATATAATTTATAAAATCAATGTAAATTTATTCCCAAAAGTTAATGAAGAAATTACAATTATATTACAGATAAATTGTCTAAAACTCAAACATATGTCCAAATTGTTTTATTAATAATTTAATTATATTATTTTTTATTATAATATATTTAATAATAAAATTATTGTACGTATAGTTGACCCCATGTATCAATACTCAATACAATATTACTTTACAAAGTTCCGCATAACTCGTTCGCTGACCAAATACTCTCAAAAAACCCTCAGTGGACGTGACCTAGAGTCCATATTTACTGTCTTTTACTTCCTATTATTAGCGTACAATGATTGTGCAAGACTTGTATAAAAACAGTAACAAATTCAGGATAAATCATTCGCAGTTCACTGTGCAACAAAAACTAACGTATCGAAATGGCAGCTAAGGTAAAGGGTTCTTTGTGTTAAGTGTATTAAGCCCTTGATAATCACGGATTATTCAAAGTGTTTTGACTCAGTTCTGTTAATAATTAACATTTAATTTCATAGTATTTAAGATGCTATCAGTGAATGTTATAGTTTACTAGTTGTTACCAGTGACTTCGTCTGCATTTTTTAAGATAAAGGATAGCTTATATTGATCCTACATGGAGATATAATATATCAAATTTCATTAAAATATTTTACTTTTAGTACACGAAATGGCATTATAATTCTAATAGCATCTGGTTTAATTTAATTTAGAATTAAACAAAACACGTTACATCAATATTTATTAATCACATTCACAATTATATCTTTCTAGTAATAATATTGAAAAAGTACTTAGATTTTAAGAACCTTAACCAAAGTTTAATTACCGTTCTTAGTCGATAACAGTGAGTAGAAGAATTTATTTATTGAACATATATAATTTTTATGTAGTAGAAATCATTCAAACTAATTTGATATATCTATTAGAACTATAATTAATATAGGACATTGGAACATGTAAAAGTATTTTTTTTAATAAAATTTTTATTTTACAGTTCGTCGTTGTTGCTTTGATGGTGGCGGCCGCCCGTGCCAGCGGCGTGCAAGACTACACCAGCTTCTCTTATGGTGTATCCGACCCGCATACCGGAGACGTCAAAAGCCAACACGAGACCCGTGTCGGTGACAGCGTGGTTGGACAGTATTCCCTCCTCGACTCTGACGGCACAAAGCGCACCGTCGACTACGCCGCTGACGCTCACTCTGGATTCAACGCCGTCGTCAGGAAAGACCCCGCCCTCATCGCCCATGCCGCACCCGTTGTTGCCCCCATCGCTCCCGTCGTTGCCCCCGTTGCTCCCGTAGCTTACTCCAGCGCTCTCGCTCATGGAGGTATTGCCGCTCCTCTAGCCTACTCCGCCCCTCTAGGCTACTCCTCCCCTCTTGCCCATGGTGCTATCGCCTCTCCCCTTGTCCGTAGCGTTATTGCCTCTCCCTTAGCCCATGGTGGTATCGCTGCTCCCCTCGGAGCTATCGCCTATGGCGCTGGACATGGTCTTTATGGCTCTCATTTGGGTTACTAAACTGTATTAGCAAACTAAATATATATGTGTAAATAGAATAAATTATGACCGTGTCATACCTGAGCGAACTGCTGTGATTATGTACAAAAAATTAAATACTTTTTGTAATTTAAGAGAGAGAAAAATGTAAAAGACCAACTTTTACATTTTTCTCTCTCTTCTTTATATTACACGTAGTGTATATTGAGTAACACTTGATCTTAAAAATACAAGTGCTTGTATATCATAAGATAAGTTGTTGAAAATGTTGTCAAGTTTAGTTTCATTTTTCATTATCTATATCTATCTATCTATCTACGTCTTCAACTATCTTTTGAAGAAATAAAAAGTTACTTACTATTAATACTGCTATTTATTAGTCAGTTACATGCATTTGTTAGGTAAAGATATAGAATTTATTTTCTGAATAGATATTTCCGATTAGTAGATTACTAGACGTTTAGATTTTAAAATAAAACCAGATGATCCAGCAAACGTTATTTTGCCATATAAATTGAATATATATATAGCTATAAAAATAGGGGTTTGTCTTAAAAGGATAAAAATTTGAAGCTGTATGTACTTTTCAATGAATGAATTTCAATAAATTGATGCTGAATAGAATAAAAATAAATTATCGAAAAATAAAAGAAAAAAAAATAGATATGGGTCACCCTTATGGGCAAAATCGGTTAAGCCGTTTCGGAGGAATTTGGTAACAAATATCGCGACGCAAAAAAATATTTATTAGAGTGTTAAGAAAACAAGTATTCAGATTATAATAATAATACAATCTATGTAATGCCTACTTGAATATCAAATTTTATTACAATTGGATGAATCAAGATATCATGAACATATACACTCAATTTCGCATTTATAATGTTTATTGTTCATGTATAATATAATAATATATGTAAATATTGCAATTGGAAAGAAAATAAATAATCACACATAAACATACTCATTTACATAAACTTTACTCATATTACCAGCCTATATACACAGTCATTTGAAGCAGTCCACATAGTCGATATTATTAATCAGATATATATTACCAACCCAATCGGGCACCATAGCCATGACCATATCCAAGACCGGCTAAGGGAGCGCCGTGTCCTCCATAAGCACCGTAACCTCCGTATCCACCATAAGCTAGAGGAGAGGCAAGACCACCGTGAGGAGCGTAACCGTGGGCGACAGTCGTTGAATACCCAATTGGGGCATTATACGCTACAGGAGCGGCATGGGCCAGAACTGGGGCCGCATGGGAGAGAACTGGGGCCGCATGAGAGAGAACAGGGGCCGCATGAGATAGAACAGGGGCCGCATGGGAGAGAACTGGGGCGACAGGAGCGGGATGAACAGAAAGACCCTCTTTACGGACGACAGCGTTGAAACCAGTGTGAGGGTTGGCAGCGTAATCGACGACTCTCTTAGTGCCGTCAGGCTCCAGGAGCGAGTATTGCCCTACTACGCTGTTTCCAACACGTTTCTCATGTTGATCTTTGACGTCACCAGTGTGTGGGTCCCGTACTCCATATGAAAAACTGGAGTAATCGACGTTAGCTTGGGCGGCTGCTACCAACATTGCAACTATAACAAACTAAAAAAAATAATGTTAATAACAATGTATCTTCGCGACTGTTCTTCGAGAAGGAACTCAGAGACATCGTTAACTGTGATCTTGTGGTAAACCTAACACTTAACATGCCCTAATCGCTAAAAAGCGGGTCTGTCATGGCCTCTCAAATTAAATTTTGATTGTTAACGGTGTTTCTTCATCAGAAATATAAATAGACATAAATAGGTTTTGGTATCGATCCCGGTTTTAAGTCACGGTCATCGAGGTAGTAAGCCATTACTTTTATGCGCAAGTACTAGCATTAAATTAATGAAGTGTCAACGATATGTAAAAATACAAACAAACAGACTATTATTGATTTTTACGCATCAGATAAACTATTTATTACCTTAGTGGCCATTGTTGTTCTTGTTTACAATACGAGGTTCAATTAAATACTGATTAAATCCAGCGATTTCTATTATTTATATTCCACCAAACCATCCAAGTGTAGTTTTGGGGGTCAAAAAACGAAGTCATTGTTACTAGAAGTACGCCTATATTAAGTAACACGAGCATATATTATAATTAACAAAATATTTTTAAAAATATTAATACTATTTCAGTCTTAACTAAAACATAATTAATATTTATGTACATGTATTCCATTCCTTTATACTGTTTGTTTCTTGGCAAAAGATGTTCGACCGTATTTCAACTAATAATAGTCTTTATTTTGAATGGATGGATAAACAAACATCCCAAATGATGGAAAATGGAAACCATCACTGGACATAACTCACACGGACATCTCAAAATCGGCGCTCCCTTTATATTTCAAACTTATGATAATTGAATACATATAATATAATAATAACTAATACTGAACAATATACACAAACCCATGTAGTCCCAAGCAGAGCTTGTGTTATGGGTACTAAACAACTGGTAGAATATTTAGATACATTTTTTCTTTGTAAATACATAGAAAACATCCAGACACAAACAATCATTCTCATGAATACAAATATTTGACCCATGCAGGGAATCAAATCCGTGGCCATCGGAATTATAAAAATTATATATTTTGTTTGTATATGCGGACAAAACCTTCAGAACCTATGCATAAAATTTGTTGCAAATATACCCTAATAAAAAAAGTTATTACATAGATTCATATAAAACATATTTTGTTCCTAGTACCACAAACCTGCCATTGTACATTCCATTACATAAAACAAATCGCCGGAGCCATAAGAAGAGAAAAGAATGCATTACATTTTTGAATTTCGAATTGAACATGTTCCAAATTGAAAACATAGAGATGCCATGTCGACATAACAAACTTGAGTTGTCAAAATGTCATTCACCTAAACAACGCTTGTTACAGTTTATAATTGGCATATAACAAGTTGAAACATAGAAACTGTACTGTAATGTAAAAAAACTTATTTTAATATAATAGTATAAAAAAATTAACTGTATGCTAACTTCAACTTTAAAAAAAGAAGATGATCTCGATTCTTCTTATTGCAACGATACATGTGTCGTTCAATATATTGTTTATGCCTTTTCTTTACTGTATATTACAAATAAAGTATATTCTATCTTATATTTCTTTTGAAAACGGTAATGCTGTGCCAATTCCTAAAAAAAAGTCAGAACGTTTTACATAAAATGGGCAATGTAATATTTTGGAAATAATGTAGTGTGCTTGTATTAATTAAAAAAACTATTTCACCTATACTCTCTTTTAACTTTATATTGTTCCAGGATATACTCTATATATCCTGTACTAACCTACAGAGCGTTATTTTGTATATTTAAATTTACATCAACTGAAAACATTATAACTGGAAAGCAACAACATTGCATATTAGCAAATAAACATTGGAGTTTCATGTGCACGGTTTATTTTGAAGTTCCAATCTATTTCACATTCAAATGCATTCAATTCTCTTGCATGATGCTTAGATAAATATAATAACAGTTCATTGTACTTGTAGGTTGGATTATTTAGAAAACACATTGGTTATTATCCACAGTAGCATTTGCATATTGTGTTTATAACCCTACATATCGTCACCCTTGGAAATTCATTGATTAAAATAACTGTTTTTGTGTATAATTTTTTTTTTATCTCACAGGCATGGTAAACAAAATAGACAGCCTATATGATGGTAAATGGCAGCCGTCAAATATGTTCATTAACAGTACTACTGGCTTCACTTGTTCACATCCCTCCAATTATACGCTATCCCATTCTAACGGGAATCGAATTTATAACAGCCTGAGCTTTAATCCGTACGGTACCTGTAGACTTTTTAGTTAGTTTTTTAGTTAGGTACGAATTTGAATTATTTACGAATTTTCGTATCGTAGTTTGTCTCTTTATAAGTTTTTCCGCAGGTTTGTAGTGTGTTTTACACTCGCCTCAATTTTCGAACGTTGAAGCTCTAAAAGTCAGCTGCGACCAATAGTATTAGAATAATTATAAAAAATAAATCATCTAACACCCGTATTATCGTACCGTAGATTTCAAACCTCCAAAGCAAAATACTGCTATATGTTTATCCTTCAACTGAAACTGAGTTTTCAAAGCAATCAAATGTAGCATATAATAAATTATAATATTAAAAGTATGTAATGAAATAGCTATATAAGTACAGGGAAGATTCAGGAGTGATAGCAATATTTTGACGACAATCTATTTTGTAATGCTCATAACATATTAACAAATAATAGTTATACACTATTACTATACTAGATAAAGCATCAGTTTGTTTTTAATTACAATCCTATAAAAAAATCTTACATATTGATGACCAGGTTCTTAAAGTATCTGTAAATCTTTATGATAACCATGACTTACTTAATCCCATTGAAACCGTTATCATATTACATTAATAACAAAACTATGGTAAAGTAAAAAAGGAAGAGGACTTCCTTTTGTCTGTTACTTAGTGGTGTATCTTACCTATTTCCTTCCAAAAATTTGATTTGGTAATTCATGTAAATTTTTCATTACGCTAGTATATAAGTTGAAACAATGCTCCTCAATCCATCAGTTGTGGTGTAAACATCAGGCGAAATGTTGGCTAAGGTAATAAAAATATAATAAATTGACCGCGATTACAATCGACCTTTTTTTAATTAACTGTCTCAATTAACCGCGAAACAAATATGGGTTGGCGTTCAAGAATGTTAAAATTCTTCTTTTGTACAGACGTGTTAAAAATTAAATTTTTTTTTTCAAAATTCTTGGTTCGATACTCAGGAGTTTCATAATAATTTATACATTATACTGATTCCTGTGGAATGCTTATTCAATTCTTAATCAGTATTTTTTAAATACATGTATAAATATAACATTAATTATACATCATACAACATTTTCAGCATCTTTTCATTCATTTCATTATTTCAGTCATTCTAATTATGATCTCTCTTCTAATATAAAAATGAAATAGCAAAGTAATGTAATTGACAATTTTATACATAAATAAAATTGATTTCATATACATAAAGATTATTCAAAATGAGGATTACTGTTTAACTTAATTTTATAACTACTTAGCATTTAAATTATTAAATAGTATTACTGTAATCCCATCATATAATTTTATTTCTTCTATTTCTATTCTTTATAGTTGTTTTATGTCAATTATTTTTAGTCTTTACACAACAAATTGTAAATATGTTTTATAATACTTATATAACTAAACTCGGATAGAACCTGATATTTATATCTGTATCTCATACAATGCATATATCTTGACTATTCAACATTTTCTTTCATCAACAGATAACAGTGTTCGCTTTACTGGCTGTTGCTGTCCATTGCAATGTCCCCGGCAAAGACTACTCAAGCTTTTCATACGGTGTATCCGACCCTCATACTGGCGACGTTAAAAACCAACAGGAAACCCGTGTAGGAAGTACTGTTGTAGGTCAGTACTCGCTTCTCGAGTCTGACGGCACTAAGCGCATCGTGGATTACTCTGCCAACCCTAGTACTGGTTTCAACGCTGTGGTTCGTAAGGATGGTGTCTCAGTTCACCCGTCGGGGCCAGTAGGATATGCAGCACCAGCATACTCCGGTTACAGTGGATACGCAGCTCCTTACGGTCATGGTGCTGTCAGTTATTCGAATCTGTACAATAGCGTCGCATCTCATGGACTCGGATATGGCGCGGGAGCATACGGACACGGAGCTGGTCTCGGATACGGAACCGGTCTGGGCTACGGGGCTGGACTTACTGGGTACAAAAGCGGTCTGGGTTACGCTGGATTAGGATACGGCGCGGGTCTCGGATACAATGCAGGTCTCGGATACAACGCAGGTCTCGGATACGGCGCTGGTCTCGGATATGGGACTGGTTTAGGTTACGCGTCTGGTCTCGGATACGGTTATGGAGCTGGTCTTGGTTATGGTAGCCGTTTGGGTTGGTAGAAAACATAAATATCAGGCTGATTTATGATGTGATCGAATTAAAACCATATCTGAAAGATGTCAAAACATATTTTTGAATGAAGTCTATTAAAATTAAAACGTTACATATATGTAAATAAAAATAATAGACATGTAAATAAACTATTTTGTAAAATAAACTTCTATAAAGTTATAAAAGAACAAACATTTTCAAATATTATTTTATTTCGATTAACAAAATGATTCTGTCGTAACAACGCCTGCTATTTGGTATGAAATGGACTTTTTGAATTACTTCGCAACATGTAAATATACTTAATTTCTTGCAATAAATATATCAAAGTGATGATACGTTTTTTTATTATTCGAATACTATAATTAAGGTAATATAATTATTTATAATGTTTTCCGTTTCCTTTTGTTAATATGTAAACAAATAATAACGTATAGAGAACATTGAAAGTAACCTTGCCATCGTAATTTCATATGCACAGATACTGATTTTAATTGAATTATAAATTATCTACGGTTTAGACTATTTATATGAGGTACCAATCCATTTATGATCTTTGAAAGATTTTCCATCGACGATAGGTAATTTAGATACGGTATTGTAGTAAAAATATTGGTAATCAGTAGTATTTTTTTTTAATAATATGGGTATGTTTTTTTCAAGATTTCATTATAAGTAGTAGTATAAAGCTAAGGTTATGCTACAGTTTATAATAATTCCGTTCTCTATTTAGTCACTGATACTTAGAAAAACTTTATTCGATGTATTAAAGAATGGCAAGTTTTAACGAGTCCCAGTAATTATTGAGAAACTATTGTAAAAAATAGTGCAAATTCTACAATCTATATTGTTATTGACAGAATGAGGATTTTATTTCGGAAAATAAAGATATTGAAGTAAAAACAGATAGTAATAGAGAATAATTAATATACTATATGTTAAATAACCTACGGATAATAGTAAAGTAAAATAATTGATTATATATTAAAATACATAGACAATATCAATAAAATTAGAATACGAAACTTTAAAAACGTCTAAAAAGTTTGAAACTCATTAAAATAACCAAAATTATAGAAATAATAAATATTAATTACTTTAATCGAATAACCAAATACTAAGCGTCGTCAATTATAAATGCCATTATTGAAAAAAGGTCCTAACATCCTTCGTCTGTCCTTGCTTTAGACAGCTTGACGTGGGTTCGATCTATGGACAAATCAATTAGAAACCAGTACCGATCATTATTTAAAAAAAAATGCGTGTCGAAATAAAAAATTCCAATTTTAAATATTCGAACGCATATAATAAAGACTTTGTAATGTGTACATTAACTATCATTACACAATATTTTTTACCGCTAAAATCGAATCGAATTGTGCCAGATATGTTAGATTTGGTCCAATCAGAACAAATATGCTAAAAATACTTTACATTAGTCAACACCTCATTTAGAAATATAAACACATTAAAAGAATGAAGGAATACTGTATTACTACAATTAACATATTTATAGATTTCAAATTCTTGAGATGCAATGTCGATGGACTAAGATGTCATGCCTCCAGACACTACAATGTCCGCATTCCCCTAGAAAGTTGCAGAGTTGATCGTGGGGCTTGCCCCGAGATCATCTGTTGTTTTGTGAGGACAAACCTCAGAAAACAAAAACCCCCGGGGAACTGGAATGACAGCCTCGAAGAGGACAGACAATCCTAAAATATTAAATATGCGTAACTATAGAGAGAACATCATAATATGTACAGCTTATCTTATAGCTAACTTAAGATCTAGTACAATATTTGAGGATTTTTTTAAGATACATAAATATTTTTTATTTTTTAATATTTTAAAAATTAAGATGATATGTTGTCAAAATTAAGTAAGAGAAGGGGTAGAAGACGTAGATGAATTCATATAAATTGTACCCTGGTATGACAGTATATCTATATAATAATGTATTTGACTGTATACTATACATCCTCGCCAAAACAATATATATGTATATATCCCCATGATTCATTTTGTAATGGCTTACACTCGTATCTTATTCGTACATCTTATTCTAATATTGTCAAAATCAAGATATTTTTAAGAAATTAACAATTAAATGATTGTGATTTATTAATTATTTTTGCGAGGTTTCATCTCAGCAGACCAGTTGTGAATAAGCAAGAGAGTAAAACAGGCGATCAGCCTTGAGATGCGAATGTGGAGCAATGCATAATAAGCCAATACTGATCTTGTTTATATAATTTATCTTCTTGAATGCTGCACTATTTTGTATTTAATAGGAAAAATTAATACTAACCAAGTTACATGCAACTCTGTTGATTTAACTGCCTTGGCAACAGAGTTACTTAGTGGGTACCCTGATATTTATATCTGTATCTCATACAATGCATATATCTTGACTATTCAACATTTTCTTTCATCAACAGATAACAGTGTTCGCTTTACTGGCTGTTGCTGTCCATTGCAATGTCCCCGGCAAAGACTACTCAAGCTTTTCATACGGTGTATCCGACCCTCATACTGGCGACGTTAAAAACCAACAGGAAACCCGTGTAGGAAGTACTGTTGTAGGTCAGTACTCGCTTCTCGAGTCTGACGGCACTAAGCGCATCGTGGATTACTCTGCCAACCCTAGTACTGGTTTCAACGCTGTGGTTCGTAAGGATGGTGTCTCAGTTCACCCGTCGGGGCCAGTAGGATATGCAGCACCAGCATACTCCGGTTACAGTGGATACGCAGCTCCTTACGGTCATGGTGCTGTCAGTTATTCGAATCTGTACAATAGCGTCGCATCTCATGGACTCGGATATGGCGCGGGAGCATACGGACACGGAGCTGGTCTCGGATACGGAACCGGTCTGGGCTACGGGGCTGGACTTACTGGGTACAAAAGCGGTCTGGGTTACGCTGGATTAGGATACGGCGCGGGTCTCGGATACAATGCAGGTCTCGGATACAACGCAGGTCTCGGATACGGCGCTGGTCTCGGATATGGGACTGGTTTAGGTTACGCGTCTGGTCTCGGATACGGTTATGGAGCTGGTCTTGGTTATGGTAGCCGTTTGGGTTGGTAGAAAACATAAATATCAGGCTGATTTATGATGTGATCGAATTAAAACCATATCTGAAAGATGTCAAAACATATTTTTGAATGAAGTCTATTAAAATTAAAACGTTACATATATGTAAATAAAAATAATAGACATGTAAATAAACTATTTTGTAAAATAAACTTCTATAAAGTTATAAAAGAACAAACATTTTCAAATATTATTTTATTTCGATTAACAAAATGATTCTGTCGTAACAACGCCTGCTATTTGGTATGAAATGGACTTTTTGAATTACTTCGCAACATGTAAATATACTTAATTTCTTGCAATAAATATATCAAAGTGATGATACGTTTTTTTATTATTCGAATACTATAATTAAGGTAATATAATTATTTATAATGTTTTCCGTTTCCTTTTGTTAATATGTAAACAAATAATAACGTATAGAGAACATTGAAAGTAACCTTGCCATCGTAATTTCATATGCACAGATACTGATTTTAATTGAATTATAAATTATCTACGGTTTAGACTATTTATATGAGGTACCAATCCATTTATGATCTTTGAAAGATTTTCCATCGACGATAGGTAATTTAGATACGGTATTGTAGTAAAAATATTGGTAATCAGTAGTATTTTTTTTTAATAATATGGGTATGTTTTTTTCAAGATTTCATTATAAGTAGTAGTATAAAGCTAAGGTTATGCTACAGTTTATAATAATTCCGTTCTCTATTTAGTCACTGATACTTAGAAAAACTTTATTCGATGTATTAAAGAATGGCAAGTTTTAACGAGTCCCAGTAATTATTGAGAAACTATTGTAAAAAATAGTGCAAATTCTACAATCTATATTGTTATTGACAGAATGAGGATTTTATTTCGGAAAATAAAGATATTGAAGTAAAAACAGATAGTAATAGAGAATAATTAATATACTATATGTTAAATAACCTACGGATAATAGTAAAGTAAAATAATTGATTATATATTAAAATACATAGACAATATCAATAAAATTAGAATACGAAACTTTAAAAACGTCTAAAAAGTTTGAAACTCATTAAAATAACCAAAATTATAGAAATAATAAATATTAATTACTTTAATCGAATAACCAAATACTAAGCGTCGTCAATTATAAATGCCATTATTGAAAAAAGGTCCTAACATCCTTCGTCTGTCCTTGCTTTAGACAGCTTGACGTGGGTTCGATCTATGGACAAATCAATTAGAAACCAGTACCGATCATTATTTAAAAAAAAATGCGTGTCGAAATAAAAAATTCCAATTTTAAATATTCGAACGCATATAATAAAGACTTTGTAATGTGTACATTAACTATCATTACACAATATTTTTTACCGCTAAAATCGAATCGAATTGTGCCAGATATGTTAGATTTGGTCCAATCAGAACAAATATGCTAAAAATACTTTACATTAGTCAACACCTCATTTAGAAATATAAACACATTAAAAGAATGAAGGAATACTGTATTACTACAATTAACATATTTATAGATTTCAAATTCTTGAGATGCAATGTCGATGGACTAAGATGTCATGCCTCCAGACACTACAATGTCCGCATTCCCCTAGAAAGTTGCAGAGTTGATCGTGGGGCTTGCCCCGAGATCATCTGTTGTTTTGTGAGGACAAACCTCAGAAAACAAAAACCCCCGGGGAACTGGAATGACAGCCTCGAAGAGGACAGACAATCCTAAAATATTAAATATGCGTAACTATAGAGAGAACATCATAATATGTACAGCTTATCTTATAGCTAACTTAAGATCTAGTACAATATTTGAGGATTTTTTTAAGATACATAAATATTTTTTATTTTTTAATATTTTAAAAATTAAGATTGATATGTTGTCAAAATTAAGTAAGAGAAGGGGTAGAAGACGTAGATGAATTCATATAAATTGTACCCTGGTATGACAGTATATCTATATAATAATGTATTTGACTGTATACTATACATCCTCGCCAAAACAATATATATGTATATATCCCCATGATTCATTTTGTAATGGCTTACACTCGTATCTTATTCGTACATCTTATTCTAATATTGTCAAAATCAAGATATTTTTAAGAAATTAACAATTAAATGATTGTGATTTATTAATTATTTTTGCGAGGTTTCATCTCAGCAGACCAGTTGTGAATAAGCAAGAGAGTAAAACAGGCGATCAGCCTTGAGATGCGAATGTGGAGCAATGCATAATAAGCCAATACTGATCTTGTTTATATAATTTATCTTCTTGAATGCTGCACTATTTTGTATTTAATAGGAAAAATTAATACTAACCAAGTTACATGCAACTCTGTTGATTTAACTGCCTTGGCAACAGAGTTACTTAGTGGGTACCCTAAAATTTATAAAGACGTATATTTTATGATATTGAAATGATGACACTCGTAAACAGAGTTACTTAGTGGATATCCTAAAATGTATACAGAAAGGCATTAGAATATTGTAATGATGATACTCATATATATTACGTAATTGAATGGTATATGAATTATAAAGGAAAAGAGAGAAAAGGTAATATAGAAATTATCCTTATTAAAATAAATTTAATTTTAAACATTTTTAAAGGACAATTTTCTGCCGCCACCTTCATAATGTAAATTTAATTTATAATATTTTTCACTGAGCATCACTAATAGAAAAAACTCTGATGTTGTTGAAGATTATGGTTTCCAGGATGGCCCGCTTGGAGGTTGATCTGACATCGTACAAAGGTAGCAGTAATCCCCTATACTAATAAACAGAGGGGATTCTCCTTTCTGCCTTCCTGTTCCCTCTCTAGGAGAAAGGGTTGAATTTGTTTATTATAATTTCCAAAAATATGATAATATAAATTTAAGGCCTAAGATTGAAAATTAAGGATAATCTCACTATTCTATTTAGTATACTATGATAATAATTTAATAAAAAATCATTTGTAACTTGTCAATGATGCAGTTTAATAATTTAAATATAGAATAAGAATATTCGAATTTTTTATATCTTAATAATTTATCATACCTAAATAATATATAATTTCTGCATTATACAATTTATTTAGAAGTTCTTTCCCAGTTTTCTAAACAATATGTATAGTATATGCATCTGAAATAATACATATTTGCTTATATTTTCATATAAATCTGTACCTTGTGTATATTTCCTTCCATTTTACTCGGGGCTCAGCTGAGCGGCGTGCGAAGATTGGGTGTTGCAATTATGCTGGATTATTAATTAGAGTAGAGATGCAGTAGCTGAATTTTGAACAAGATGCTGGAGTGTGGCGTACCTAAGATTTTGTGTAATCACGGAATTAACACAGTTAATTAAAAAGCATATGTTTGACATGGCGTCTTCTTTGAGAAAAAAGTGATAATTAGTCGAAATTATAAATAAATATTTTTGTTTCCATAAACTACTTGTAGTATTAGGTATAAATATGCTGAAAGTATGTCAGTTTCTCTATTTTGTCTTGTAACCTTTTTACCACTGAACTTCACTGGTAATAGAAAGACAACATACTGAAAGATCTTGGTGAAGATGACACAATGTCACTAGGAAGGACAGAGGCTATCATGTAACACAAAAGAGCAGAGAATATTCAGGGTTATAGCTAGTCATTTTTTTTTCATAAGATCTTATGAAAAAAAAATGACTAGCTATAACCCATATTCTTATTTATACTTATTCTAGATTAGTTTAGTATATTATACGAGTTGAAGCTTATAGTGGTTTATTACTCCTAGTAATTTATTCTGATTGATCATCATGATAATATTTGATGATAAACAGTTATGATGATTAGTACGCTCATACGCAATGTTTAATTTTACATCTCTATTAGCTATATCTGCTTAACATTTAGATTAAATATGCACTGCAAACATACATAAATATTTATGAATTAAACAAGGTTTATTTTACAACTTGTACGTACATGTAATTTTTATAGTTTGAAATAAGAAAAGTGCAGATTGAGCAGTGAAATTATAAGAATCATGACATGTTAATCCCCAGCAATAATAACGCATGAGTAAATGAATGGTAGCTCATGGTAATGTGAATTCAATACTGTTTCTGTATATAGGTGACGGTTACCACTTAACCATCAAGTTGCCATTCCAAATATATAAAAATATATGTTAACATACTCAGATCAGCTATGCCCAGAAGTTCAGACACTTCTTGGTATCTTCGGGAAGCAGGTATAGAAGGTTGACGTATAAGTGTCTTATTAAAAGACAGAGTCTATAATTTGTTTATTTGTATGGTACTTTATTGTATCGTAAAATGTTATTAAATGAATGAATATACAATTAATGTAGTATTACGATACGTAAAATATTAGAAAATAAATTTGAAATAAACTAGTACTATACTTGTAGTCTACATATAGAAAACTAGATAATACTCGCGGCTATATCCTTTCTCATAAGATAACCTATTTGTGCACAAAACTAATTAAGATCCTTCGATCTTAGAGACACACTTTCGCATATTTAATATTAGTGTTGATTACAAGTTACGATAAACATTTCTTTGTGGTATAATAATATTGCATCATGGTTATACTGCTCCTGTACAACAAATAGCACAGTTTAGTTATAGTACAGCTGGACACAACCTGCGATCGAATTTAGACGCCGTACTACGAAAGGTATCCGGCCTTTCGCGTATCAATAACGGCTGATGCAAGTTTGCAACACTGAATGAAGCTGATGCAATGTTATAGTAAATTGAGTGTTTTCTTTTGTACATCACAACTCCACAATGGGCAAGTATACAACTGTTATGTGAGGTCTTTTAAAAGTGAATTTAGATTAAGCGAGCGAATATTACGTTGTATTGTTGCGGGTGAAAAATTTTCTCCCTGTAACGGGCAATTTTTGTGAAGAAGCTATGAGAGGACAATAAGTAGTTACGAGTATTATATATACTATATTACTTGATTGCTTATTTAATCGCTAATATTACTTAATTTTATTTTTACACTCTAAACCTATATGGCTCTTTGTTAATTCGTTTGTTATATCATAAAATTATATAGTTAGTTACGCTATATCCCCCAAAATATTGTAACATATTTTTATGACAATTGTAGGTTTGATTTTCTTATACACCCTAATTTAAAAATATACTTGTCATAATTATATTTTGGTACAATAAAATTTATGAAAAATTTAATATAAAAAACTTACTTAAAAATTTATAAATATATGAGATTCGTTGTAAAAATGAGACATATTAGAGAAAATAAGTGATATTTTCTGATATATTTTGTTTATTACTTAGTAAACACCTATAAAAAAATAATAACCTTTTGATTAAAATTAATATATATTAATATAAAACAGTTTAAATATGGAACACCGCATTGAATACTTCATCAAAGATAGCGAAAATAATAACCTTAATACAAAACGAATTGTATCATAACAAGCTTCTCAAATTTATAGTTATTATTCTTCCTACATCATCCTTCATGTGATATTTTAAAAACTGATCCACAATTTCTCCTTTGTGACTACAGATTACCGACCGACCTTGCGTCTCAGGATTCATCTGCATAGCAATATCTATCAAGATTGACGTTTTAAAGATCAGCTAGCGACCATGCGTATACGCAGCTACCACGCCCTTGCGTTTCGTAGAGCATAATATAAAAGCACCTCGAACGCAGCATCAGTATTCATTTCTCGAGTGAATATCTTCTAGTCTCGACGCAATGGCAGCTAAGGTGATATTTCATTATATCTATTAAAATAACTAAAGTTTTATTAGTACGTTTGTGTATTAAAATTATCTTTGCGATTGTAATTTTGTACAGTGTAGTCAGTAACATTTTATTTGTACTGTGGCGAACTCTCCATAGTTAAATATCTACAATAGTTTTATTTAAAGTATAATTGTTTTATTAATAGTGTAATAAAATAAAACTTAATAATGTAATAATATTTCAGTATAATTCTCACAGCGCCATCTAGTTCTCAACTAAATAGAGCAGTACGAGTAGGTTAAATAGTGTTATAACACAATTATAACACTATTTAACCTACTCGTACTTGATACCAGAGGGTAACTTTGACGGCCTCGGTAGTCTAATAGTTTAGCAAACTGCCTTACTTCCGATAGTCGCGGGTTCAGTTCAAAAATTTGTGCTCATTAGTATGAATGTTTGTATCAGTCTAGCTGATTTCTATGTTTTATATTATGTATGTATTTACAAAAAAAATATCTTTGTATTTATATCAGTTGTCTAGTACCCATAACACAAGCCTCTCGTAACTGGGGACTAGATGAATTGTATACTAATATAATTTTATTATTATCAATAATTATATCTAAACTTGATTTTAACTACATTACTAATAAAACCATTACTTATATTTCGAATAAAATTGTTGTAGCTATTTAACTATTTTCCACCTTTCTTTCACATGTTTCTTTTCCTGGAAGTTATGACAATAGTTAAATGGCACTTGTAGGAGTTTTTCATTTTCATATATGAGGGAAATAATTTCAATTCAATAAGTATCTATGTACAAGTATATACCTTAACTGTTTTATCTGCTTCTAATGATTTTGCACTATAATGCTTATTACTATCATAGAAATCATAAATATATAATCTATTTTCTGAAGAACAATTTCATTAATTACTGTACTCGTACAACATAATTTAATTAAATTGAAAAGCACTATATTTCAGAAGAAAATCTAATATATTCTACTTTAATATATTATAATGTGTGCTTATTACAGGAAATATAAAGCGAAATATCGTATATTCTGTTATGAGATAAACTCGCTATTCATACATATTATACTACGGAACTCTCAATATCCGCGTTCTACAAAAGCTTGCTAAATTGTATGAAACATCTACTAAATTCTTGAATAAAATTATATCTAAACCAAAACTGACTGACAGGAACAAATATGGACATACATGTTTATATTGAAATTATTTCGGACCTTTTTTATGACTCAAACCTACTTACAAATGATAAATGTTACTTGTATTGTAATATCTAAATTATAAGCAATATGAAAAAGAACCTAATAAAACCCTACATATGAGTGATGTGAAGTAGTAATTTCGTGTACCTTAAGAAGAGTACATAACTTTAACTTTACGAATATTAACACAAAGCTGTTATTCATTTACAGTTCATCGTAGTACTCGCCGCTCTAGTGGCCGTCGCCCACAGCTCAGTGGTTGGAGTAGACAATGACTACACCAGCTTCGCATACGATGTAGCTGACCCTCTTACCGGCGATTACAAAAGCCAAGTCGAGACCCGAGTCGGTGGTACCGTACAGGGACAGTACTCCCTACTCGACGCTGATGGCACAAAACGCACAGTCGATTACGCTGCTGACGACGTCAATGGATTCAACGCTGTCGTCCGCAAAGACGCTGCTGTAGTTTCATCGCCTGTTGTAGCCGCTGCTCCAGCTGTCGTCTCATCGCCTATCGTGGCCGCCGCTCCATCAGTGGTAGCTGCTCGCACTATCGCCGCGCCTGTGTACTCTGCCGCAGCACCAGCTGTGGTTGCACGTACTGTTGCCGCTCCTGCTGTCTATGGTTCATCAGTTCTTGCCGCCCGTACTATTGCTGCTCCCAGCGTAGTAGCCGCAGCTCCCGCTGTTCTCGCCGCCCGCACCGTCGCAGCTCCCTCTGTGTACGCCGCTTCTGCGCCCGCTGTTCTCGCCGCACGTACCGTCGTGGCTCCCTCTGTCTACGCCGCTTCCGCACCCGGTGTCATCGCCGCCCGTACAGTCGCGGCTCCTGCTGTCTACGCCGCTTCTGCACCCGCTGTCGTCGCCGCCCGTACAGTCGTGGCTCCCTCTGTATATGCCGCCTCTGCTCCCGGCGTGCTTGCACGTACAGTAGCAGCTCCCTCTATTTACGCTGCTAGCCCCTCTGTGGTCGGTGCCCAAACTGTCGTCGGTCCTTCAGTTTACAGCACACTATCCTCTGGTCCCGCTGTTGTATCTGCTCCCTTATCATCTTGGTAACTGCCATATCAAAGATTATATCTTAAGGCTCCTTAGGTATAGACCACGACTTGCTTCGAATTACAGCGATCGATTGTAAATATAGTTACATGTTTGTACATATACAAAAGTGTGTAATATAAAATAAAAAAATATATACAAACACTATGTCTTTTTCTATATATCAATTTATTAAATTATGAACCTTATATTTCACTACATAACACTGTAATAGCGAAAAGACGGAGACATGTCTTCCGGTGATTAAGTGAGAATTATACTTCAATTGATGTATGTAATTTAAATAGACTACAAACATATACATTATTTAAGATTATGTTTTAAGTGTTCCAAAAGTTAAAATATATTTTTCTCGAATTAAATTACTCTGGACGCATCAATCAATAGTAAGTATCGTAGCAATGTAAAAGTATAATGACTCATTAGCACACTAATTTACTGACAGTAAACCGAGCTATATTAAGATAAGAAAAACTATCATAGTTTTTATAGTTAATTTAATGATACATTTAATGATAAAATTTATTGATACATTTTCGACATAAAATGTTTCTTAAATATTAGTAAATACGATTCAGTTCTTAATAAATATATTTGCACTCTTCTCTCTGATAGTAGAACTAATGTGAATGTATGTAGAATATTATTATCAATAATACCACCAAAATTGTGAATTACTGATACCGTTGAGACAATTTCAAAATCAAGTCAAGGTACAGTATGTTTTCGTTTGTTATTCCATTAGGTGATTACTGATGCAAGCTTTAACGATTGTCAATTCTGATAATCCCCGGTTTGCATTAGGATTAGTCTTAGAAGGAAATGTGAACGACTAAGCCAACTGAGACTGCATGATTTCAATGTCACAGTATCGGTAATGTATGTAATTACTTAAAACTATACTATACCTATCTACAGTTATATATTGTTGGGTGTTAGACTACTACATACTTATATTACCAGTATTAATACGCGACTAACGGTAACTGTTAGTATTAAATATAATAAAGATGATTGATTGTAATTTTACCGGTTATTGGAAAAATGTTGATATTAAAATGATATATATAATTTTTTAAATATAATGTAAACAAAAGAATATGTTATTATAATAAGAAATATATACTAATATGCAAATTCAAAAAGAGAATGATTGAATCATATAATCACGACTAAACGACCTGCACAACCAGATCATAGCTAGATATGACATGAAGATTGTTTGTTTATATAGTAATATATATAGGGGATGAATATTTAAATGAATAGCAGACGCAGTCTTGTGTAATAACTTGCATAATATAACTGTGCGAGAAATTGAACCTGCAACCATCGGAAGTGAAGCGGTGTGCTAGACTACCGAGGCCGTACCAGGAAATTAAAAGACTGAGACAAGCAGTTGGATACAGAAACATTATTTTCACCACTTGTGTATATGTTTCTAAACATGTACCATATGGTGAAAAGAAATTGTATACTTTGAGACGAGGAAATCCAAATTATTACAATATATTACATATTTTTGTTGGCTATTATTACAAATCTTCATAAGTTATCACATAGATATTTTATGGGAAGGAATATAAGGGGAATTTATACCTTTCAATTTTAAATTCGATTCCAAATATGTATAAAATCCTTACTTTTTTAGAAATTTAGAAGCGAATTTATTGTTGTCTATAAAAGCATGAAATGAAGTTGATATTTTTTAAAGAATCATCATTAATCTATCATCACATATATTAACCGTAAAATCTTGACAATACAAGCAATAAGAGTATTGGTATTTATTAATTCCCATCACTTATATTTAGTAATCACAAAAAAAGCTTTAATAAAATATTGATATAAATATATAAATCCGTTGCTGCTATTTTTAAAGCTTAATATGTTTTATGAATTGTGTCAACATGTACTATATATACTATAGTATAGCCCTGGTTTTTCTATAATAAAAAAAATATCTTTATTTTGCTTCTTGCTGAATTAAATTTAATTAACACAGTGATAATTGGCTGTAAATAAATAGGCGCAAAATAAACTTTAGTATCTGTGGGGGTTTAAGACCACAATTTCTGGATAATGATAGTGATTAAATGATTAATTGATAAGGGGTTTTCTTAAAGTAAACCGCCTTGGTTGAATGCTACTTGAACACTGATGTTATTGCTAAAGAAATGTAATGAGGTAAAATGCATTGTGAGGTGAAATTACATGTGTCGGCAATTTTGAATTGCACACACAGTAAGCAGACATGTCCGGTAGCCCGTACACGTATCTGCTAACTAAGAGGCAAAACATCATATTCTGGAATGGCTCAGTCACGGGCGTAACAAGATAAATTAATGTCCAAAGTGCTATTCATGTATATAGGCGACGGTAGCCGCTTACTACGAGGAGGAGATAAAAACCATCGCTCCTAAGAATATCCTTCAACTCTTGTCCCTAGCGGGGCTAGGTAGCGAACTCTGAAAAAGGGCGATCACAACAGATCTATGTAGGTCGCAGTGCAAGCAACTGACAATAGCCCAAACCTCAAAATAAAAATGTCGCTTACCATCAGGTAGGCCGTTTCCATTTATACAAAAAAGATCAACACAATTTGATACATAATTACGATCAGTGAAGCACTGCTTGAACTTACCAGATAAAATTTAGATCTGTTTTATGTGTTACATTAAGTATCTCACTAAATTTCAGTACAGTTGCTGTTGATAACAACCTAGAGTGCTGCGCTGCGCTTTTAACGCGGTTTGTTGGAGTGGCAACCAGGGACCAATTTAATTGGCTAAATGACTTGCCTAATATATGAGGTGAAAATTACTTAATAGTCAAATGCCTTAGGTATCTCATTTCCATAATCAGGAGGTTGCCTATGCACCGTAAGTATATACATAAAAAGAAAGTAATAATAATATATATATATTATTACTATAATGACGGCCTCGGTGGTCGCATTGTCGCAAAGCATCTTACTTTCCGATGGTCGCGGGTTCTATTCCACTCATAGTACAAATATTTGTATTCGTGAATATCATTGTTTGTATTGGTGTAAGTGTTTCATGTATATTGTGTGTGTAGAGTGTAAGAGCGTGTAGTTGACACGTTCTTAGTATTAAAGATTATAGGCGCTTATCATCAAGAGTAATACGGGCTTTGTCCCTCAATATTAAAAATATATAAATAACTGTTTAAAGTAAGTAAATTGGCTATTATCTATATACATCAAAAGTAACATGGGCTTTGTTATTTAATAGTAAAAAATATATAAATGACTAAAGTAGCAAAGTCAATAAATTAGCTTATTAAACAGCAAACTAAGTACATTACATTAATTGCTAACGAAACCAACGGCCTTGTGCTTCCGGATCCCAGTGCTTGCTTACAATGAGTACTTGCTCGATTTTTAAAGATCAACCAGTGGTCATACATAAATGGCCACGCCCTCATGTTTGGATGCTCTTATAAAAGCAACCCGTGCATTGACCATAGTATCATTTAACCAGTGAACATCCTGTAACCTAGACGCAATGGCAGCTAAGGTGATTTCTTTTTCTACTTATATATATATGTGTTAACGAAGTGATATTCTTAAGTGACAACCAAAAATTTTTAGTGTGTTCTAACACAGATTTTTAGTTTATTTCCTAGAATTAATTGTATAAGATAAATTCAAAATCTGTCTAATAAATAATTATAGGAAATAGTGAGAATAAAAATTAAGAAATAGGTTAATAAACAGTGATTATTATTGCTTTGAGAAGATTTTTTTTATTTTTAATAAATAAAAGTGCAGTGAATTATTATCAATCTGAGATGATTGATAGTTAAAACTGATTGATAGCTAAAATGGAATTATATCTAATATTATTACTTAACAAAATTAAAACATAAAAATGGATATTTTGGAATATTAGGAAATAGGAGTCAAGTTACTTGTTACAAGTCAGGATTTATGTAGAAATTAAAAAATAAGAAGTACAAATTTTTATAATAATCTTTTAATTGTAACAATATTATTTTAAGGCCTCAGTGGTCCAGCGGTTTAACACACTGATTTACTTCCAATGCACGCTGGTTCTATTCCTCGCACGCTGTAAACTTTAGTAGTCATTATTTGTGTGGAGTTGGATGTTTTCAACGTATATTGTACATGTATTTATAAAAAAAATGTATTTATACAAGTAGTCATAACACAAGCTCTGCTTATGTTGGGGTTAGATGATGCTGTGAGAATTGTTCTGGGTTGTTAATATACTATTCTGTCAATTCTAGTACAAACTATTTTATTCAAATTACATTTTATGTAGTATAATTACGATTTAATAGATTACTTCAATAAGAAAATGTAAATAAGCTCTTTCTTTTGTTCTACAGTTGGTCGTAGTGCTCGCAGCCGTAGTGGCCATGGCCCACAGCTCCGTGGTGCCAGTAGCCCGAGCAGACGCCGACTACACGAGCTTCGCGTACAACGTGGCCGACCCCAACACCGGCGACTACAAGAGCCAGGTGGAGACCCGCGTCGGTGGCACCGTGCAGGGACAGTACTCGCTGCTCGACGCTGACGGCACCAAGCGCACCGTCGACTACGCCGCCGATGACGTCAACGGCTTCAACGCTGTCGTACGCAAGGACCCCGCTGTTGTCGCTGCGCCCGTACTCGCCGCCGCACCCGCTGTGGTCGCTGCCGCTCCCGCTGTAGTCGCTGCCCGCACTGTCGCCGCTCCCGTGGTTGCCGCTCCTTCCGTGGTCGCCGCTCCTTCCGTTCTCGCTGCTCCCTCCGTGATCGCCGCCCGTACATACGCTGCTCCCTCTGTGTACGCAGCTTCCTCTTTGTACGGCGCTCCCTCAGTATACAACACTGTCGCTGCCAGTCCTGCTGTAATTGGTGCGCGTTCAGTGGTTTCCCCTTACTATGCGTCATACTCTGCTCCAGTTTCATACTGGTAAATCGGGACAATTGTCGATCGACCGCGATGTGTTCTGTAGGTATACGTATTGGTCGAATATTATCCACTGTTACCTGTTGTATATATAAATATAAAATAAATAAAATGTAAATTCTGAGATTGCTTTTTAATTAAAAAATTTGAGACACACATAATCTCAATATTTCTGTCTGGTTTATCACGTTATTAGCATAATATATACTTTTTTTTTAATGAAATCCAACAAGGTGCTCCTATAATGCTTAACTCATATTGTAATTGAACTAACAAACTATTGCATTTTAAGAAGCTAGTTAAACAAAACAAATCCTATTATGATTCATATAAATGTTTTTCAATCAGAAAAATCATACATTCATATAGGTCATTTTTTGCGACCTAATGTAGGTATGTCAACATTTTAAATCATTAATAATACCATTCACCACAGTAAACCACCAGATGACGATTTCTGTTGTCTATGTTAATATTCTTAATTAGACTTAATATTATAAATTAAGAGAGCGGATTTTATTATGAAGGAAGAACATGTCTGAAACACTGCACCTATTTGAGAATTATTTTCTGTTCCAGAGTATCAGAAAGAAAATGTTACGCCAATGTATTCACAAAGATATGAACAAAGGCTGAGCTGGCCACTATTCATGTCGTACAATTGCAAAGTTGTAGAAATTAATTTTGCGATAATATTGGAGGAATTTAAGGATTCGTATTAAGAAATTTTGAAGTCACTATCCTATTTCTTTCATATTTCATATAACAATTTATGTACAAATTGTTATATGAAATATGAAAGAAATATTTCATATGACAAAATCTAAAACATTACAGAAAATCTTTTACACGATTCCCAGTTAGGTAACGAAATGCAGTAGTGTCTTACTAACTATGAAGGTATAGTTAATGCAACGTATCTACAAAAAAATCGAACTGAACATTACAAATTAACGATATTTGAATATAGACTTGTAATTGCAAAATCTATGAAATATACGAGTATAATCACAAAATTGTACATTTATATTAGTTTCAATTCTCATTAACTATTATTTAAATTATTATTTTATACCAGGAAAGGCAACGGTACAAGATTCTCAGTATTCGGTACGAAGTACATCATAAAACTTTCTTGCTTATTCTTCTTATGATAAAACTGCGTTCCGAATGAGTGGTACAATAAAAAAATATGAAGTGACTAGTCAAAAGTGCTTGTGTTGAGTTTATTTAAATAAAGATTATTTCTATTCTATTCTACTAAGTCTTGAATAGTAAGGTGTAATGGGTACCACAACTGACGGCTGTAACATAACGTATCCGTGGTGTTGTTCATGTTTACTTCAACAGGAGGGCCTTCAGATCCCTTGCCATTCCAGATACATATAACACCTGCTTGGATAGGTTGCGTTCTTTGCAATATATAAGTTTCGAGAGATTCCTTTTTATCCTCTAATCTGCGAAGGAGCTTAGAGGATAAAAAGGACACTGTGGGAAGTCCTGTAATTGGTCTCACAGATGAGGCATTAATGTCATTTTGACAGCTAACAGTTGAAAGGTTGTTCCAGATATATAAAACACCTAGATAGGTTGCGTACTTTGCAATAGATAAGTTTCTATAATACATATACGTACATTTATTACAAAATGGAACATGGTCTCAATATAAAATGTCAGGTGGGTATTAAAATTATTATCCGCTACCAAATAAGTGAAGTATATCATATTACGAGCCGTTCATGACAATGTTGTGGAGTATCTCTGAGTGGGCTCAGTTTGACTGGCTTGTGACATTGAGATCTGCATCTGTAACTGTTGAGTCATCAATGTACTTACACTACCTACTTAGAATATGAATGGAAATACACTATTTAAGTATATCTATTGACCAATATAACATGGCACAGAGATGGTGGATATATAAAGTACTAACTGTGCCCGCGACTTCGTCCGAGTGGAATACAGACCTTGACCAAATAAAAAAGTTTCATCATTCTAGCTTCAAAAATAACGAGTTTCCATGGAAACTTTCATCGTCTATTTTACTTTACAACCCTTTAATAAAGTTTGATTGTCATATTCATATATATTTGATCAACAGCCAAAAAAATAAGTTTCATGATTAGGTATAGCTTAAAAAATGACGATAGTTCCATAAAATTTTTCATCTCCCCTTTCAACCCCTTACAAACCTATTTTCGTATTAAAAAGTAGCCTATGTCGTTTCTCAGGGTCTAGACTATCTGTGTACCAAATTTCATTTAATTCGATTTAGTAGTTTTGGTGTGAAAGCGATACAGACAGACAGACAAGCAGAGTTACTTCCGCATTTATAATATTATATGTAGTATGTAGTTTTAGGTATCTGCTGCTATACTTAGTGGCATTTTAGCACTAATATACATATCCAATTTACACACACCAACAGAATGTAGATACTTAAACATTTTTCCACACATTAAAAAAAGATATTTAGGTAGATAATATTATTTTTTATATAAATATTCAATTGAATTAAAACTTTCCTTTCTATTAATATGATTGGAAATCAAATAAAAGTTGTCTATAAATTAATTAAATATGTACCCTATATTGGTCATGGAAGGAATATACAAGTATATTTATTATTTCAGATGGTAAAGGCACTGAAACTTCTTAAACTTACTGTCATACATTGTATACTGAAACAGTTTTTTTAAACTGCCCATACTAACAATAAGACAGCCAAAAATTAATAAAAATTAAACGTAAAAACAACGTCTTTTCTGTATAAATTTTAAAGAAACAAACAAAATAGTTTCTGGTAGTTTCACTTTATTTTTAAATTATTCGTAACTATAGGTACAACAGTATTTACAGCATAGAATATGGTCGTAACCATATTCTATTTAGTAATATGAGATTGGAGAAGCGTAGGACAAGGGAGCAGAGTATAAGGAAGGAGCATACACAGAGGGAGCAGCGTATGTACGAGCGGCGATCACGGAAGGAGCGGCAACCACGGGAGCGGCGACAGTGCGGGCAGCGACCACAGCGGGTGCGGCGGCTACTACGGGCGCAGCGACAACAGCGGGGTCCTTGCGTACGACAGCGTTGAAGCCATTGATATCATCGGCGGCGTAGTCAACAGTGCGCTTGGTGCCATCAGCGTCGAGCAGCGAGTACTGTCCCTGCACGGTGCCACCGACGCGGGTCTCCACCTGGCTCTTGTAGTCGCCGGTGTTGGGGTCGGCCACGTTGTACGCGAAGCTCGTGTAGTCGGCGTCTGCTCGGGCTACTGGCACCACGGAGCTGTGGGCCATGGCCACTAAGGCTGCGAGCACTACGACCAACTGTAATATTTTTTTTTATGTAGCTGGGATGGTAAACAAACTGACGATCTACTTGAACGAAGTAAGTACCATCGACAATACATAATGATGGAGTACTATTTTATGCCTCTATACCCTCTAATTTCTCTGCCATTTGTTACTCTTTATACTGAAATATATATAACAAGCCTCTATGACAAAGACTGGTGAAATAAGAGTGAAACAGAGGAATTTACAGAAACTCTACCGCGTTCTTTCAATCGTTGCAATAATAATTGGCATCTGAAAAAATAGCCTTTTATACCTCTGTTAATAATAAAGAAATGCCTACAGTGAATCGGAGTTCTTAATATAAATGTTAAAGAAACTTTATTTAAATTTTATAGACCTATTTGTTATACAACTGAAATGGTAAACAAACTGATGGCCAACTTGATACACAGTAGTAATAAGAATTAATACTGGTGGTAAAAATATTCTTGGACAACAAAAAAAAACATAATACATTGCTATTCTTGAGAAGTAAGATATTAATTTGACGATTTTACTTGAGTCATACACACATGTCTCCCAAACGAATGCAATTTACTTCTATCATTACACACACGCCAGACATAGGTTCCGAAGTCATATATCACATAACATTTTTAAAAAATTACGAGAAAAATGTCAAGACATCAAACTTAGAGGCTTAATTATATAACGCTAACAAGTCATGTATGAAACTCAATAATCACAAAGCTGTAGATTTATTTTAGTTTCCATTATAAAAAAATATTTTTCTTTAAATAATTATTTTAAAATATTACATATAAGGGAATGCCAACCGTATATAATCAATATTCAAAGTATGAGAACATCATCATCCTCATACAAGTTTATTCTGCTTCGATCAAATGAGAGAGCCAAATCTAATCACTAGACATTTTACTTAACTGTACTAGAATTTTTAATTAGGCAACCCTTGTATTATTCCTTAAAAAAATTAAATCGTACCTTAGCTGCCATTTCTGAACTTGTGATACAGAAGGAATGAAGCTGACACGAGGAAGGTGTTCTTATATAGGAAAATCCAGTCTTAATCATATTAAGAGTTGCGGTCACTAGTCGAACTTGAAAATAGGACCGCTCTTTATACGCTGGGAGTAATAAATTTACGTACCTACTTATCGCCAATTACGACAAATGTCAATTTGAACTTACGATACGTATCATTAGAGTTTCAAATTAAAAGAAACTATAAGATCATAAACTATAAGATTTATTTTCAACTAATTTGAGTAAGCGATTTAGTCCGTATAACCGGGAATAATTAATCGAGAACCATTTTTTTTGACAATACACCCAACGTCTTAAAGTTCCAAGTCAAGTAGAGCTTGTATTATACTAGACAACTGATATAAATACTTAGATATTTTAACATACATAATATACATAGAAAACATCCACACAAATACAAACAATTATACACATTAATACAAACGTTTGTAGCGTGCGAGGAATCGAACCCGCGATTACAGGAAGTTAGACGCGTGCTAAACGTATACTTCACTTATTTTTCTTATGGTTGATAATGGAATGGTGCACTCGCCTGCGCTAACGGTTTACACTGGCGGGGCACCAGTGGATAATGATTAGATGAACATGAGGTCAGGTCAGTTATTATATCGTATATAGTAAATTCACTACGAATTTATCACGATGATTTCCATGAGGAAATACGTGGAGGTCAACCTGAAATAGTTAGCAATGGGGTTATTAGTTCACATTACAAACAGTCCCCTTCCATCTACTTTACTTTAATATCACCATTGACATCAATATATGAATGATGAATTGTGGGAACTTTATTTTCTAGGCTGTAAATTATAACTTATAAAAAAAACTAATAAGTAAATAATGTCTATAATAAGTAACATAAATTTAGTCTAAACCAAACAAAGAACAGGGAAATGTTACTTGCAGCACTTGTAGTCATTTATTTCTACTTGATATTTAAAATTAGCATACAATGGGTTCTAAAACGATTACAAATAATGTCAACAAACGAAATAAAATAAATTCAGCTATATTTATTTAATATACTTCATAACAAATTTAAGAAGAAACTAAAATAATGTAAATTTTAAGTTTCGACGGTAAAATCTCAATACCGTTGGAAAAAGGAATGACAAACAAGACGACGGGCCACCTGATGGTAAGTGGTAACGGTCGGAAATCGCCCATTTATCTTATCTTATTGAGTCTTATCTGAGTTAACATTATCTTATCTGTGATAATACCAAAGAGCATAAATAAAAATTTAAATTAGCGTAATTCTAAACTAAAATGTTTATAGTTTGGAGAATATTCACCATCCCGCGGTGCTCGCATACGCCTTCCAGCGATCTTGACCAGATGATCTGTCCAACTTGCTGGAGGCCTCCCCACGCTGCTTCTTCGGTCCCCGGTCACAACTCGAGAACTTTACTGCTCCAACGGCCATCTGTACTACAAGCTATATACTCTGCCCATTGCCAGTTCTGTTTCGCAATTGGAGAATATTACATTACATTTCTTTTTCAGTTCTAGATGTAATTATCTAGAACTGAAAAATAAATGTAATGATAGATATATAGATAGAGACATAGATATTTAATAGAGTTTATACGCGTAACGTTTTAGTCCTTAGAATGACAATACATGAGTATATAATGATGACATGACAAGAGATTCATACGCTGTTTTTGAGATTTTTTTTATATTAACCTTGGACAATCCATACAGCGCCATCTAATCCCAAGCTAAACAGAGTCCGTGTTATAGGCAGTAGACAACTGATATTAATACTTAAATATGTTTTATATACATGATATTACCATCATCGGACGACATTACAACGTGATACTATTTATGTGTTGCTATTCTGGAAGACTAAGAAGCCTCTTAACCTGTCATTTCACGACCTAATCGCAACACTACTTATAAAGCAAACTGCGTGGCGGCCGAAATAGGGACACTAAAGTATCCACCTATGCAAACAGCTTTTTATTATCTAAAATAATGAAACAACATAACTAAATAAGCATTTATATTTTACAATTTCATCTATTATTTTAATAATAAATTAATTAACAATAGTAGCGTACGTCTTTGAAATTAATTATTAACTTTAGATGAAGTCTTTAAAAGTAATTACAAAAATGACTAATTTTCTTTTTCTAAGATTTATTTAGTCTATATTTTGATTCACATTTAGCTATATATTCGTTGAAATTAACACATAAATCATCATCAGTCATTTATAAGTGAAAAATTAACACATAAATAGACAATCTGACTATTTTTACTTTGTTACGACTTTATTATATGAAGAGAAGACATGTAAAGCCTATGTAAAGAAGATTATTGGACTGTCCCTGCTTTACCTAAGTGCTCATAAATTTTTCACATTTGCATATATTAACATAATTTATAGCCTATGATACTTCGGAATAATGTACCTTTTAAAATTATAGGGGAAAGGGGATTATTAGTAATGTGAAGTAATGACTCCAGTGCTAGCGACACGTCATGTCAGGTTGATCTCTACAAATTACCTTCTGGATACCATTATAATAAATACCTGGCGAATTATCCAGGATATGCTAACTGACCTGACCTTATGCTCATCTTATCATCCTCCACTGGTGCCCCGCCAGCGTAAACCGATAACACAGGCGGGTGCACCATTTCATTATTATCCATAAAAAATACAGTAACCCCTTCTGTTATAATATTAGTGTAGATATACAATTTTTAATTACGCAAATTTGTTCTTCTGCCTACATATTTTCAACAGGCGTAATGTCTTAGTGTCGAAAGAAAAAAAATATTCATAAAACTAAGACTCTATATCAGTATTTAAATAGAGCAATGAAATAAACTAATAATGAGAGCAAAATTAACTATTCATAAGACATATACCTACATTCAATTTCAGTATTTAAATATAAATCTCAACAGAAATATTATTATTATTATTATTATTATTATGATCCATGAAACTAATTTCGTAATATAATATAAAACTACGATACAAATTACTTTAGCAATTAGTGAATACATATCCTTGTAACTTTTATTAATACATTCTTTAGCGAAATCCTTGCAGTCTTTTTTATTTCTTTCGTATTCTATTTTTTGATATATCATTTTTGGCGTAATGTATAACATGTACCTACTTATTTTCCATATTTTTTCTCACAAATCACTCTCAATTTATTATCCATATACACTTCAGAATCTGGTACTGAGTATCCCCATAGGCGTGTCAATGAACCAATGCATTATTCTATAGAAATGATCAATCTTCAGGCTTAGTTTACAACTTATTTAAAGCGTATTTATTACATAAAAAGGTAGAATATAAATAATAATAAATAAAACAACACAGTATATTTTAGCAACATTTTTTTATTAAGAATTCCACAATGGAACAAATTTTTCTTCAATATATGTAGATCTAGACCTAAGTCTGATCGTGGGTATGTTAAGTAGTTCTGAACTGTATGTTTGATTGTCAACTATTGTAGTGCTGCACAAACGGACATATAATTTACTTATAATATATTTGTCTTTTGCAGAATTCAGTAATAACGGTAGTGTTACATTGACTAATTTCAGAACAGCTTTTGAATACATTTTGACAAACATGTAGACTGATTAAAATATGCAACTCTTTTATGTGTCTAATTTGTACTTATATCTCTATTTATATATACCTATAAGATAATAATATATTTATTTCTAGTAAATATTTATATAGTTATCTTCTATGGTAAAACTATGGATATGCATTCAAAAGTTGTTCTAAATTGAAGCTTAAATTTATCCAAATATATAGTTCCCTTTACCTTGACGAAGATAAAAATAAAATAAACATCTCAACCACAAATAAATTTGATCGTTATAATTATTTAAAATTATAATCTCTAAAACTGGAGAATACACGCGTGTTTAGAGCGTCGTTTGCTTTAGGCGCAAAATTATGGCTGATGTTAATTCATTTTATCTTCATAAGACAAACGGCACACTTTGTCAATCTTCAGCTTCCTGAACCCCACAGCAAAACATAACAGTTAACTACTACAATCACCACATAACTAACAAAAAACGCCAAAATGTTACCACACTAAAAAATTCGCTAGATAAGGTAAAATTATTACCGTTCACATTGCCGCGAAAATTAATTATCTAATTTCGAAGCCACGTGCACCTCCGAGCTATTAATTCGTATGTAGCCTTTCGACTATGAGAGGTACCGTAGCTGTAAAGAAAAACAAATAAGCATGTGGTCTAACCATTTGCCAATGTTCCCCCGGCGGTGGGCCACCGGCCTGTCTTTAAACCCTTATTATTTTACACATTACTTTATATACATTCAACCCGCGTCGATCATTTCTACTCCACTTGCTACTAATTCCATATATATAATTAGTACAAAAAATGAAGTCAACTAATAAATATCTAATGTAAATCACAAGTAGTGCTATTCTTACTGTTAAGGAATTATATTTTCTTCCATATATATAAAAAAGTCGCTTAAAAAAATCACAGACAATCACTTTCCCTTTACAGACATAGACCACCGAATCGACGACCGAATTATTTTCTTATAAGCATCATTATTTCGCTACGTACAAAACCCTACTTACTTAGTTTTACAACCATGCTGGTTTATACAATTTTACAATCGATTCTAAGTCACCATTCTAACATTATCATCTTAACATGACGTACTCGGATGTAAACCTATCGCCCTTGCGTGAAATAAAAGAATAAATGTAGAAATTAATAAATACAATACAAGTATACAACAAATTTAGAGACGCAACATACTGGACTTGTTACGAATCTATACACTGACACGAACGCACATAGAGCGCAATGAGTATCGGAGAAAAGTTTCTTGATATCAAAACGTTCTTATGCAACGTGTTTTACATGCAATTTTATATCGTAACTCTAATATAACAAAGCATAATTCTTGTCACATTTTCCAGTATGTTACGACAATTAAATCGATTGCGCCTTTTCATATAATGCCCTAGACCAATCCACCAATCGCGGGCTGTCGTATTATATATATTTATCTCATCCAATTTTGTACTCTCCATGAATAACCTACACTAAATTATAAATTTACGGATGCCCCAAAAAATATAATTTTGGCAACATTCACATAAAAACCGATAATTCAATTTCATTTTTAATTAATTTGTACTGGCAGTAACTCTTTAAGACTTCAGAAATTTGTACTTTAGTTCTTGTTGAAAGTGCTCGTTGTATTTTTTTTTTTACATTTTTCGTATTTTGTGTAACACTTACACAGAGATGACACCAAGAACATAGTATAAGTGACACCGAGACTTACCCCATCTGAGCTTAACGAGATTTACGTTACACATGTATAATTTATGACATGATATTTACAGTCATGAAATGACCATATTCACTGGACGTTGCCACATCGAATGAAACACCGAATTTAACATACATTTCTCCTTAACTTAGAGCCAGTTAGATCATTTGGTATATATTCAACTGCCGTGTTAATGCAACAACATTCGCGTGCCGAGATGTGGTATTCATTCGGCAATATTTAGTACAGTCCGAGTATTTTGTGTATTACTCTAGTGTAATCAGGAAGTGAGCATAATTAATTACCACAATAATGTACACTTACATAACATTAAATGCGAGAGAACATTAATTTTTTTTTTCATTATCAAATTCGTAGAAATGAATCGATGACGACGAGACGAACTCGCGTACGATCCATGCAAGTGCACCCTTAAAATATAAAAACATCCAATGATTACTTAAATATTTCCTGTTCAGTTAAGTGCAACTATTAATTTATGAATATTAGGTACTTAAATTTCAATTCCTTAAATAATGTACTTAAATATTTAATAATAAACATTAAACACGATGGACGGGTGTAACCTGTCAAAGATATAAATAAAAAAAGTACATTAACAAAAAAAAAAGAAAATAAAGGATGTAAAGGAAATAAAAATAAACAGAAATAATAATTTTGTTACATTTTTTTAATTCTCAGAAACCTAACAAACAATAATTTTCGATTTTCATCGCCTTAAAACATAGTAACATCTATGCAACACAAAAGAGTAACTGGGGAACGTAATAATAATAAAATTATGGATAAAAAGAAAATATTTTATACTCCGGAGAGTGAAGGAAGGTACAATTAGATTACGTTTCGAGATGACTCGGGGCCGACCTCCTTCAGATTGCGTGTGAGATGAGGTACCATCGATGAGATTAATATATCTAACCTAATTAACACTTACACACTAGATATTAATTAGGACCGTGTCCACTCAGTTCGCCTCGAAGACCAACTGTATTCACTTGTATTCACATCGAGACAAACCGAGTGCACTGCACTCACTACCTTGCAGAGATTCAAATGAACGTGCTTCGTAGAATTATCAATTTCCAACTCAGTATTATTTACATTTTTTTTTTATAAAATTGATCCACGTAACATCCATTGACAGCACTAAACAGAGTTAAATCTATAAATATCTGTTCAACTTTAATTATTTGAAACATTTAAAAATACTACAGGAAATATAGATTTGTCGAGTGACTAAATTGAATCCTGAGGTAGCATATTTGTACTTTAATTTTTTTTTTATTTTCACATATCACTTACGAACTATATTTTTTTTCATCATATAAAAAATCTATAAGCTTACTTATTACTAATTTATATTCCTCGAGGTAGATAAACTTACAATCTAATAAAGGGCCACGCATGAGACGACATTCCATCTTTTTTTTTTAATTTTTTTTCATTGCCAAAATGCTCGACCAGCGAAATGTGATACGTAATTTTGTTACTAAATATAAGTGGAATGTTGTGTCATCACAAAGCCCATGATGTGACGGCAGAGGGTCACCATACCCGTAACAATCTTTGGCTTTACCATCACGACATCTCGCGATATTTATTTAAAAAATAAAGAAATAAAGAACTTAACTAAAAAAGAGACTTAAAAATATTAAAACCCAAAGTATGATCTAAATACACAAAAAAATGCTTGAATACAGTTTTGATCCAGCAAAACCAATGAGAACTTTGCAATAAGGAAGTATGTATGTGAAATTTAATGTGCCTACAACTATGTCTTTGGCCCGTCCGCCTAAGAACGGGATTAGAGTTGATTCATCGGTAATATTGTTGATTATTTCTTTTATCTATTTACTAAAATTATCTGCCTTTCTTATAGAATTACATACACAAAAAAGAAAGATCGGCCCGAGTCTTTGGATTAGTGATTTCAGTACACCGACTAAACGTGATTTACCTATCACATCAAATACATTACAACTAATAGGGACTACTAATAACTTGTCCACTAGTTAGCTTTAACAATGTTTCAACTTAATTTAGACACGTTACTCAATATCCCAATGTAAAGTATGTTGTAATTTTGTACACATTTTCATCACCAGATATTACAATTACACAAAAAAATTAACTACACAAACTAATTTATTTAAATTGACGAGTGTTATTGTAATCTAAAATTTGTACCTTATAAAATTTAGAAAGAAGCAAATCCATTGAATTCAACGCTCCCGTGTCGTTGATAATCGTTCACAATCGTTATCGGCATCGCCTCGTTACACTTAACCGAAAAAATATAATTAAAAAAAAGCTAAAAATGTGATGCATTAACGCAATTCTCTTTTAGGTACATATCACATAAACATTAAATGTCAAAAAGAAATCACAAGTATGAATTTATAATTCATAAGAAAAAACGAAATGACAAAATATAGAACAATAATTTTCCTTCTTTGTTTCTATTCATCAATAATAATAAAACATAATGTTAACAATTCGCAAATTGAAGTAGCAAAAACATTTCGCCTTAACAATTACACTTACCGAAAGAATGCCAATAATAATGAAACATAATATTTTTACAATAATTAATTACAAGCTCGGTCAACGTAAATAGTACGAATAATGAAGTTTTATCAAACGACAGTCACTTCCGACCGACTATTTCCAACTAGACATAAAAGGCACTGCGCTCCTAGATGTTGCACGCAAATTATCAATGTCCCAAACAACATTCCTAATAAAGCCGATATCTGTCCAATACATACGCGATCACACCGTTTCCCCCACACCAGTGCACGTTAGTCGGAAACTTCGGATGTTATTTCGACGACAATAAACCACCCTATCGAATCCAAAGAGGTCACAGACAAAAGAAAATGAAAAAACCGCGCGTAAACATGTCAATTTCTTTTTTATGCTATCAGGTTTTTTATAAATTTAAAAATAAAACTCAATTTTTGCATCACTCTCAGTACTCTTCAATGAAATTTCGGTTATTTTTTTTTGTAATCCGAAATATTCCACACCGTTATCGGACGTGCCACATGCATGCGTTAAAGAAAAAAAATATCATTAATCTCTGGATAAAAACAAGAAGATAGGACAGCATGGCGCCTGTGAACTCTCGCCATTTTTAAACACTTCCATTCCATAAACCAAAGTTGATTCTCGATCAGAAATCAATGCAGATTTACTTATAACTTGTATCGAAATAGATCTCTATGGTAATATATGCTATATTGTATAAAATAGATAGCCTGTCATTAAAAATATATCTGAAATATGTAGACAAATAGGTACGTTTGTAGGTATAGCGTCTAATCATTATTACTTCACATAATGCGTCCTGCAACAACGCAGGCGACTCCTTTATAGATACTACAGGGACAATAGACGAAAGGTCCACAATAATTTGAACTTTATCTATAATTAATAAAAACGAGTAATCCTGTCACCATTAAAAGATAACTAAAACGCTGTCTTATAAATGGTACGGGCAACAAAATCTATTTTATAAACAAGTCACTGAGCCTTCACAGGGCATCGTCATAAATATATTCAATAAGTGTACCCTAAAATATAAATATAATAATAAATATGAATGCAACCTATTCCTAAATATCAGGAATATAACACACAGTCGCTACATTCACACTTAACAAAAAAGAATTAAAAATAAATAAGACATAGATGTGAACTTAAAATTGAGGATATTTGGCACTGTCCCATCCGCTTCGTGTTAACAAGACCATATTGCAACTGTTTGTTTAACTTCAAGTACCGTGTACAACGTGGCCGCCGGCGATGACTTCTCAACAAAATATAATACACTGCCACCGACGACGATCTAATATTATTTAAATATTTATTTTCATTTAAAATCTCAACTGGTTGCACTTGAAATGACTAGGAATATAGAAGTAGTAAGTGGTCTTCTACGCTACGACAAAAAAAAAATAGTCAAAACGGAATGTTAATATCGACACCATCCCATTAGAACATATAATTATTTGGTCACAATAGTAACATCCGAGCAGGCGAGCCTGATACGAACGACAGAAATGGATTGTTTAACACATTCATGCATCGAATCACACATGCAATATTTTTAATAACACGTTTTGTTTACCTAACTACTTATGTACCTAGGGCAAAGTTGTACTTTGTACAAAATTAAAACCGTTCGCATTCACTGTACAGTAAAAAACAGTTGAAACTCCATATCCTGTTTCCCCGCACCTTATTTCACCCAAAAAAAATTTCAGTGTGGCAAATAATTAAAATATATAGCCTGTTTCATATTGTATCACAGATGTGCTTAATTATGCAACTAAAACTGGTATTTAATTATTGTTTCGAGATATGTGTATATAAAAAAAAAAACTATGGTAAAAATATGAGGTATTGTGAAGTCTTGCCACAATGCAAATTCAGCGTGTTTCAACCTAGGCCAAGGCGATATACAACATTCTCCTATTATTTACATACACTTAGCCTATGACCATCAGTCTCAACATCATTTCTAAGATTCCCTAGCTCACGTAATATAATATAAGCTATATCGTCACATTCCACCGAGAGCTAAAAACAAACCGTCTATACAAGGTAACTTTATCTCACAGTCAACTGGACATATATTATTAAAACTTTGCAAAAAATTAAGGTACGTTAACGCGATGAGGGTGCAATACTAGGTACAATATTTTTAAAACATAGTACCAGAAAGAGACGAGCACTGAGCAACCATTCGAAGTCACACTTGAATATTTAAATTAAGTAACAATTATCGCACAAGTTCAAAACCTTAAAAAATCTTAAGATCAATTTCTGAGGTAGATTACTGGTTACATAATTATATCAACGAGGTAATTTATTGTACGCATGTTACAGTTCAGGACGCGGCGAGGGCCACTTGTTCGCAAATGAGTCCACCAAGTGAATACACAACCAAAACACTGGCAACACCTACGTTCCATGTTCAAATTTCAATGTAGTTGTGGTTAAAAATTTAAAAATGGAACTTCGAATCTTCCGTAGAAAAGTCACCCGCGCCGGCCAAAAATGGCAGAGGTAGTTTGGTTGAAAATAGGATTGAAAATTTGCGTTATCCCGGGAATTTACTGCGTGTGGTTTGGGAGTGGGCCTTGGGGAAGGTGGGGGGTGACCTGGTGGCGATGTTCGCGGGCGATGTGGCGCCGCACCGTATTGTTGCGCGTGAAGGTGCGCGAGCAGTGCGGACACGGCACTCGGATGCCCTGATGTCGCTGCCTGATGTGGGCTCGTAGGTTCGTCTCATATCCGTAAAGTCTCTCGCAGTATGGACACTTTAGCTTTTTACCTGTAAATTTTCATTTGAATAGCTATTAATATTTGATCGTACTTGAAAGTATATAATAAAGTTATGAAAATACTTGGTTTTGGAAGCATAAGTTCAAACAAATAATACAATAGTATTAAAGGTCCCATAGGGCACAATTTTGGGGCCACTAACATACACACGATCCGTCAGGATTGTTATCGCAGATGGGGTAGTTAGAGGTATTTACTATTTTTTTGTGTCTGCAAGATTTGAAGTTACGACCACGTGGGCATAATTCAAGAGTAAATTACAAGGCCGTGAGGCTAAACTAAATAATAAGTTAGGATAGGACTAGACATAATTTTACATAAATTTAGTCTATGTAGAATTAAAAATTAAAAATAACATTTAAAATAAATGCTTATTTGTTAGACATATGCAAATATAACTTACGTGAGCTTCATTGTATGACTTCTTTTGACATAACGATTGTTTTATGCAAATGTTGAGATAAAGATCAAGGAAATGATAATAATGATAAAGATTCTAATCAATAAAATGTTAGTAATACACAGCAAGCAGTAAAGATCTTAGTTGCAATACATACTACATAGTAGCTTGCGTAACTTTTTGAAAAATCCTTTCTAGTAATGCTACTCTAATGGTTTAAGCTAAGCTTTGATAGTTGAGTCAATCTTGGATAATGTAGCATAAGATCCAATTAAGTGTCTATTATGCTTTTATATCTATAAGAACTATCACGGTTATACTCTACTGCATGAGATGGCGTTTTAAAAATAACTCGCAATTCTTTGAAATTGCTCTGACCAAAATCAAAAATTCTATTATAATATATATATTGCATAAAAATATTAAATAAATAAATATAGTATTAACTTTAATTTATAAAGACAATTATTCTTTTTTTAATTTAATCATGCTTTTTGTTAGGCGTACATGTATTCTTCACTTCTTTCCATTCTCATAATATCATATATCAAAATAGGATTAAAATACCGAAGACAATAGAAAGTCCAAATAAAACCTCATAAAAGTAACAACTACTGTAGAGATCCATGTCAAGTTGACTTAAAAGAATTCGTACGGTACATATTTAGTTTTAGAATTATGTTAGTGAAAACATTTTCTTCAACCTGAATTATCAATGGGACACATAAATTTATGTTACGCTCTCTAATGAACTCACCGTCGGCAGTAGCAATGCCGCCTGATTTGCTCGTAATCATCTTCGCTGGCCATATATTCTCGGGGCTAGGTTTCGGCGGTATTGGCGATGTCGCGAGTGGCTTATCATGATAATTCGTGGTTGGTATTGAAGCCGGAGGTGGCGGGGAATTATTGTACCCAGTTGTATGATAATCATTCTCATTCTTCACTCGTAGATCTGAAAAGGATACATGTTTGTTTAGCTCGATAATTAATGGTACCATTCTCAGATACCTCTTGTGAATACAAATTATTCGAATGGGAATTTCTATTTAAATTCTTTTTCAGATTGATTATCAATGCCGGTCTTGAGTATACAAATTACGAATGAGAATTTCTTTTCTAATTCCTTTTTAAGATGTGTGTTTTGTTTTCTCAGTCTTGTTGGGTGTTTAGTAGATTCTTAAAGTTAGAATGCCTTTGTTATTCTTTTAGAAATATCATTAGATATTAAGAATTGCTTAGTTTTAGGTTAGTTACGTAAAGGTTAGTTACCTTCAGCGCCCTGTTCACTAGACAGGCGATCTATCATTTCGTCATTAGCTGAAGCGCTGCGTTCATATCCATTATTCTTAATCGGATTCCCAAGAGTGGATGTGCAGTCTGGTTGGTTTTCCTCGTACCGTTGACCAGCACCAGGGGACGATCGCGTGTCAGGCTCATCAGCGACGCTACCACAATGTGACGATGATGAACTTTGCCTATAAGTCGATGCATTATAGGATTATAATTAACTAGCTCACACACTTTAGCTATAGCTAATTTCATTCACACAGACACAGGATTAAGATGACATGGCTCTTGTAATTTCACTGCCTAAGGTAGCCTACAATTGAAAGAGCTTACAAATCAAGCTGCTTGGCGGCTGCAATAGGCGAAACTGAGATTTGAGGTGACCTTTAGTATAATCTGTACAAATAAATAATATTGAATTTGTTTGTAATTTCAAATTTACAGATTTTCACTAAATGCATTTCAAAGTATATACGGTAATTACATTAAAAAATGTATTATTTAATATTTATTTAAGGCTGGATTGATTTTGACGGTACCTTCAGTAGCAGTTAACTAATGTTATAAAAAGCGACGTAGAAAACGTTCTTAAAACAAATAAAGCTAGCGATTAGTTTAGCATATGTACTTCCTAATATGTAAAACTCGTACATATTGTCGTTGAAAGCATTACCTGTAATTTCTAGCGTGTGGGCTCTGAGACGGCGACGGTTTAGGAGGCGCCGGCCTGCGGTGAGAAGTTGGATGCAATGGCAAATGTGCTGGCGGAGCATATCGGCCGATACTCCCACTACCAGTATGTATTGGCATCCCATACTGAGGTATAATGGGCGCGAAAGTAGCTGTATGGGACTGCGGTGGCGCAGATTCCTGTACTTCACAATTTCCTGATCCTGACACCGGGCTTGTCTTTATGCGCGTCTGATGGCGATCCCCCGAAGACTGCTGAGTCTGCTGCTTCACCCAAGCATCTTGGGACATCTCCATAGATAGGCCTTTAACCTGGAAAAAGTATGTATTTTGAAATATAACATGATTGGATAAAAAGAACAACGTTATATGGAAGATATTGAAATCATATTTAAAACCCGCAGATATATACAGAAAGTTGTCATTTATGATATTATGTGCCCAGAGTACTTCTATTTGATTTCAGTAAGTATTTTTTCAAATACATTATAATTCAAATAAAAACTTCCTTTAGTGATAACGAAACTAATATTGAACAGATATGGACTCTGGCGATTGTAATAAAATCATCAAAATCTGATAAAATTTGGCGAAGATAGATAGATACAAAATGTGCAGTCGAATTGAAAATATTGCCGTTTTTGATATCAGTTAACAATCTGTTATCTATATCTATATCAAGTTTATTATCTTATACCTGGTATCTATATTTATATCAGGATGTTAACTTGAAGTCCATATTATTATCTAAACAACAATCTATTGTTATTTCATGCATATAATTTATGTAAACAACTTTAAAAATGATCATATATAATCTTACCTGCAAATTCTCTCCGCTCTTAAGAAAACTGGAGAGGGCATCCTGGCTAACATGGACCTCCCCTTTATACATGAACTCGAGAAGAGCTTGCATATTGTCCGCAGAGGTGGCCTCCAGGATGACGTAGCACGCGCCCGCATGGCTCGGAGGTGCTGTGTCAAACAACTCTTGAAAATGTTTGCTGCAAGCGGCCAGGATCACCTTGTGAGCTTTGAATTGGCGGCCTGGAATGAATAGAAAACGCATTTTCACAATTAAGCTATAAAATCCTACACTGGCAGTTTGTGACTGATAATGAAATAAAAAAAAAAGTTCTATTACGGCGGGAAATTTCAATATTCGAACGCGAGTAAGAGGCTTTTCTTGGAAAGGCACGAGATATATTAACGCTCTACAGTATAAAGCTATACGTAAAAACCAAATTTCTTGACCAATAATCACCTAGCAATAGTTGCCCTAAAGTAATGTATTATAAATAACATAATCCCAGTGATCAAGAACCTACTGATTTAATCAAACCTGATAATCCTAGATTATCAGGTATGATTAAAAACAATAATTTTATATAAAAAGAGGAAATATTACGAAGATTATCTTATATTTCTAAAAAGAGTAGCTTATTCTAATTATGAAAGAAACGCAACTCTACGTTGTCCTGAGTTCTTAAAGTTACTATACTACATTTCGGGTGCAAAAAAGTGTAATTTATTGCACCCTGAAATGAAGAAATAAAAACTAAATCTCATACATATTTTTTTTATTAGAACGTCAACACGATACATTTCTGTAAGTAATTTTGCTATTATTTTTAATTCTTGTCACTGAATTAAATATTACTCTTTGTTTTTATTTTCTTTCTTAATCTTTTATCAGGCAAGTAGCCAACGTGTAGAGATATCCGCCATTTTGTAGTTTAAGTTTTTCTATGTTTTATTGGTAAATACTGAAGTTCCATATCAATTCCATGTCAAATAGACCTTGGTAGTCTAGCGGTCTAGCACACCGCTTTACGTCCGATGGTCGCGGTTCGATTCCTCGCACGGCACAAACATTTGTATTTATGATTGTTTGAATCGGTCTGGCTGTTTTCTATGTATTTACGAATTTTGTTTTTCTATGTATAATACGTATGTATTTACAAAAAAAAACCTATATACTTGTATCAGTTATCTAGTACCCGTAACACAAGCTTTAGATAGCTAAACTTGGGACTAGATGGCGCTGTGAGGATTGTCTTGAGATTATTATTAAGGTTATTATAAATTATTTTATTATACATAACGGTTTCTCCCGCTCTTTCTTTTAGGAGGAATATCTAAAACCAGTTCTAACTCGTTTCCCACATCCCAAACCTGCCTATTGTCTATTTCCATCTATCGCAGCGATGTTGAGTCAGTTGGTATTTTATTTATAGATCGTATTGCAATCTTGAAAAAATCCCTTTATAATCATTTTCACGAGCTGGTTTCAAACGATTTTAGATTCTATTTTAATAGGAATGAATTTATTAAAGGCACACGCACATGGCGACGTCCCACGCAACGGTATAAACAAAAGTCAAGGTAAATGCGTTTGGTGGTCCGGAAAAGGTACCATTCCACGAAATATAAGTGGACCAAGCGTGTATTGATTAAAGTTCTAGTTATGTCCTTTGACATTTTATAATAAGGATTTAATTATATAATTAGATATATTGATATACATACTAATATTGTAAATTCAAAAGTCTATTTCTCTATCTGAATGTTTATTACCTTTTCATTTTACCAAATGCAAAAAGAAATGCCACTACAGATCCTATGTGGTCGTAACCCACTCATGCATGCTCACGAAATACCTCCTTTATGAAGTAGTACACACTCTATCCTGAGGAGATACAATCTAGCGCCCCGAAGAATCTAAGCTATCGCTAAGAATATCCCTCAATTATTATCCCTGATGGTCCTAGATAACGAACTCTAAAAAAAAAGGAGCGACCCCAATTGATCTATGCAGGTTGCAGCTGTAACACTATAGCACCGAGCGATAGCCCAAACTACTTAAATAAAAAATCTTTTCTCTACTCGACAAAAGTTGAATGGAACTTAAAGTAAAGATACATTGTCTCGAAGATGTATGTAAGAGCTCTGAAATTGTCGAAAAATATAAAAATTTACAAATAACAACAGTAACGACGATTTCTCACGACATCGACATTCCTGACAATTTTTAGTATAAAATAAAAATAAATATCTAATTCTGTACATTGATTATACTTATCATCAAAATAAAACATTACAAATTTAGAAAAATTTAAAGATTATTTTTTTAATTATAATTATTTTAATTATAATTTAATTTAATACATTTATGTGACGATTAAAATTGCTTACAAGAGATCTTCAGCCCCTTTCCTATTAAAAAAATAAACATTCTATAAAAAAATATATCGTTTAAACCTATTTCAAATAACCGAATATTTTAGAGCCGGCGGTCATTCGCCAATAAAAAAAAATAAACACAAGTCAAGGCCTCCGACGACTCTGGTCACTGACCATGAACTCCAAGAATTCCAAGAACTATTTCGTAGGTTCTATGGCGGAGTAGGGTACCCAACTTTTTGTCCTCGGTGGATGGCTCCTTTTATTTTATTTGCTTACACGTTTAAAGTTATATCTAAAATTAGCCGTAGAGTTATGTTTAACTCGCAATAATTGGAGCAAGAATACGTATTTTTTTATATATATTGAATCGTACACAATTTTGCAAAAAAACTGTAAAATTGGTATTGCTACAGCAATCTCAATATATCAATAGTAGAAAAATGTAAAGTAGATTAGTCGTAAGTAAGTAGATAAGTCGCATAGCACATGCGATCATTATTAATAGCATAGGTTTATAGGACTTACCTATAGTCGAGTATAATCAGAAATATAATTTCTGTTGTAACACAGATTTCTACAGTGATATAAAATATAATGTATTTGAGACACACAGTAGTATATAGTCCTTTATTTAATTGCTATTGTTGATTCAAAGTTTTTTTTTCAATTTCTTATTATGATCGAATTTCCACCACTGGTCGATCACTAGTTCAATTAAATAATACAAGTAAACAGTAAGAAACTAAATAAATTCTAATCTATACATAATAAACGCGAAAGTGTATTATATATTTTCTATTATCATATTTTTTATTTTAAAAAAGATAAACTGGCCAACAACCTAGTATTTAATAAGTAAATTATAAAACAAATTGTTATAAATATTCATTTCCTTAACATTACGGATAGGTATGTCGATTGTCCTTAGTAGTACCGAGTGACATCAAGAGATGGCGCTACATATACGATCGAGTTCAACTAACATTCGGCTGTTACGACATTTAAAATATTTCAAGGCCGCCAACCGCATCTACACTTCCTATACAAGTATCTGTTGACAATACTGTTTGTTGAGTCATAAGCCCTTTATGTTAAATATGAAACGGCGTCAAGTGGCTTCTAATTTAAGAATAATGCCTTCACGACCGTTATACCAAATAGGATTAGCAGAATTATTATCAACCATCGATGTCGTGGTGAACGCCGCTTTTTAAATAGCCATGAGTATTTATTGCGAAAGAGCAGCCCCTACCGTACAGCTATTTCATGGATTAATTTGGTTTGTTATTAATGATTTCGTCACGGAATTATTGGTCAGGTCAGATGTAGAAGTTTGACGCAGTATTTTTTTAAATCGGCACCTACTTACGACGTATGAGTTCTAAGTCGTAGAAGTAAACTAATAGGCCACGACGCTCTCGATATAAGAAGTCGGTTAGAAACCATAACCTGTCCGATCGTATGCAAAGTCGAAACGTCCTCGAAAACGACCGCATAATTGACATTGACATTAAACGAACTGGCTTGTTTCTATGCGGCTTTGTTTCCTGATATAATCGCATTTAGAAATATGTCCATACTGAAAGACTAGGGTCATGACTAATGTGATCATTTATTCTTCGACTCTAAACGGGACATTGGTTTATTTAGGTTAAGTAAGAGTATGAATGTTTGTTACTCTTTCACGCAAAAACTACTGAACGGATTTTCTTGACACTTTACACTAATATAGAATATAAAAATTTTCAGTTTCACATGAATGAAATCATGCGGGTGAAACCGCGGGTACAGTTAGTAGTAATAGATAATAAACACCTGAATATCTAGTAACTTTTTAATGTTCAATTATTCATAAGAAGTTACCTTACAAGTTACGAAATTAAAAATATACCCGATAAATATAGCTAAATATTTTGTTTAGTAATATTTTATTTATCGGTGTACCAAATTTTCTTCAATATAACTGGTGAAGATTGTAAATAAGAATGGAACTCTTGGCCTGTCTATCTTATATTCACCTTAATTAAAAAAATCACAACCGACAGGCTCGTCTACTCAAATTTTAAATGGGATAATTTCGCGTCCCAGAGTTCACCGGGACACCGGGACTCGTAATTATAAAAAAGGACAGTCCCGTCCAAAACGGGACGTCTGGTCACGTTAGTAATGACACATGCACGATATTTTAATAGTAATTTAACGGACTTTTTTCATTATACACCATTACAATGTAATTAATATAGTACGTAATTGACCTTCATGAATCGGACATCATATTTCAAAGTTCATTTATTCTTAGTATCTACGCGGTATTATATAATGCATACTAACTAAAGTAAGAGATTGTACATTTGTCACTTTATTGACTCAAGCCATCGTCACCATATTTATTTAATCCTCATTTTGCTATGTAACTGGTGAATAAAGAACACATCTATATATCTGTCTACCTATCTAATAGCCAAGCCGAAAGTCACTTGAAACTGAACCACTTTCATATAGAAACAAAGTGGAAATCTAAAGATAACTTTAAATTTTTCAAAATTAACTGATCACCTCACCTATGTATCTATCTAATGGCCGAGCTGAAAGTCACTTATAAAACTAAACCACTTTCCTCTAGAAACAAAGTGGAAATCTGAATAAGAATTTTGAACATTTCATAATAAACTGAACACGTGACCGTGAGTTTCTGTGAAGGCTTTCATTTTCTAGATCATGTTTCATGAGTATTATCACTGACTTTGTTGCTTTACAACTAAACATGGTCTCATATTGTTAGCTTCATTCGGATGATTGGCGTTTGACTGGCGAATTTGACTTTACTTGCCACTATCTTTGGAAATGTGCCTATTGGAAAAAGTCTCAAGAGAATCATTCGAATGGACCTAATAATCTGAGATAAGGTTAAACCCATATATAAATATATAAAATACTTTTTATCCCTCTTAATCAATGTCTCATTTGCCAAATGATCAAATCACGGACAGCAATTAGAAATTAATTTTAAAGAATAATAATATCGATGTACACATAGCAAATGAGATAATTTCGTGCGCACTTATTTATTATTGTGCATGTCTGTGTCATGTGGTTATCACACAAGGTTTTTGGGTGTTTACGTTTTTTATTTGCTCACGATGGAAAATTTTACTTCCTTATTTTCCTTGAGTCTCGCTGCAGTTCGGCTTTTTTTTTTCTTTACAATTATGGCCTAAGGGCTATAATAAATACAAGTGTATGATATTAGGTGTATTTATTTAAATATAGTTTGGATGTGTTATAACTAGTTTGTACACCTTAATTGCAGTGTTGACGTCATTTCAAAGTTGCAACAATTTTATTTTTACCCTTGACTTCAAAAACTGTATTTATATTTTTTGTATGTAATTCTATTTGATAGACTGGAGTTCATTATTGTGTTGCTACCAAACTATTATTGTCATAACTGAAGCACATTATAATTTAAATAATAATATAAGTTAATAAATTTTCCTCTATTCAGTTTCGGTTGCATATATTCGGACTGGCAACATTGAGACAAGCCACGCTGCCACGCATAGATAACGACATAGTTACGGCGTCACAGCGAATCGCGCGGAACAAAATACGAATAGCCTTGGACCGCGTCGCGTCGCGTCGCGTCGCGCCGTCGTATGCGCGCGGTAGGCCGCCTGCACACGCTAATGTTACATAATTCATAACGCATTTTTTATGTAATTATCAAATCAAATCAAATCAAATCATTTTAGCCACTAATCAACGTCAAGTTTTTTGTATTAATATTTTTTCCCTACCGTCCAGTTCAATATGCAGATTCAATTGAGAACACCTGGCAGGAAACTCAACTGAATTTCTTTTTATAGTCAGTTTATTTACATTGTACACTTATATTACGTCTATATCTAACATAAAATGAAGAATCCATGCATGACCAACTATTGCCATTTAAGTAATCGTTTAGTGAGTAATGAGCACTGCTCAATAAATTCAGCGGATGTATTAAATTTATTTAAAGGTAATTACAGTATTGGGAAATTAAAGTGGCACCCAAGGTAAAAGCCAACAGATAGATGGTAGACGGTAAACGTGACGGTTGAATTATATACACTAACAGCATTGCGGCCATCACGTTATCATGTAACAACCGTAATGCCGCTTATGCACTGCCATTCTAGAGGACTAAGATGCACTCCTCATTATCCTGCAATTTTACTGCCTAAATTGAACCCTATAATCGAAACTACGCTTATAAAGCTTGCTGCTTGACGACTAAAATAGGCTGACCTATTAAAAAGTATGTAACTATTTTTATAAATTGTTTAGTATCTATAGTACAAACTCTATTTAGTTTCGTACAAGATCGCAATGTATAATGTGTATAAAATATGCATTGAGTACTAATACCAAAAACAGTAATTTCATAATAATCTTGCATAGCCATATATGACTATTAACTAATTCAGGCTGAACTATAGTTCCACAGCAAAAAAATATTTGTCGTAACTAAGCGAAACTAACTTCTATTGTCTATTTATTGTAATCTGTAATGCTATTATCATAGAAGTTAGGTATAGGTAAATACATATAAACCTATATCTAAATACATAAACTATTTACACGTAACAAATTTCAATATCAAAGATATCGAATACAAACTAATAAGAACTACTGGACATTCTAATTCTTTAATCTAACTTATCAGACTTATCTTGTCAAGATTATAAGTTGTTAGCTTGTAGTAAGCCTTACACCGTTCCGCTCCTCCAAACACCGCCTACAAATTTGTGAACGCTTCCTCATTCGATATCTTCACTATACTTTATTTACATTTTATATTCATTGCACTAGACGTAATTTGGAGTTATTATAACCTTGTTCAAGGCAATAACGCACATTTATTGTTATTTGAATTAGGAACGTCTGCATTGTCTGTCAAATTACAAAAATCGAAGTTCGAAGTTCAAATTTTGGGAATACACGACAACTTTTTTTTTCTCTTCTTTTGGCTTCGGCGGCACAACAACTTACTATAGCATGATAGTTAATTTTAATTTAATTCTATTTAAATATAGAATAAATTATCCTTAGAATCAGTAAATCTTTTAAACTTTTTTTATTATTTTTTTACCTACAGAAGGTACGGAATATAGTGTATGCGTGTCTATGAAACATGAGTATTTTTTAGGCACCTAAATGCTGTGAGTCACGCTAGATGACCTGTGACCGATGCATAAGGAAAATGGACAAGAATAACAGTTTTTTTTTTAATATATCGCCTTTAACAGAAGTAGGTGGATAAATACCTTCACCGAGTGGCAGTTAGTGACTCTGAATCAGTATTGAAATTGCCTTATTATGAGTTTATCTATTTGTAACTACTAAAAATTTGCTTCATATTTCTGTATTACCTATAATGTATACGTAATTTAGTCTTTAAAGTTTCTAAACGTACAATTAAATCTGAAAATCAATTATAATTTTCAGATTTAATTTTAGTATTTCAATCTTCTAAGTTCGATGTCAAAGTTAACTATGCAAATAATATTTAGATCAATTGCTATTAATTATTATTGTCCATATTTTGCACATATTTTTAGAATTGTGTAAAAATATGACGCATTTATACACAGACGTCATTATGAGTAATTTTAAGTAAATAAGTATTACATCGAAAGATTTTAAAATTGAACTTAAATTTATCATTATTGACTAAAATAGGTTCACTGTGCAACATATGAAAATAACTAAACATATTCTATGGGAAACTGAAAGAATAGTAACACGATAAAGTATATGGTGTATGCCGTCATGACCTTAGTCTTCCAGTATGACAATGAATGAAGTATCACATGACGACGTGCTTTTCATGTACCTATATCAGTGACAGTTATCACTGTCCAGGTGGGCCGCATACTTGCATGCGTTTGCCAACATCGTAATATAAAAAAAGCATAAAATAACTAGATACTACTAACTACTCTTTTAGAAGAGTACCTATATATAGAATTTGTTATCAAATTACAACAAACATAAAAACAAAACTACTTCTATATTTATATTATCGCACAAAGAGGAGCAATATTCACATTATCCCCTCTTACTAAAGAGCATGTAACCCAATTTGAACAATATGTCCAATCATCGCTAGCAACACAATCATATTTAGTGTATCCCCACCACAGATGCCTAAACAGTTGGTTGCAACGAATGCGCCCAACCACGAGGAAATAGAAGCGACATTGGTCGGCGCAGGCAGCAGTGTTGCCACCTTACCGGTATTCCCGTAAATCTAGTATTTTGACCTATCCTTTGGTGGGCTAAATTTATAGTTAAGTTTATAGTTGTTATTGGATTTTTAGTATGAAAATATTAATATTATTATACACATCCATTATAATAGGTTATGGAAATGCGTAGATAATTGTATTACTTATGATATTATACTATAGTACAATATAAAAAAAGGCATCAGCTTTAACATTCATCATTAATTCATTTATTTCATTGAATTTTTTTTTTGGAGGTTTAGTTGGTTAATTAATTTCCTATTTGGTTGTTTTTGTTTTAGCGCAAGCAAATAAAATATACTATGTATTAATTAAGTGAAACCTATAGCAGCATATAATTTCTCGGAAATTTTACAAGTTCTTGGAAATTTGATTTTAGAATCGTTGTCATATTTCTATTTCACGAAAGTAACGTATTATCAAAACATTCTTTAAATGTTATAATGATTCTTTTAAAATAAGCATTTGCTATTATATACAAACTAAATTATATTAATTATATTATACCATTAGTTTCATTGACATACGTTTAAAACTTTGTGTTTTTCTAATGGTATTTAGTGTTGTCTAGTGGGATTGCGCATTGATTAGTGGCAACACTGGTAGGACAGGCTCGGAGCCGCGGCCGCAGCTTGCAACATCAGCGACATTGGCCCCGTTAGGAGACCTACTTAGTTATCATGCCTGTGCGCAACTAATGATTTGGGAATGGGAATGTTTGGGAGCGAACTATGACTTGCGGTGTTCGTAACAGTTCGGATGTTGTCTATTCATATTGTTTATTTGTCTCGCTTTATTGCATAAAACTTGTGTGTTTTGTCAAATGAAAGATTTATTAGTTTTTTTAAATAATACCAACCGTATTTTACCTAATAATCATGGACAGCTAGCTGATGCACCGTATGAAAAGTTGTAATTATAGCCTATATATAAACAGCACAATGGAACAATAATGTTTTTATTAAATTTAAATAAAGAAATCAAAGTTCAACCGTTTTTTATTTAACTAAAATGGACAGCTATCTGACGATGCACCTGGAAGTTGTAATTGTAACCTATATACATATAAATAGCACAACGGGCGGATAGTTTGTTTATTCACATTGCTTATTTATTTTGCTTTATTGCAAATCGTATACGGTTTGTTTCATGAAAGGTACATTAAAAGTTATTTAAGTAATACAACCATATTATATTCTTAGTTCAACGGTTTTACCATAGCAGCTGCAAAAACTTTCATCCCCAATTTCACTAACACCCGTATCATTTTTTGGGATAAAAAATTCCCTACGTCCGATCTCGTAATACAGTCTATCTTCACGTCAAACTTCATTAAGAACCGTTCAGCAGTTTCGTTGTGAAATGGTAACAGAGACATACACAGTTCCGAATTTATAATATCAGTATGAATAGATGAGTTCAGAAGACCTTGAATGGAACCAAACCAGGCCGGTATGCAATATATAATATTAATTATCCTCAATTAGCATAATATTACACGAATATAGAAGCTTGCAAGGCAGACCTAGTTATGATGTTTCATCTATATGTATATTAAATGATATTTTATTATATAATATGAATATCGAATTAGTATGACAACTCCTAATGTATTATTAATACAAAGTTACTGGCTTAATATTAAGCCAGTAATACATATGTAATAATAAAGATATATTACAGTTGTTCAGAGTATGTGATATAAGCTCTGCTTAATTTGTAACTAGTATTAACTAGTGTCAAGTTGGAAATAAGGTACTATATAATATGTTCATTGGCATAGAAAAATCATTTCTCCAATAAACAAGTAGTCAGCCAGTGCCCGAAATTCACCATAATTAATTTAAAATTCAGCAAAACTATAGACAAATAATTTTATATATAAACAATATTAATGTGTTCTCAATTTGACTACAGTCTTTAATAATAAACAAAACAATGTATATTCGTGTGTGTATCAAATATATGGTCATCATCATCATCATTGCAGCCCGGAAGACGTCCACTGCTGGACATAGGCCTCCCCCAAAGATCTCCACGATGATCGATCCTGCGCTGCTCGCATCCAATGCCTTCCAGCAATCTTGACCAGATCGTCGGTCCACCTTGCTGGACGCTGCGTACCACGGACCACGAACCGGAAGTCCGTGGTCGCCAATCGAGGACTATACTGCCCCAACGGCCATCTGGGGCAGTAAAGTCCTCGAGTGGCAAATATATGGTAGTATTTGTTTATTGATTTAATGCATAAGTTAAAACAAAAAAAGGCATTTTGAACTCCTTCTATATATAAACTAGTGTTCGAAATTTCATACTCCATATTATTTTTCGTAAAAAGGGATACAGTTTTTGTCTCGCGTATTAATATATTACACACGAAATTGGTAGACAAAGAACAAAACTTTATAAAAAGTCGTGACTTAGTAATCAGTACATATTTAGAAAGAAATGTATATTAGTAATGACATTTAGAATATACAATAGCCTATAAAAATCTGTTATCGATATAAATGACTTGAATCTACATATTTAAAAATAGGGTTTTTGACCTCCTCGTTAGTAAAATATTCTACACTGATAGATACTGACTGTTTTCTCAAAGATAGGAACTAAAATGTATAATTATTATGGAACCTACTTAATAGTCGAACACACAAAAAATGTAATGAAATTGAAAATCATAGACAGAATTCCGCCTTCGATTATCAGAGGTGAGGTAGAGGTGGCAAACCAGCCAACCTTAGGGAGTGCAGAGAGAGAGAATTCTTCAGAATGTTACTAGCATTAAATAAGCGCCTATTGCACAAAATTAAATAAAGTTAAATTAAATAAATAAGTCTTCTTGGTGAAATCATATGAAACAAATATAGTAAATATAAAAAAAAGTTGTTTACTACTGCCGAGAGTCGGTGTAAAGTGTCCATCAATTTGTACAAAAATAACCTTAACTATGCAAATACAAGCGTCAAGGCGCATGCCTGAGATTATGTTACCTAAATATTTTACATAACAATAGGCTGTACCTTAGTTTAAAGATATTTCTTATATACGTCAAGGACATACATATATAATTAAGAAACAAAAAAAATTAATATTACCTGTACGTTCAGATCACATAATACATTCGAGACTGACTCTATGCAAAACAAGTCTATACTAATATTATAAAGATGAGATGTTTGTTTGTTTGGTTAAACGTGCTAATCTCAGGAACTACAAGTTGAAAAATTCTTTAAGTATTGCATTGTCCATCTAACAAGGAAGGCTATTTATAGGCTACATAATATCAAGCTACACAGGAGTGGAACATTAGTGGAAAATATTGCCAAAACAGGGAAAATATGACGCACTTTTTTTTTAAATGCACGCCTAATTGCATTGCCTATTGAAAATAGTCGGGGAAAAATGTTGGGGTACTTCATACGACATGACGAACTTATTAATAATATTATCGAAGGAAAAATGGAAAGAGAGGAAAGGGAAAACCAAGACACAGCGATATCAAGCAAGTTAAAACAAAGTCGTGTCGTATTAACAACTAAAACGATTGATTTAGAATAGAATAGAATAGAATAGAATAGAATAGAATGTGTAAAGCAGCTGCAATCAATTCTCAGTTCAATGTAATTGATTTAACATTTTCAAATACAAAGTTGTAATTGCTGAAGCTCTCATTACAGGTTGTGTAAAAAAATATTGGATGAGCTCATGATCAAGCCTATTTCTATATCTATAATAAATTCGGGTACAAATAAAAATTGCCATAGTTTATTTTGTCTTAGTAATATTCGAACTCACACCCTTTTTATAAGCTGTGGCAAGAAGCGACAAGGTCATAAAGGTTTCAATTATTAAACTATTTTCTAAAATAAAACCAAAGTATCATTATTAAATCGTCATTTCAAAATATACAAAGCACCTCAACCCTAGTTGGCAAGTATTACGCCATAAAAGATCCACACGACTCTATTCAGTTACTGCCAACCGTTCCCAACACATACAAACAGGTACTAAAATGCTCCATAAGCTTATTGTCTATAAAATAGCACGAAAACCTCCCACCGCCCGGCGTCCCAGGCGAAAATTCAGCGAGAAATCGAATTGAAAATCGAGTTTCACCTATACCCTTATATAGATATCGTCTAGGCCCGGATGCAAGTGAAAACGACATCGCTAGGGGGAGCACGACTAACCCTGTTTCTGTGCCACCCTCACACACACCTGAAAGCGTATAGACAACGCATAGACTATGTGACAGTGTGCGCCCGCCCTTTCAAGGTCGACGCGGGTGGAGCAAGTGCGAGTGGGACGGAGATATGCACCCCTAACGAAAGTGCAAGCGAAATGCGTGAGAGAAAATCAATCTTGCACGGAGTGGGGGCGCTGAAAAACTAGGTGAACATTTTCGGCTGCCCGACTGCTGTACGTGCTTCGATTACCGATGCTAGCCTAGTGCTAGATTTAGCTGCATAATAAATTAGTACCGATACATTCATGTTCCACTTAATGTTATTATAAAAAACGGAGTTGAGTTTTGACGGAGTATTACTACCTACCAAATATTGTATTTTTTTAATCGTCATATCCCTGATAGGACAGATAATTTGTTACAAATCATTACAATTTTAAAATACATCATCATAGAAATACACAGTCAGGTTTTTTAAATTAAAAACAAGAAAGAAATACGATCAATTTTAGACTCTAGTTCGACCTTTTTAGAATACAATATAGATAAAATGCATTCTTAAAAGATTTCATAGAATATCATACTTTTTCTATGTACTTTTAAATGGAAATTATAGTTGTTGACTGATCAGACTGTAAATATCTAGATATTTTATATCACGAAGTACAAGTGCTACGCCGTAGCTAGCTCTACGAAGCAATACAAGAAATGTTTAATAAAACTTTAATCATTAATTTTATAATATTGTAAATAATAATTGTTCCATTGATGAATAATAACATAGAACGTTCAAACATTGACACATTGACATACACACATAAATTAGAGATCATAATATTAAAAGTCTAAATTTTATACTATTGTATACAAAATAAAATTAATTTAAAAAATATAACGAACGATAATCACTTACTGAAGCAATTTCATGAAGTATGAAGCATTCAGGAAAAAAAATTAATAAGGTATGTACGGGTATATCAGATATGTACTTGAACTGAAGTATTAATATATTACACTGAATAATAAATATACGTATAAAAAAAACTTAATTATTCGACTTTCCTGCCTGCTCTTCTCCTTTTAAACTACCAACAGACGTGGATAGTATACAAAAATATTGCAATAAAAAATACTCCACTAAGTAGTTAAAATATCCTATATAAATAAATACATTTGACTTTGACATTATTTCTATCTAATATTGGATCGTATGTCATACTATCATGCAATCTCTAGTTTTATAACATTATTTATTTATGTCTGTGTTTCTGTTTATCAGACTTTAATCTCCCATATCTATGTGCAGGCATATGTAATGTGTAGCTGAAGTACTACGTACCTACGTACAATTGATAACAATATGAAATACTCAGATAACGATGTGTAGACAGTACCCAAAAATATTAATATATTATATGATTGCGTTGCAGAAAAATAGCAATTGAAATAACAACAAATATCATCTGTTTCTGTTCTACTAAATGGCTTTTCGATTTTTTATGTGACGGAATTGCATAAGTAAAACAAGCTATTGAACTACCTGATGGCACGTTTCAACCATCATACTGCACGACGAAAAATCTGAACAAGATTGCCATGAAAGTCGCTAGGTTCTGATCTAATATTTAGCTTGCCATGGATACTAAAGAAGAAGAAAACCAACGCCTATATATAATACATGAATATTATCCCGGACATCACGTTATCATGTGATACCCGCGATACCGCTCATTTTGGTCCTCGTAAATGAGAAAATATACCAAAATGTTTAGTCTCTATGTCCTATTATTTCAGTGCTTTATCCAATCGAAATATCACAGAAATACGGTTTAAAAACAAGTTTGGCGGCTGTATTGAGGTCAGAATGGGTACCCATATAGACTTTTTTAACAAAGTATAGCTCAATATCTTCCATTATGTGGAAATCGTTTTTGTAAAAACAGTTTGACTGTCCAGTATGTGGTAAATCCTTTTTATTTGAAAGTTTATGCCCATAACTTACCACGGTCTGGTGACTTCAGAAGTTTTTAGAATTTATAGCATTTTTCAACTTCAAGTTTAAAGGAATGTTAGTATTTGAAACTAACGTCTATATTTGAATGGAATATATATTCGTTTGATATTGCAATACAGTCACTATTAATTGAAAATTTACATTAAAATTGTAGTTTTAGTCTATAAATTTTTATAATTATAATAACATGTTTCCTTCATTTACTATATAATAACAATTTTCTAAATAAAAAACCTTTGAAGATATTATCACAATGTATACCATACATGTAGTACTATGCTCTGTAGAAGTGAATTCAGAATTTGGTAGCCTCCTATACGAGAATATGTAATTTGGTAGCATCCTATATATGCCTAATCCAAAGGAAAACACAAATGAGTATTAAACACCGAAACGGCTCAATCATCATGACTAACGAGCGTAAGGGCATAAAGGTAAATTCAACCCTTTCGCATCCCTTGCCCAATCAATAGATAGGTACATCCCTGCATATCCACCCTCAAAGGGGTTGAAATTAAGCCTCCACTGAGCATGCACAACTATACGCGTAAAATTCCTGGGCCTCGCCAGGGGTGGTTTTGTTTTACGTATAATGCACTCGAGTATAGAACGGGGGCGATGGGGGTGATTGCGGTACACCCGCCCCCAACCCTTAGCGCTGTTTGGCCGAACTCAAGCACCTTGATTTTTGACGGTAACTAAACTTGACTACGTGATTTTACTTTTATGAGAACAAACCAATCAGTATAGTAGAGAAATATACTTACATATAAAAATAATCACGAAAAAAATATTACTTTTCGTGAATGTGATTTTTTCGCTTTTTTATAAGAACCGTTGTCATCAATCACTAAATAAAGAGGCTCCTAACTATCTGACTAATCAATCTATGATGAAACTAAACTCTTGAAGTTTGTAGTAACTTTTGTTTCGTAAACATCCACAAAGAAAGGATTTCCCACGGGGATATGGAATAACGGGTTCGCGCAGGAAACGTGGTAGCTAATTCAATTAAATGTAAATGATAAAATTTAATGATTCAAGCAAGTGAGCTTACGATAATATCATTACAATAATAAGTGGTTGCAGTTCTTTTAAGAGGAAATTAAATTTTATATTAAACCAAATGATACTTTATTCAAAACCAACTGAAAAATTACTCTGTAAAAAATAATGTAACAAGAATCAATGAAATGAAATGGGAACTGCTCCATACTGCTACATATTATATTTACAAATAGAATATACGAAAATATGTATGTAATTGTTAGAAAACATATAAAACGTCACATAGCATATACGATCTTCTTTTACAACACATACAAGTCTTTTTTAATTCACGTACCATCGCCTATTTCAATACACAATTCATACATATAATTTTCAATACTTTATGCAAAGTCCACATCCATCACGTTATAGTTTCATGAAACACGTATGTTTGTAGTAACAAAGGCCTAAATTACGAACTGAAAACATGAAAATATCGATCGTACCATTGAAATAGAGCTATAAATACGTCATAAAGACCTTTTATTACACGTAAAACTGAACAGTTGCCATCTTATCAAGTATTCAGCCTCGATGGTCTAACGATGTAACGCACCGCCTTACTTCCGGTGGTCACTGGTTCAATTCCACGCAAAGTGCTAAGATTCGTATTCATGATTATGAGTTCTGTGTATATTATATAAGTATGTACTAAAGTATGTAACAAAAAAATATTTCTTTTAGTTTAGTACACAAGCTGTGCTTAGCTTAGGACTAGGTAACGCTGTGTATTGTCTTGCGTTATTATTATTATTCAGCACATATAAAGACTACTGCGACTGACACCTGCATTTCAAAACCAGCCCTTCAAGTCCTACCTATTACAGCTGTTATCTGCGTACGTTTTACTTATCATTTTCCTATGATAACTACATATTTTATCTATGATAACTCTATATCTATGCTGTTTTGTGCTATTTCCAAGTAGTGTGCTTATCGTAAAGGTTATATATTAAAAAAATGTCTAGCAACGTGTTTGTATAGCAACCGCATTATTTACAAAAAAAAAAATCTAAAACGTTGACCAAAATGTACGAGTATATGTATGATTAGTATATTAACTTTAAGAATTTATTTGAAAAGATAATTTCTGACTATTCTATTTTTTACTTCTTGCCTCCCTGATACAATTTAAAGTACTGTTATTATTCTACATATTTATAAAACAAATTGCCCCTCCAGATGCGGCGTGGGGAATATGGACCTCTATGGTAGTACTACTTTTTGAAAAAATCCATGTTGCCAAAGACGAAAACATATTAGTTAATAATAAGTTCGTTAAATTCCCGTACATAGTTATAAGAATAAAAGTGCAAAGAATTAATATAAGTTTTAAAAATCGTCCTTTAAATTGTCCACATCAGTAAAAAACGAATCTAGAATGAATATCTAGATGCAACGCGAACAAAGTCGAGTGCACAGCTGCTAGCTATTTAATCAATGTGTAACGCACTATCTAGTTTTACCCTATTTATGACTCAATGGGGAAAAATTACACGAAAATAGAGAATAGGCTATTTTTCAGTATAACTAATCTGATTATTATTTGCGCCATAACCAACTCTATCTATATTAGCATATGATTGTTTATGGATTGCATTGAAATTACGAATCATAATCTTTATTCAGCTAGCGGTTATCATTTGAAGCGACGAAATAAGGGCGAACACAGTGTACTTTATCTAAGTTACGTACGTTAGTTATTATGACGGTACCACACGAAATGTCAAATGTCAAAAGTAATTTTTTTAATATACCACAAATGTAAGCAAAGAATTAATGTTATCAATTGAGAATTTGTATTCTTTATCTACATATTTATATCTAACAGATTCGGGGTGTAACATACATATTTACAAGATGTTTGTAAACAGTAAAACTTGCTATGCAACTAACAAATGATCATACAAATTAGCATATCGTCATATAAATCTGTTTAAAAAAATAAATAGTAGATAAATACTATATCTGACTGACCAAACAATCCTGTAGTTTAAAGGGTAATATTGTGGTAAAATATCAAGTATAGATGTACCATAGTATGTATATTATCAGTGGTGCTGTTCAAGTATAGACGCGATGGCAAGTAATCTAGTATGAGGACAGCTTAATACATGAAACTATATTTATACCCCTAGTAAATAATCCATAAAGCAAGAAATATTTCACATCAGGTTCTTAACAACTACAAACAAACAGAAAAACGTATACATTAGATAAATTAGAAGATTTCTCTAAATACTCATAAGCCTCAAATAAGATTAAAAACTATTCTTGCTTTGTAAGCTATAATCTTGTAACAGAAACACTCTGTGTGCAAAGGAAGTGGTATCATGGGTGTCATGATAACGTGATGTCCATATTATTGCATACGACTTTTATTGTCATTAATTTAATTCTATACTATTACACAAATGTATTATACATATAAACCTTCCTCTTGAATCTCTCTATCTATTGCTGAAAACGGCATTAAAATTCGTTGCATAATTTAAAAATATAACAGACAGCGGTGGAGAATTTGTTTTATGCTATATAAAGATAGCAAAGACATTATACGTTATACTCGTTAGCAGGTTATAAAGTATTTGACACACAGATTTCTGTGTCAGCAGCTGAAATTGTCGAGCGGGTAGGGGGTGGCGTTCGACACATATAGCGGGGTGGTGCGTCGCCGTGGGTCGATAAGGACCGGGCCGCGCCGATGCGTTCCCCGTTAGTTCCAAAATGCAGCGTGCTTGTTAAAATTGGGGCTTTACTGCGCAATGTCGGTATAGTCGTTATGCTTATATACCTAGCGAGTAAGTCACGTGCCACTTTGTTAATTGGAAAAAGTTCAACATTATTAGGTACGTGAACATGAAAGTGTATTGACGAATCAAATAATATTAATTATATTATAAACATAAGATTATAAAATGCTTAGTTTACTCAATTTGTTATTTTTATTAGAACTTTTTGTGTATATGCTTTAATCATAATGCAGCGATCAAAGTACTAGAATAAATGGAGAAAAGTCTCATCAATATATTTTTAGAAAGGCAGATATAAAGCAAAATATAAAAAGTTACTGTATTTTTTCTATAGGTACAGAATTTTGAAAAAGTATAAGTAAGAATTGAAGAATAATGTTTAATAAGTACTATGGAGCTACTAGACCATCGATATTTATAACCATAGTGAGCATAAATTCACACTTTCAATTATTTGTGGGAAAAAAACATTAAGGCGTAATATACGGGAATCGTGGTAATAAAAATTAGAATTATTAACTCTAAACTAGACTAGCAGCGTGGATCGATAATGCTAAAATCTAAATTAGACTGCGTTCAAAAGTCAGGAGCTATTTGCTTAAGGAATTTCTATATATTTAATATTCAGCGAGAATATCTTATCGAGTGAATGAGCCGATTTCCGATGCGAAGTAACGAGAACCCGAATCGGCGGCGCAGAAAACGAGATTCACCCACACAAGTACAGCCGGCGCCGATATGTAGTAGTCCATTTCGCTAACGAACTAGTTCCAATGAGCCCTCACGAGGACTCACTGCGTGAACTAGTTGGCATAGCCTTCACTGTTTAGTTCGTTTGATAAATTAACATAGGATTTTAGTTTTGTTAAAAAATCTAGAACACATATTTGCGGGATTACCAATACTAGACTCCGTATTTACGGCCGTATAGGACACCGCCGAAAATAAGATCGCATCTATTACATTGATGGCCCAAAATAAAGAGCACACGCCCTAAAGTTACCCAGCCTACAAACTTTCTAACATGAGTCGGATGCAAGCGAACTGAAATAGTGAACTAATTCAAAAGAGAACTGCGAACTAAATTAAGCAAATCGATTTGTAAACTATTATGCGCAAGACTAAAAACAGGGTTACGCTACCTGGGGTACTTACTTTGCTTTAGGGTACGTGCATCCCCTCGTTACACTTTTTATAAGTATGTCAATGAACTTGGTTAATATTGATACAAAACTTGACATTACTAGATAATTTATGATGTTGTTCCACAACGAGACCGCTGTTGCTTAATGATAGAACCTAAAGGTCCTAAGTTTCAATCTGATCGATATTAAATTTTTATGTATCAATGTTCATTAGATTTTCTATCCGAATCTCCAAAATATTCTCTATAGATAACAATTGTTAACAATTGATAAATTTTCTGACTATCGTATCCCATAAAAACCCTTTAATTAAATTTAATATGTAAAATCAATACCGTGGCAAAATGGTATGGTAAAAAAGAGAAATATGTAAAACTAAACGGACACAAAAACTGACTAATACATAAAAGATACATACATCTGTATTTACATATTTTTATGTTTACAAAAAAAATAACAATTTGTAACTTTGGTAATACATAAATATGGGAACCCTAAAACGTTGAGTGATTATACAACTCTATATATAAAAAAGATATTAACGTTTATAATATCACACATATGCAAAGAACATACATGCACGCGTGTTACAAAAAGACTGGAAGGCAGAAAGCTATTGTTGTGTGAGTGCAGTCATAGCATTTCAAATTCCAGTAGTGCGAATTCATTTACATGTCGCAATGTATAAATTAAATTTAACTATCACCATTATTCTGCATAATAAACGCATACGCACGCACGTATTCCTTGTTCGTCCCACAAGAAAGCCCCATCCCATAAACCAGTTTCAGAAAGCGTTCTCGACATCAATTGCACACTTCCTAGCCTCGAAACCATGGGGGGCGCACCCCCACCCACCCTCTTCGGCCCCCACCACCCCTCCTGCTGCGTCTAGCACACTTGTTTGATACGACCTCGAAAAGTTGGGTCTCGAAGCCTTAGAGGAAAAACTCGGTGTAGGTGGTAAAGAAAATGTACTGCAATTAATGTTAAAGGTCGTATTCTGTGTTTGAATTAAAGAGGCTTTGTTATGACCGTAACACATCAGATGTAGGATAGTTACACAATTTACTATGCATTTATTTAATTTGTGACACATTTAGCCAGGGTTGTCACTTTTAGAAAAAAATCTAGCACCTAAGTCCTAGATTCGTTTCTATATTATTATTATTGTATTCTATAATACATACGATTTTTTTTAAAGAATAAGAAAACAATATTGTTTTAATGTCATAACCAGGTAGGTAGTTTAGGTACATTAAATCATAGGTATCTATGATAGAGGTACCCAAAGAAATTTGCAACTTAAAGAGTAAACTTTCGCAAATTTGAACTGTCACTCTGTAAATTTGCGTTCCATCTTACCTTTCTTATAAATAGGATTCTACTTTTAATAATGAGTCTTATCTGTGTAAAACCTAAAAGCAGATATAAAAACTGAAATTAGCATAAATCTAGACTAGAGCGTTAACAGTGCCGTGGAGAATATAATATATAAATATAAAAAAAATTAGAGGTATGAAGCTTCTTAGTTCATAGGAATGGCAACGCATAAATGGTATCCTAACATGATAACGTGATGTCCGTAGTGCTTTTTATATATATAGATAACGGTTACAACTTACCACCAGGTGGACCGTTAGTGTGTTTGCCATTGCATTTACATAAAAAAATTGTAACTATGGGATCGATATTAGTATAAGCTATTGCAAATTAAAAAAATATCGATAACATCGGGTCAGAATTAGGTATAACTATAATACATTAAAAACACACGCATGCAGTTGAGAATTTTTCTGTTTGGCTGTAGGATTTTAATAGTCTAGGTCATTGAATAATTATAATGTTGTATCTTTATTAATAAAATCATAAATATCCTGCAAATTGATGACACTTGGAGTATTCTGTCTCTTTCTTTGACATTAAGGAAATACCTTGAAGGATTCAAAAAGTTTATTAGACGATTGACGATTTTATGAAGATATTGAATTTATTTCTATAATACTCGTATATTATAATCATGTAATTTTTTGTATTGTTATGTAGTCATAAAATATTTGTAAATTTGTATTTATTGCACCATTCAGTATGTGACCAAGATAGTGTATCAATACCTATTGATTAATAATAAGTATATGACTTAGTGTACACTAATTTAATTCAGTGTACAAATGATAAGACAAAACACAATTTAGTGATTTTTTTTTGTAACGAAATATAATCCTTACATAATAGCTCTCTGGAAAATTATTAAAAATAATTACTTATGTTTCAGTATTTTCATTTGTTTATACTACAGTAACTAGTTATATCTATATAAAATGTATATATAAGTATGTACAGACAATTGTTAAACTAAAAACTAAATAGCAATGAATTTTCTTTTGAACAATATAAATTTTTTCTTGTAATATTATCAGCAAAGCATCAATTTTAATCGATTTTTTATACAGAAGCACGTTCTAGAAACATGCATAATTGGTACTATGAAATTCTTATGAAATCTTATCATAAAAATTGAACGCCAAATAATAAATGTTTTACGCATTTTGGCAGATAAAAATGCATTCGTCACTTGTTTTTATGAATCGTAAGATAACCCTGTATATAAGTTGTACCTAGTAGGTAGAAATACACTATCAGATCAGACACGTGTAACTTAATGCAGACTTTTTTATCAATGGGTTAAAATTAATGAGTTTGTTGATTTTTGTTCTACTAATGACTTCGCAACAAAGTTGTGATGTTCTTTCTGCCCATTTTATATATTGGACGTAATTAATCAGTATGTAGTCAATTTATTTGGTTTCAAGTGTAATGGACGGTTTTTTTATAAAACCGGTGGTATACTGACGTCTTATTTTACGATGTTCGTAAATTCGATCGCCGTCCAGTATATAAACATTTTACATACAAGTTACCTAAATAATCTATACTATGAAGAGACATGGGCTAGTTGACTAGTCTAGTAGTAGGGGATAGAATTTAAGAATTTATAAATTTATAAAATTTAATAATTTAAAAAAGTTTAAACATAAAAATTCTCGCGAGAATATGGAATATTGGGTAATATGCGGAAAAAAGCGAGGAAACGCAAATACTATTTTGATAGCTCTATATTTTTTTAATCAATAGTAACAGAAAGTCGCGAGCGAACAGCTGATAAAACACGACTGTTAGAAAAAATAATTTCGGAATATAATGACAAAAAATTATCGAACAAGTACGGAGTAGGCCGTAAGACCAACAACTTTGAATATTAGAGAATATTTCTTTTCCATGTCATGGATGGTAAGACTGGCGTATCGGAGATGTACAAAGAGAAATGTGGGAATTTTACTTTTTCCAAGTTACCAATATTTAAATTTCAATATAAAAAAATGTCCAATACACAATAGTCATCGAAAATTGTCAGTTGCGTAAACTAATTAATTAATAAAATATCTGAACATAAAATAAACACATTCAAAAAAGATAATGACGATCAAATTAAAGCATAATACGTAACAAAACTTTTTGTTACAATTCAGTTATTATGAAAAACATATTATTGTAAACTTTTCTGATAATGTTAGTAATTCACTGTTGCTGACACGACACCAGTTTTTAAATTTGGATATCGTAGCGTTGTCACGCAATTAACACGCGATGAAATGCGAATCGAAATCTTTGTTCCCACTCATTAAGATCCAAAATCGTTCATCACTAAACCATTTTATAAGAATAGACGATATAATAATATAGCCAAAACGTAATGCCAAATTTATCAGTGGAGTTCAACGACCCCTTTATCAATTTAGCAAGATTTCAAGGACAACATATGCATATTCTTGACGGTGTACGTGACGTGATAAATGGTGATAATATAATTTATTACATTAGTTACGAAATTGCGCCATTTTTCTGCTCACAGACTTTGATGGGGGAAGTTTAAAACAAGGATTTCGGAGGCCAGTTGCCAAATAATCTTGCGATGTGAAGAATGAGAGCAATGACGTATTCATTCATGAAAGACATTCTTCTGACACTTGTATGTATATTTTTGTGTTTTTTTATAAAAATGTGTAGCAACAAATGTAAGAGTATATAAGATGCAGTAACAAAGTTAGTGCAGTAACAGAAAATTTATAACCGACATAACCGATTATATTTGTATGAAGATATCATGAGGAACGAGAATCTATTTTAAAGAATGTGGGTACTGATTATAAATATCGATGGATGGATGACATATATAGATGGAAAGCACGGAAATGTAGAAGAAACAAACACAGAATACCTACTTAAAAATTACGATGCAATCTTTTGTTGTCTCCTTACTGATCTTCCTTAATATCTATATAGTCCTGTACACACTTACTACACACTACTACTACTGAATACATATTTAATGGTTTCATATACCATTTACGACTAATCCTTCATATTAATAGCGCATTAAATTTATTAATTCATTCATAATTTAAGAACTATGCTCTGGTCGGTGGAGCTCCCGCCACCTTTCACGATCTTCTTTCAGTCCTTTTAGCTGTTGATACGATACTACTTCAACTTTTTCTTTAACTTGCTTGATATAGCTTGGTCTTCCCCTTCCTCTCTTTCCATCTATTTTTCCTTCAATAATGTTATTAATTAGTACATCGTGTCGTTTTAAGTGCTCCAACATTTTTCCTCGCCTATTCTCAATGATATCTATGATCTGTCTCTTTTCTTTAACCCTTTCAAACACTTCTTCATTCCTTATTTTATCTTATCTTATATTATCTTAAATTTATTATGCTCCACTTTTTCAGTGAGATTTATTGATTTATTGTCGCAGTTCGCACTGTACACATAAATCGTATCGTGTGTGTCTAGGATTAGCTTTTGTCTGGTTTAATTCGATTTAAGTGAAGGGCTTAATTTATCAGAGGGACCTGGACAAAGTCGTCTGAAAGGTTACCTCTATCTCACCTATTAATAATACTAGAGTACGAGTGGGAGAGAAAAGGGGTGTGGGGTTGAAAGAAACTGTAATTTACCTACATTAGGTATACGGCCATATAGCATTTAATATTATTGAGTAAAATCTTACTAATATTATAAACGCGGAAATTTGTGTGGATGGATGAATATTTGTTACTCTTTAACGCAAAACTACTTAATATTTTTTTATGAAAATTTACAATAATATAACTTATAGATTAGAATAGTACTTTTTTTTAAACTGTTTTTTAAATAAATTTATAAATTAAAATAAATATTATAGATTGAGAATTCTGTTTTCATTATGGTGCTCGTGAGGTTTCATACCTATTTTTCGTTTGTTTTAAACTGAAACATATGAATTTAATTAAAGTTAAAAAGTGAATCGAATTAGCAACAGTCAAAAGAAAAAACAGTATAAATACGATGATATCACCAATACCGTCATCATTATAAACATAAATAGTTAAAATAAGGTACATTAACTATATTTAAATATACGTAACCGTACACGCTTATGTTGCATGTATTATTAAAATGCTAACCTATTCACAGCGTGCTCTAATATTGCTAAGCGTGTGTTCTGTACATTCACCTTTCATTACCAGAGCTCGTTTACCCCTGACGAAAGGTAATAGTATATTATTATTTCCTAAAGTTACATTCCTTCCTCACGACCAATATTGATTAAAGTCGAAACGTACATTATTAAGTTAATTCAAGCTACAACATCAATTAAAATGACCGTATTTGAAACATTTAGAATAGTATGTATAATTTTTATTTTCTTTCAATTATATACATTTTTAATATATGTAGATGCTTTAGTCCTTCTCTTCTCTTTATAGGAGTGAAGATAAGACTGAAAGTCAGCATTTATCTTTACACTTGTACTTATAGATAGATATTGTAAAAGCGACTACTAAAATTATTCTCTAATCATTATATTAATATGTGAAGTAAATATTTCTACTCCTTTTTACGAAAATTCCGGGGACGTAGCAGTCGAATATTTCGCATACTTATAGATATTGAGAAGTAGCGCTGAATGCTAATGTTTTTTCCAATTATGCATAAAAAAAAATACATTAGATTAATTAAAAAATATATTACACACACTACCGTACGACACACGCATAGAAGTATAGTCTTTGACAATACAACCTTAATAATGTTCAAGTTTATAATTTAATTAATTATGGTCGACCACTAGCATCAATGAATGTGTTAAAGACACTAATCAGATACTGCAAATTAAATTAAAATAATATTATACGAATATAGAAAAATATGTTTCCCTTAAGAACTCAATAAAATTTATTCATAAACTTACATTGTTATTGTATAGTACATAACAATGTAAGAAATCCTTAAATGTTATATAACCTACTAATGTAAAATTTAGTCGTTTTAATACATTATCGTAATTTCTGTGCCATGCATATTTAAGAATTAGGCATTAGATTCACTTTCTACGCTGGCATTGGCAACACTGACGTATGCGCAGCTACAAACTCGTTTTTCAATGGCACATGCCTACAAACTGATAAATAAACGCATTTTGCATAGTTGTTAATTGTTTCATGGGAACTCCCATGAAATAATTGAATTTTTACGAAGTACGAAAACCGGTGTAACCTAATAAATAGCAAATGTAAAATATATTAATTAAAAGACAATTTTAAAATGTAGGTGACACATAAAAACTACATAAATTCAATTTGAAATAATCAAATGTAATTTCTATATACATTTGATAATATTATACTAGTTCCGTTCCGAGGTATTGTTAATTTATAATTATATTGGTGAATTGGATACTTGTCTATTTATATAATTTAATAAGAAGTGAAATCCTTGCCTTAACTGTATCACTAAAAATAGCCATTATTTTAATGCATATGAATCTAACTATAGAATAACACTGCTATAATAATTATTGTACCTAAAACAAAATAAATTAATGCTAGTTAGTAATTCGTATTCACACCTTTTAACTTATAAACGTAAAGTTAAAAATTTTTTAAAACACAACATGCTAGTTTCTTGCACATTCACCTGTGATAAGAAGGCATATCGAAATAGCGGTTTTTAAAAAAAAATAGTAATGAAAAGTGCTTAAATTTATTTAATAAAGTTTATTTGAATAAAGAATTTGTTATTCTATTTTAAAATCTTATTCTTCTACCAATTTCAATCACGAAACAAAAACGGTGCAATTGGAAAGAAGTTCAAATACGAACGATGACGTCTTTATAACTCAACTTTGTTCCCGCAGTCAGTCAATTAGCGTGGTATATTTAACTTAGAATCCACATAGCTTGTTAGCTTTAAATGTTTGTTCGCGACCTCGGCAATGCTCTTTGAAAAAGGCGGTCCCAACTTTTGCATACGGTTTTAGCATTTTTATGTTCTACCTACTTCTCCCAGTGACTATATTTGCGTGAGATTATGTAATCCTTTGTAGATTTAAAAATATTAGACTAGCCGCTAGTCCGCTGTGTCAATGATTCAATGCAATTTAAAAATATATATCCGGAACTAATTTTATAGGAAATATATATAACCCTACCATGTCTATTAAGAATGTAGGTAATTTTCTTCTCAACTAACTGAGCCTTGCATCTTCGTCAGCATGAGAGTTACCCCGTTTTTGCAATATTTAAAACCACAACAATGATCGTTTGAATTTCTTTGTATGTCTGTGCGCAGTACTCTCAGAAATGACATAACCTATTTGTATGCGTTATTCACTTTACAGTAATATATTGCTCGTGTTTGTTTTATTTAAATAAGTTCATAAATAAAAAAGTTATGCGTTATCTATACATATATACATATAAATGAAATTGGAGTGTCTGTTTGTAATATTGAAATAACCGTTTTTTACTACATGCATATGAATATAAATACGGTACATACACCAAAATAACAATTTTTACAAGTTTTATCTGTCTGTCTGTCGGTCTGTTTGTTCCGGATAATCTTCTAAATCGCTGGACTCATTTTGACGGGACTTTTTTTGGTAGGTAGCTTATGTAATAAGGAGTAACTTTTTTTTTAGAAAATAAAGTTAAATTCCACGCGGACGAAGTCGCGGGTATAGCTAGTATATAATATAATTGAAGTATCGCAAAATATATTGTAATGATATAATTATATATTGTCAAGAACATTGGCGCCATAGCTTTATTTCCTATCTTCATTGATAAGAAATGATAATAAAATACTTATTGCATTTTATGAGTCAACCGTAACATTTACAATATAAAAATACAAATGATTTATACAGAGATGACATAATTGTATTCGACATAGTACTGATAAATATAATTAGCTATATAGGGTGCTACCAAATTAGCTGCACTTGTATAGGGGTTGATATAGTGCGATAATGAAGAAATTTCTTGTCAGGTACTAAAATATAACTATTGTTTAGTACAACCAATATATTGTATATATTTATAAAATAAAAAAATCCACTTTGTGTAAATTGGCTTCTAGAACTGTTGTTTCCGTTTGGGTTACAGTATATTGTAAGTTTAAATTAAATTGTTATTAATAATCGCATGCTGCATTCGTTATTATCGCAATATACATAGAATAGAGAATGTAGATAATTTGGAAGCACCTTATATAAACCGTATACAAATATAGGCGCCAAATCAATTTAGTGATATTTATCAAACAACTACTGATAATAAGGTGCTTATTGCAATTGATGTGTCTGTTTTTATAGTAGGTATATCTCTAATAAGACTAACGTCACGACTCTATGTAACAATTGTTAAAAAAATAAAAACAAATGATGCAATCAAAAGTTAAAATGTTATTCTGTGAAGGAGTTGCGCCTCCCCTCCACTTGATATCGCTTGAAACAATTTAATAGTCTAATTATCTACTCTGTAAAGATCGTAAGACATTTGAATTGAAATTAAAGTAATAATTTTGTCTGACTTTGGCACGAGAAACTTTTGTTGAGGAGATAAAATCTAGAACCATCTGTCTTCATTTACTTATTGACAAATAAGATATTAATGAAACAGAGGTTTTAAAATAAGACCTTTTCATTAGGGCGGATAAAGTAAATTTCTGGTGAATCAGTGTTCCTAATAATCACCTACGCAGTTAACAGAAATAGGACAAATAACGTGATATAATAAAATGTTGTAGACAAAACAACAATATCAATAGGTAATAAATACCTACGCTTTTATATTTCATTTTAGTAATTTGTAGGTAGTTCTAGAAATACTTCTATCATGATATTTCTGTTAAAGAATCTAAATGGTATAATTATATCATGATTAAAGTCACAATTGTTAAAATTATTTTCCTTGATTTTGTTGTCCCTAGATTTTTTCTGTCTTGTATGACAGGACGAATATACAAAGCAATTTAGTACTCTTCACTATTATTGCGATATCGCTATTAATTTTGTATTTTTTAATAATAATATATATATATATATAAAGCAGCATATTCATCGGTGCAGCATAAAGATGCTTCTAGAAACACTCAATCAAAGATCTTCACTTGTTGTATTGTACCTAAGGGATTATAGCCTTTAAGCAATAAAGAGATGAATGTTTCTTTCTAAATTAATAATATGCACGCAAAAATATAGTTTTGATAGCATGTTTATATTGTTTTATATATATATATTTGTTTATTATTTACGTATTGTTTTCTTATCGACAACTTGTATATTTTGTCCTTTAATGCAAGACGATGATAACCTCTGTGGTCTAGCAATTCCTTCTTACTTCCGATGGTCGTGGGTTCGATTCACCACTAGTACCAATATTCCACTATAATTGGAACTAGATAGTGGGCCGTCAGCTAGTTTGTCATTACCACTACATAAAAAAACAAAAATCTTACCTTCGCAGTACAGTGTGACATCCGCGAGACTCTCCGAGTTCCAGAGGTTCGCGAAGGACGTGGCCAGGTTCGAGCCGAAGCTGTTCCATTTCAGACAGTACTGCTGCTGCTGAGAGTCCATGCCCGGGCCGCCTCGAATACCTGCCCTGTAACAAACGTAAAGCAACATTCATTTTTCCGGTGATGAGAGAAGCTCTGTCAAGAAAAAACAATAATTTATATAACCTATATAATATTAAAAAACCGGGGTTTTCACACATAAAAACAACAAGTACAGGCCAAAATATTACGGCCACAACAAAAACGACAAAAAAATCTCAAAGCTGCACTTGCATATTGAACAACGGCATTAAATATTAATACAAAAAAATTATACATTTTTATAAAAGATACGTTATTTGTACATATATATGTAGTATGCATTGTCAACACCCAGACCAATACAAACATTCATACTCCTTAATACTAATGTTTGTACTGTGAGTGGAATAGAACCCGCGACCATTGGAAATAACTGCCAAGACCACCGAGGCCATATGTAAAAGATTCATCAATATTTACTCGCTCACTTTCATTGATTAGGTTAGGTCACATTAATATTTTCAATACAATTTTGTTATTACAAGATATTATAATTCTTTTGTTTTCAGTATGTACACAATATTTGTAGCTTTCTTTTTCTTTGCCTCCAGTAGAGATTAAACTGCCTGACGGATCTTGATGTATGACTCAATGACGTCTACGTTCACTGTACGTCATGTAAAAAGCAAACATAGGTATATTTTTGTGACTATGCTCCAATATTTTTTATTATTTTTAAATAACGGTAATAGCTAAAACCACCAATTAGAAAAGTTCTTCTAAAGAATATAATTTAAATTTGGAGCGAACAGTTTTAAATGTATCAAATAATGTAGGTATTTCCTTTTTTATATATTCTCCGCCCCTACTATGACAGTTGAACTAATAAAATTGAAATGCTGTCTTATTACACACGTATATCACTACATTTATATCCATAAAGATATTAACAAAAACACGCATCTACTAAACTTTTATTGTCTATTGAAAAAATAACATTCAAACAATATTTGGTACGACTGAATCTCCAATTTCTAATTCCTCATTCGATTCGATGCCGTAGGTTGCTTATAATTTCACCGGCGGTCAGAAGGAACCTGCGACCCAAGGTCGGGTGAACAACCGGTGCATGATCGATGCGACCACACCGATGAATATGTAATGTACCATCGGCCGATTCCCACGCCGGTTTTATTAGGAGAACGAGGGAAACACCACCTGCAACCACCGAAATGGATACCGAAATCGACTTTACGTCACTGCTGTAATCATATTTCATTTAAAATTACTTCCAGAAACTTGAACTACTGTTTTACTATAGTTTCTATGTATATACCTTTATTTTACTGTTATACAAGTTGTATAATATAAATGCATCCTTTAGGACTGAGAACTCTAGAGGGGGAGTTAGAGGCATTCTCAATTATGAATATCGTGGTAAACGCAACACTTTTAAATATCCACATTTCACGAAGTATATTTTTTTTAACTATGAAAAGAAACGTAACTCTTAGCATTGCATATAGTTCCCGTGCGAGAGTCGGATCCATCGTATGGCAGAAAACTCCGAGCAGTTCCCGGGTCTTGTGATCCGGGAACTGCTCTAGCTAGGTAGGTTTAGGCACGTCTACATTCACCTTAATCGCTCGTGTTTATCTCCCTGCCCAGCCAAATCTAGTATCAGCCTGCTAGTACATCTTTAGATAGACATTCTTGTAGATCGAATGCAATTCGAGACAGGTCAAGATCTTTTAGAATTGTAGAGAGATTTCGGTATACCTCACGCTCCCATTTCGACCACATATAAATTAACAGCTATTTTCAGTTAATTCGTAATATTTATTTGTTTTTATTGCGTGGTTTAGTTTTATATTTGATTTCCAAGAAACTGTGAGCTCTATCAGTAGTATATGTTAAGTTTATTCGAAAATAGGAATTTCCGGTCTGGATGAAAGAATACTCTTACATTCTTTTTCTCTTTAAAATCATTACATAGTCATAAAATGTTAGTGCAGTAGAGTAGGTATATTTTAATCCCTATTGCGGAAGAGGATAAGGGGTAATCAGCTGGCCTCCTAACCTAACTAAGTAGTTGATGGTATTATTATTTAATAAAAAAAATACACTTACAGTCCATAGGAACTCGCATTGTAATCAGCAGGTTACAGATAAACAAACAGTCGATTGTATAAACACTAATTCAGTATCAATACGATTATTTATAATGAAAATACGAAGCTATAATTTTATCGTAAATGTAAACAAATTTACAAAACATTTCTCTGTAAGATTCATTGTGACACGAACAAACAGATAATCCAATAAGTCGTTTTATATCGACACAGAATTTTGATACCTGATAGATATGAATGAAAACGTTATCACAATGTTGTTTATTATTTCTCGTAAACATTTAAAAGAGCGTAGTAATAATCTCTAGAGCAATAAAAAAATATAATTTTGTACCTGCAACAACTTCCGCAAGGAATTTTACTTTTTTTAATAAGTTGTCAATGCATAAGTAGCCTTGTTGCTACTTATAACTATATTTTTAATGTATATACTATATATTACTTTCTTATACATTTACTGAAAAGCTGTTTAATATCGAATTACAAAAAGACACTTCTATTGTAGTTACTTCTAGTCGTTCCATGTTATACAAGTTTCTATAAGGGAAAGAATTATTAAAATGTAACGACTTTTTATTATTTATTACATACTTAAATATTTTTTTTGTATTTAATATTAGTCTAGCTTTATAGTTTTTATAATAAAGGGAAAAAATTACACTTCTTGGCTATTCGTATAATAAATTAGGGAGAAAAGTTTATGATGTCTTTTAACGTCTAATTGCACGATGATGGATCCATAATTTCAATATCTGCATCCTGCAAACATTAAAATTATGGATGTCAAAGTGTAAATTGTAAAAGTCAAGTTCTTTTCACTTAAAAGTGACTAAATTTATTCAGCGTTAACATAAGCATAAATTCCTATCCCGATTATTACAATTCAGTTCTTATATGCAGTTGTAAAATGTTTCATAAATCAATTTCTATATTCAGCCCCCTATTGGGGTTACAAGCGTAGTTATTGATAACAATTTGAGTACTACAACACGGAGAAGTGAGAAAAAGACACCGGATAGATGCTATCTCGTTTTAACTCAAGCCTACAGTAGCTATCTGTTATCGATAGATTGGCTAAATATTGGGCATTGCAATTGCGTGAATACAACTGCACATATTATGTACTACATGCTATATTTACAAAAAGACTGGGGAGTGACAAGTATCAATCCATTAACTGCGCAAAAACCAATATCGAATGACTCAATGCCACATGGAAACTTCGATTACTGAGTGCAATATTTTTATATGTAAATATATATTATTTTGTGATTTTGTGCACTAAATGTGACGATAATAATCCTAGTGTACATAACCTGCTAATTAATAAAAAAAACAATAAACATATAAATAGGATACCAGCCAGTACTATAACTTCTGCTGCATTCGAAACAGGCTCTGCCAATATGCTTTGGAATAATGGAATAGTGGAATAGTACCTGTGTCTAACCTATTTAATTTCAGACCTATTCTTTTGTGGTTACAGTTTGCTAACAAATGCGTTGTTATAATTGAAAAGCTGGAACCGTTAGGAGTCGTCTTCAAACGAACAAAATGTAAAGTATTATAAATACCAATATAATATTTGTGTTGTGTTGTATATGTTATTTGTTGTATTATCAAATGAATTTTAAAGAAACTTAACATTGCATCATGTTATCGGCATTATTATGCAATGTTAAGTTACTTTAGCATATGACCGAACATAGGGTATACTTTATCTTAAAAAAATCGTGTGTAAATGTTAATACTGCATAATAATGCATGAAAGTATCATACAAATTAAAACATTCCACTGCAAGTTTGTCCAATGAAATGTAGTTCATTCTCTACTATGCATTGATGTTAATGTTTAGGTTATGAATCAAACGTTTAATGTTAGAACAGCCTATTTAATACCTAGTAAGTAATATTATAAGATATACAAAGATATAACACCGTAACAGTATTATTTGTACATAAGTATAACTACATTTGTATAGGCATAACATTTTCTGAATGTACCGAAGAGAATTCTGCAAATTTCCTTGGCATTGATAAAATTTACTGTCAGAAAATATTTGAGTTGAAAATGGATTGGAAATGGTATCCTGTTACGTCGAATTTTCGAGGGAAAGGATTTATGATCTGATATAAATATTCACAAGATACTCCTTAAAATTATATATGTATATCTGATCCCATGACTGTGACATAGCAATAAAAAAGTGATTTCAAATCATGCTTCTTATAAAGTTACTTTCATATAAAATTATATAATATAATTTAAAACTATATTATTTCATTCTAAATTCCTATTAAAAAAGTAATATAAATAAGCAACAAGATATAATTGAATATCTATTCCATTTTTAAATGTCATTAAAAACACGTCAATAGTACCAACATAAAACGTTTTCCCCATAATGCGTTTAATGTTGGCATTACCAATAATTTAAAAATCGAAGGTAGGCGTAGGCGTTATTATTACCACCTGCAATACACAAGCATAGATGCAGTGCACCAAGCCGATATCGTATCGATTTGATTCCTCAACGCCGTTACAGTCTAACTGTATATTTGCATGCGTGCACGTATAGCTAACCAATATAACTTGGCCGCTGAGGGGTCTTGTCGTGCCCCTCTATTGTGTGGTATTTAGTTCACGTCGGGAAGAGGAGTAGGCCTAGATCAGCCGGTCGAGGTGGAATTTCGGCTGCGACCCGGTTCCGGCATGCAGCACACGCGCAGGCGTACGCCTATAGGGAGGGGAGGGGGGGAGGTTGCACCGAGTTGCGCAAACAGCGGTCACTCTGCACCGCAGAGATGGGAAAGTGGCTTTGAATGCGCAGTCGAAATGCAGAGCATCTTTGTTAGTTTGTGTTTTAAGATATATATATATATACTATACGATAATTGTTGATATTATAAATGAGCCCTATCAAAATATACCTTTATATTAAAATTTATTTACGAGTATTTTTTTACGAAACGAACCCTGAAAATGACCATAAAAAGAAGTTCGATATTCGGAGATAGAAAAAAAATATCAGAAATCAAAACCATCATTGTTTTCCAAACATACTCGTAATATTACACATATCTACATTGATTCACAATTTCTTTAAATTAAATCTAAAGAAAAACAAAAAGTCTCTCTACTCGTCATGTACACTTACATCAACATTAAATTCTAATTTGAATTTCTTAAACATTCAAAACAATACCTCTTTATGATAATATAATAACACGAGTGTGATTCAAAACTAAACAGAACATAACGCGAACAACAAACCACAAAACATTACAAGCTGATTGCACACTGTACCTACTATAACGGTGCTAGAAGGCGTGCAACACTCAATGCACTGTTCCCAGGGCCTAAGCGAGGCCCTTTGATCTATTACATCCGTATTACTCTTAAAAAATAATGTTACCAGCGACTACTTCTATTCATTTTTAAATATTTGAAAATAGATTAGCCTTTTGCGTATTATTCTTAAAAAATAATGATACCAGGGTTTATTCTTTTTTTAAATATGAATGACATTAAATACCTCAACGGAATTTAATTAAAGACGTAAATATAGATTGTATCATAAGGACGAGATAGGCCTCTTTTCCTCAAAAAAATTATATCCTTTTAAAAACAAAATATTTTTCCATAACCGTGATAAATGGATCGGAGTTCAAAGGTAACGAAATAGGTAGGTTTCGGATTGAATACTTCTTTTTGGAAGTTTGTTAACATTATTTCTTGCAGGAAGGATATTCTAATAGTTTTGCTAAAAGTTGTCTTTCACCTATTGAAGATTCTGGGCAGCTTAATGCAATGGACTATGAACTATTTTCATTAATGACATTAACAGCACAATAAGTCTAAAGTTGGTTGCGCCGACGTCTAATAGCAATTATTGAATCCATAGACACAAAATACATACCCTCTAGATATACGTAATAAAAACAGTATTTCGGCTCCAAAATTAGGCGTTATTGTAATCAAATTGACATTCAAATAAGCACATTAAATTACAAAATGAATTTCGAAAATAGGGCTTACTACCCATTAGTTCTTAGTACGATCCCCGCACAATATATTTGTCTATAGTGTAAACTCTACTTAGTTTAGGACCAGATGACACATGTAAGTTATCCAAGTTTACTTGCTTATTCTTCTCAAACCAATCAATTCTTCTAAGGTGGTCTAGCGGTACAGTACACTGCCTTACTTCCGATAGTCACAGGTTGGATTCCTCAGATGCACGGTAAATGTATTCGTGACACTGCACATTCATAAATATGTGTATGATTGTTTGTATTTGCCGCATATGTATATATTTACAAAATAAAATGTTTCTAAGCATTTCAATCAGTCCATAGCAGAAGCTTGGAACTAGTTGACGCTTTATGAATTGTCCTGTATTATTAAGTATATATTTGTATATTTACGTAATTCTACTTTTAAATTCTACTTTCACCTGATTATTAGATTATCTGAACTTTTATTCAACTAATTTCTGATATTAAGCAGAATACAAAATTGTAGACAATAAAATATTCATTACTCACTATTATTAGAACAATTTTCAAAATTATTTCTACAGTCTCTGAAGTTATATCTAACATTAAATGGGAACTTTCATTCTGTCTTGAAATTGAATGTTAATTATTAATAAATTCCAGGTAATTCGAATTCGACCTTAATGTAAGCAGCTTAAGTTATATTATTTCTGTGAGATAAAATTAATTAACGTTCCGTGTTATTTTAAATAGAAACTGTGTCGCCAATTTAACACTATTAATATCCCAATTGTTTTATTACCAAAAAATTTTAACTCTTGAATAATTGAACGTAGTATGGAATTTATCCATAGTATGATACATTCAGTTAACAATATTAATTATAATTAAAAAAAAATCAAGTAAAGTTTTGATAACGCTTAGTTATAATAAATACTGGATTTTCTTTCGAATTCCAACGTGAAATTCAGGAGTTTCGTGATATATGGTACCTTATGATTGTTTCACAATTGCTTAAACTAAATAGTTGGCAACTGCAACTTTGACTGGTTCATACAAAATTGTAAAAATTTCAATTTCAATCAGTTTCTAATAAAAAATTGTAACTATGCACTTTACTCAATCGATTCCAGAGTATCAAATATTGCCAAAAAATCGATCAATATGTTCAGTCATCGTACAAAGGTATATAACCTGTTACATATTATCAAATAATGACATTTCTTATCTGACTTTCCCGTATGAAATGTTGATATTGCATTTTTTGACAATTGTATCTGTCGCCAAATAAACTATTTTATCAATATCTATCATTCCTTTTTATCACTAACAGCACTTGTACCTACTATTATTGAAGTACTAGCTATGCTTGCAAATGATTCTACTAAAACTTATATATTATACGTTACAGTTGACTTCATAAATATATAAGGTGTCAGAGTAGTTGATGAAATATTGGCAGCTAAGATTTCTATAAATTCGTTGTAACTCGTAATATTACATAAAAAAGAAATTTTAGTACATAAAAAAATTAATTTGGTGACTTATTTACAATTGGAATATGTGTTACGAAGTAAAACTTACAAAACTTAGAAAATAGACTTTACCTCTCTACTTTTAAGATCCAATTTCATTTTTTAAATGCACTATTTTTTTTAACGTTCGATGTGGCTATGAACTTTATCTGTCATGATAGAAGTAGCAATCGAATGTTGAACCATCACAGTAATGACTCACTTAGATAGTGATGAAAAGAGCCCCAGCTGTTACTGTAGACTAGAATTTAGAATTATAACCCGTATCGTTTCACTGCATAAACACCAAGCTGTCCTCAAGAATTAGTCAACTATTATTCAAAGTAGCTGATTATTATAGACTGTTATTTCGAGATTTCGTTCTCACGCATTGATAGTTGATATATAAATATATTTATACTAGTTGTTACTCGCGACGTCATTTGCTGTTTTTGAGATAAACAGTGGTTTATGTCCGTCTTTGAGGTATAAACTGTTTTCAGATGAAACGTTATTAAAATGTCCAGCCGTTTAGTATCCGTTGAATAGGTAACAAAACAGGTATACCTTCAGATTTATAATAACAGTATGAATTTGAAAACCTAATAATCTTATTACACTAATAGATACCTATCTCTGAACATGAGTTACAAGCTTCATAAATGTTGCATAGAATGGTCTAGAGGTATATCTAATATTATAGATATTATAATAAGATAGTGTAATATACCCATTATTTCCGATGCGTACGCAGATACCATCGTATTATGTAACAAGACAAACCGAGCCGCAGTTGCAAACGAGTTTTCTAAATTCCCCACGTTTCTCATTGAAATGCAACGGCCGAGTCTGCGCATGCGATGCACGCTGATAAAACTCTTCATATTTTGTTGTTTTTAATTATTATGGCCGCTCGCTGGGGATTATACGACATTGTGTTTTTGACGCTTACAAATCTCTTCATTTATGCTTCAGTAGACAATGTTTTTTTTTTTTATAGAATGGCCTGTATTTATCCTAAACCTAAGTTTTAACATTTATTTATAATAATTTTGTTCTCATTCTTTACTATGCACAGAAAATTATTTATAAAATAAAACTTTACATAAATGTAATAAGCTAAAGGCGGCTTTATCGCTTAAAGCAGTTTCTTATAGACAAGAGAGATTGGAGCTTTGAGTAAAGGAAGGTACCAATGCGTTGCTTTTCCTAAGGATTAAGTTCTTATACTTCAGATATCCACCAATGTTTTTTATTTTACAAATAAAGTTAAAAGCAATAAATAATATTGTGTTAATAGGTAATGACACTGAGGAATTCCAAGTAAATATGAAGAAAATGCATAAACACGTTTTTAGATGCAATAAAAGTCAATTCTGTAAAATCGGAAGCGAATAGAAATACCTTATAATGTTCAAATAATAATGTAGTAAAGATAAAATGTGCCACCAGATCTTTTGCGTCCTACGGATATCAGAAGGAAATATATTGCTCAGTTGCGCAGATATAAAGTATTCCAAACCGCCTCGCCACCTCGTTAATATTATAGTAAATCGAAGAGTTAGTTATTACAATGATGATGACCTGATGTCTGATTCCTATTAACAGTTTAAGAGATTACTTTTAGAAGAACTACTTACTTTGAAACTAAATGGTTTTGTGTATTTTCTATGTATTTACATGTTAAAAAACAACCAAACTTAACATACATGTTTAATGAACATGTACACACAATGCAAACCAAACTTTCTATTGCATTTTCTAACAAAAGTTGGGCCATCGTAGGTCGACACCGTCAAAATAGAAAGTTGCAGAAGCGGTGCAATGCGTACGCGCATTTTGTGTTCGGATAACACGCGAGTTGATTTATGGAAGCAAATGTACTTAGCTGAGAACTTGGCGTACTTACGTCATTGTTTTAAAGTACAGTGTACTAAAAAGTACTTTAATAATTGCATAATTAAGGCGTAATCCACTTAACAAAGATTCCCAAAAGGAGCTACCTCAAATATATTCGAGCTAATGCTGTTTTACATATGCAAGTCAGTTTTTATGACTGTGGGAGACTGTGTATTGTGGGATAGATTATAAAATTATGGGTTGCATAAAAATTTTACTAATACAGTTTAATAAGTTAGTAATCGTTACTAAAATGAACTATAGTTGTCTGAATGAAGAAATTATTATTATTACGTCGTCACTAAATATATGTGGAAGTGGAAAGTTGAGTTAGAACTCAAGTGGTAGACAGTATTGCACAGTCAGCATAGAGTTTCTATCGCTATCTATTTCTTTTTTAATTCTAAGTAAAAATTAATAATGTCTTTAAAAGCTTTTTTTAATTTTCTAAATGTATTTGGACACTACTCGCATTTGACCTTTACAGCTTCATAGGACAAAAATATGGACGAACATAGAAACCAAACCCCTAGAAAACTTATGGAGCGGCTGAAATTCGACGATGATACAACTTTAGAACTGAGCATCGCTAAGCCTTTGAACCTCGTCTCAGGCTGTCATAATTTAATTCTTTTTGGAATATGACGTGGGATCGATTAGAGATGGCCGAGTCTTTAATATATTGCAAAATTAAGAGAGATAGATCTGATATTATTATAAATTTCAGTTTATCTGAATTGGTTTGTTAATATGGTATCCTTCTTTACTAAAGATGCGACTCTGAGTACCTACGCAGCATAAACAGTGCGTACAACCTTTCACTGCAACTCGAAAGCGCTTTGTTTCAACCGCTTATATAACGGTTTTTATAATCACCCTAATATCTAAACAGACGTACAGGATATAAATGATTGAATTTCCTTATTTAAATATAACGTAACAAATAACATTGTAGTAGATAAATGTCACCAGTTATATACTCGTAGCACATCTGAAATATTAACTAGAAGAAACGTAAAGAATAAAATAAAAAAACGTATGGAAACTATGTACTTTTAGTTTTACGACTACGATGAAGAAATATTTTTTCTCCTTAGCCTATAAAAGAAATAATTAAAAAAAACTGTAACTGAAAGATTAATATTATTTTTATTTGGTCTCCTTCACCTATAATACAAATAATATTTAAAGAACTGTAACTTAAAAAAGGTTAATATTATTTTTAGGTGTTACTGGCACGTTAGACAACTTTCACTTATTACTTAAATAAAAAAAATATATTTAAGTCGTATATTATTTGAATGTAGAATTCTGCCCGAATGACTCGAAATGAATACAAGTAATATATTAATTTAAAAAACTAAAAAGATTTTATACCTCTTTTTTTTAAATTATTAACCGGGTCTTAAGACGAATAATTTTATGGCAAATAAAGGTATTTACCTCTCTCGACGTTTCAACTAGGTTGCACTAGCCGTTTAAAATTAACTATTTTATACCTCTGTCTATAAAATTGCCAATAATATTTATTTGTGTTACAATAACTATTACCTTTTTGCCTATAAATACTCATATTAATAATGTTTAAAATACCACGTATGCAACTTTCTTATGGCATAATGCTAAAATTACATTATTTAATAGTTTTGATGGTGAGATAAACGAACATGTAGTTCTAACAAGTAAAGAAAGCGAAACAAACTTATTGCATTACGAAACATAGGATGAAGGCAATTTTCGACTGGTAATTAATGTAACACTGCAATAAATCGTCAAACTAGTAAAATACGCCTCTAAACTTGTACCAATTATTATATTAAACTCATGGATGACAACTTTCGTAGTTGTATAATGACGTAACATTAGATTTATATGTATATATATAAGTTACTAGCTTTTTTTAATGGATGATAATGGAATGGTACACCCGGTTGCACTGACGATTTACTCTGGCGGTCCACCAGTGGAAGATGTTAGGATGAGCATTAGATTAGGTCAGTTAGCCTATCGTAATGAATGCACCTGGAATTTATCACGATGGTTTCCAGGGGGGACCGTGGAGTTCAACCTGACATAGTGCATTGGTAGTGGGGTAATTACTCTACATTACTAATAATTCCCTTCCTGCTAAGTTGCTACTTTTATCTCGCGACTGCATTTGTCTTCATCTGCCTTTTTTCAGATAATAGATAGCCTGTATCCGTCTTCGTGTTACATTCTATATATATGCCAAATTACATTAAAATCCGTTTAGTCGTTTATATGTGAAAAGGCAGTAAATAGACACACTTTCGCATTCATATTAATTATGTATATATTTAGATGTCATGCTACATCATAATGTTGACTATTTTATAGAGTAGTCGGCTATGTAACGAAATTATCACATTTTATGATGTAGTTAAACATTATTGACAACATCATTAAAGTAGGTCGCCCATACCAAATTCATATTATAATAAAATTATTGGGATAGTAGAAATTACATTACATTTCCTTCAACAATAGTGGGTAATGAAACTATGACGGTACGATCTTATAATAGATATTTTCTGATATTTAAAAATATGACGATCTGATTTGATTTGACGATCATAAGTATAATTGTTTGTATTTGTCTGGATGCTTTCTACGTATTATAAATAGATGTATATTATTTTAAACACAAGCTCTGCTTAGCTTAAGACTAGATTACTCTGTGTGAATTGTCCAGCGTCGTTATTATTATTTAATTATATCATAAGCTGTCAACTATTCAGGAGATGATCGAAGATATATGTATAAAATAGTATTTTCTGACAAGAAACTAATTACGTTGTTATATTTAGGTTTCTGTAGGCAGCAAACATAAATTCGAAATATTGTCTATTCAATGCTTACGATCTTTCTAATAATATTTATATATATAATTACAATAATCTGTTACAACCATAAAAATACCATAAATAAAATAAAATAGTAAAAAGGAAAGAAATGGCGTTTCGTGTATAAAGATAGCAAGATCAAATAATCATAAATATTCAGACACAACCACAGGTTATGATGATAATATTGATAACGTCTCGTGATAAGTCTGTCTAGAACTGCATTTCAGTGCAAAATTACTCATTAACGATTTCAAATTCTCTTCACGGAAAAAAAATAATACAAAACATTCGACGTCCATAACCGGCTGAAATGTTGTTCATGAATATTTTTTTTTTATTTGATGCTTCAGTTTATTCATTATATACTTTTTATCTGTGTAAATATTGTTTATTATTGTGTAATTTCGATCCCATTACACTTTTGTCGTGAAGTAAAGTGTTTTATTTCTCATGACTTTCAAGTATATTTATCAACAAATGGCGAATATACACCTCCTCTGTTGTCAAACATAGCAAACAACCTAAACTGCTAAATGATTTTTTCTAACCATTCTAATGCCGCAGCTGCCCTTTACAAAGTCACCGGACGAAAATTAGGGCAAGTGCAGAGGGCAATTCTTTACCCGGAGGACTATGGAGCGTCTGAATACAAACTCCTGCCTACTCCACTACAGACATCACAAAATAGTCTTGTGTACTAAAGAGGATGTTCAAATTGTAATATTACTATCATATCCTCAAAACATTAATGTGAAATGCGTTCAATATTCTTGTATAAATAATTAGAACAGTTGATATTCAATACTTAATGTTAACGCAATTTACTAAGACTGTCAAACTACTATAAAACCAATGTATTAAAAAAATATAAGAATTATGCAATAAATCCTTACATTTTACATGCGATATGAAAGTATGTACAGAAAATTCTAATCAATAGTAATACGCGAACTTGCCCTCTTGAATTCAAATAAAATATCCTATATCTATATTAGAACAAGATTTATAATCTGTTTGTGTATCAAAATGAATTCAAATTCATTCAGTCGCTCTATCATTATAGAGCAACAGATGTTCATATTATTATGTCCTCATAAACACTTTTATTTGTATCTAATACTTGCCCTTAAAAGAGGCATCCTATGCGTTAATACAGAATAATAATGGCCAACGTGTTGCCTTTGCCGTTATTTTTATTGTAGACACATTTATTCAAACTTATATAGGTATAATTGAAACAAACATTTAAACAAACCTACGTATAAATACTGACTGCGATAAATTTAAAACAGTATAAATGACAGAAACATCTGATAAACAGAAATTTTCATATGCATTATGATAATAATTAAAGACGTAAAGTTATAGAGTAAATAATTATTTGTTACGTACATTATGTTCGAATTTTAAAATTACACGTATTTTTTATCTGTGTATTAATAATATTCATTTATTATGTTCCAAATACAAACTTTCATACATTTATTTTTTACCTTTTAATTATAATAACATACATTTATTTAATTCGAATTTCAAATTTTATTTCAAATTCCACTTTTGAATCAATAACAATAACGTGCGTGTAAAAAACGAGGTGACTAGGAGCAGTTCCGCGTAGGGCGATCAAAAATAATGCAACAACCGGCCCCCCGCTCTTTGTGTTGGATATAATCCTTGACCCAAATAGTCGTACAAACCCGTAATATACCAGTTCTTCAATCTCGGAGCGGTCTGTCCCACACAGGTTAAATTTCTTATTGTCAACGACTCTACGAGACCACTAACTCGAGCAATGTCCTGTGGTCTCATACACACATCATATTATGTTCAATTTTGATGGATTCGTGCTATTTTGGTAGCTTGTATTCACATAAAATGTAAAAAAGTGAATATTTTCTAGATGGATATTTCTTTAAAAAGCAAGTTTCCGATCTTATCAGCATTTATATTAGGCGGTAGAAAGAACGAAAAAGTGACATCAAAAGTATTTATTTATCAAATCATGATGTTTTTATTGCATAAGAGCAAGAGTATTATAAATGAACCATTTCATCGAATATAATTCGTGCAACAATTTATATGCGTTTATTTTAAACACATGAATATCACAATCATATTTTATTTATGACATTAGTTACATTTACGTATTACTTTGGACGCATTTTCCTTGAAAATCTATTTATGTCAATATTTTCATAGCTGTGGCATTTAAAATTAATATTAAGTATACTTAAGTACAATATATTTTGTGATACAGATAAACTATTTTGTATATTCTATGAATAGTTGTTATTTAGTTAGTTGTTTTGAAATGTTATATGTATGAATACGTAGTTGTCATAGTAATTAATTTCTAAAAATAAAATAGTATGGTAATTACACATTAACATTTTTAATAAATTAATTACTACTTGTTTACTTTATAATATCAAACTTAGTAATAAATATAGAAAAAAGTTAGTTAAAAACCGGTACAGAAGGAAGTTACGTCGCAAATATGAACTCTTTTGAACAACATTTGAGGAAATAATAAATTGTATATATATAATAATAAAAAAAATAACGCTGTACAACTTATACAGTATCATCTAGTCTAAGAAATAATGTCGATATTGTATTCTAGCTTCAACACATACAGATTCGACAAACAATACGTCCAAACAAACAAACTTCCACTTTTATATTATTAATAACATTTTCAGGACGAAGGTCATCTGAAAATTATGTATTTATTATATACTGGCTACTCGCCCCGACTTCGCACGGGTGTGCATGTATTATATATATAAACCTTCCTTACATATACTTATATATATACATTCAAAATCCGTTGCGTAGTTTTAAAATTTTAAGTATACATAGGGACAGACAGCGACAGCGACTTTGTTTTATACTATGTAATGATAATGAAATACTATTTTGATTTTAATTACAAGTGTATATTTTTTGACCTACATTTTTAACGGTAATAGAATAATGTTTGTACGTTAATTACAGTCAACCAAGAGTATTTATAACAATTATATTACTCACAATACAATATGCATATATCCAATTACTTCATTGAATTTTTAAAATAAATATTAGATATTAACTGCGCCTAGTTTGGCCTATATTAGGGTTAATGTTGGCCAGTGTACATTTGGCGCAAATGTTTGACGTCATACCAGGGTTGCACCGTAATAAATTTTAATATTCAGCACGAGATACGCAAACATCATTCTCGTGTAATTTTTTTTTCGAGTTTGAGACCTACGGAAATTTAAGTGTAAATTGTTTAATGTGGCCATAATTATGATTTTTCAATGTGACCACTATTTTGTAGTGTTGGTACCAGAATATGGTAGTTTAATGTAATGAAAATAATTAATTATTAATTTGTTTTATCCTATAGAGTCAAAATGAGATTTTAGCTACTCCGTACAAGATTAAAAGAGCAATGTTTGGCAACCCTACCTGACGCCTACTTACACACACATATATAGACACTGCACACGCACTCGCATCAGAGGCGTCACGGCCTTGGTCATATTACGTAAGCGTCGCGCCTTGAAAGTCCTCTTAAAGGATGTCCTTGGCCGCCCAAACTCACCCTCCTCCAATGCTCCTAACATAGCGCTGGGACCATTCGAAAAACAAACAAAATTGGATAACCACAAAATAGTTAACATCCAAAACCTACGTAAGTTTTGACGTAAATTGACTTTTTTATTAGTTTACTACAGTACCCGCGTTTAACTTAAATAAAAAATATAGTCTATGTGTTATTCTGATGCATAAGCTATGTTACTGTAAAGTTTCATCAATATCCGTTCAGTAGTTTTTGCGTGAAAAAGACAAACATCCATACTTACACACTTTCGCCTTTATAAGATTACATCTAGAACCTATAGTTCTAATGTAAATTGTGTTTTTTTTTTTAATTTGGTTTAATCAATAAAATTAAAAACATAACTTATGATAAGGAACCTGGAACCAATTAAAATGTAGAATAGATATTTTCTCACCACAAAAACCCATTAAGTTTCCACGGCTGAGTACGAAATGCACTTCGATAGCAGTTATTTTTTTAAATCCATACAGCAGTTGCTTTGATATTTTGAATCAAAATTTATAATGCATTTAGATCCCACTAACATGATTGACAAACACACACAATAGACAAAATAAAATTTCTATAATGTCACAAGAGGAACTTTAGAATTTACCTAAAATAAAATATTAATATCAAGGTAAGTAGTAAAAAGTAAGCTAAGTATAGTTTAGAAAGATTTAGTTTCATAAAAATTAAGATATTCCTGTCTTTATTTATATCTGTGGCGGCTTGATCTTAGCTAGATCATGTCTCTTGCCACATATCTTTTGTTTTTTTTATTCGCAAATTAGACAACGTTTTAATGTTACATTACAGAAGAACAGAAATGGATGGACCTGTCTTAGTTTATTTTTTTATATAATAGAAAAGAAAACTAAATTATAGTAAGCTGTAACCGTCGCTTATCCTACATGAACTACAGATATCACGTTATCATGTGATACCCGTGATACCACTCATGATAGAATGATATAGAGCATTTTAAATACATTTTTAAGTACTTAGTTAATACTTAATTACCATGAATTATATTAGTAACTATGTTATATAAATTACGTGTACATTTTACGTTATCATTCAATTTCGAGTAACATACACAGAAATATAGTTAAATTGAGACCCTTATCTTTTTTAAGCCGGTTAAAAAATATTATTAGGTATATGTAAGTACCTAATAATATTATAATAAAATTAGCATTCTGAAGTTATATTTTATATACATGCCCGTATAAGCAATACATAATTTATAACTGCGTGTCTCTAGCGCTTAGATATTCACATCAAACCACAGATTATAAAGATATACCTACACATCAATTTTTATGTATGATACCGGTTATCAGATATCTATTCGTACAGATGCAGAATAAAAAGATAATTTTCGTGTCAGGGACGCGGAATGATTATTATACATATATTATGCCGAATAGTTTTTTTAGAATAAAATTTTACATAATATTTTAAGTTCAGGAACTGTTATACCTAAGTTGTTGTATAGTTATGAAAGTGTACTTATTTATAGAAATACGAATAAATGTACTATATTATTAGTACAGTACATTATTATTAGTACACTTAATAATGTACAAAATTATAAACATGATTTTAAATAAAGAGCTAAATATTTTTTATTTCATACTAGCTACTCGCCCCGGCTTCGCACGGGTGTATTATATATATAAACCTTCAAAAACTTTACCAGTAGCTGTCACGTATTCCTAATTCTCTAAATAATTATAAATTATTGTTATTATAATAAATATGAATACATTTATTATTGTGTTATGTAATCTAGTAGTATTAAAATATATATTTGTAAAGAATAAATATAATTAAAGAAATATATTTTTGTTAGACGCCATGAGTGTAACGTAATTGTAAAATAAATTTTATCGTAGTAAGTATTACGAATATTACGATAAAATTACAGATGACATTGCAAACTACATTATCATAATTATTTTGATTTACAATAATCATAATTGTAATGTAAATATAATTGAAAAAAATGTTAATCGTAAATATTTGTATACCATTTTGTATAATTACTACGTATAAATACGGCCTAGGTGGTATAGCGGTTTAGAATACCGCTTTCCTTCCGATGATCGCGGGTTCGATTCCTCGCATGGTACAAATATTTTTATTCATTAATATGATTGTTTGTATCGGTCTAGGTATTTTATATGTATATTATGTATGTATTTACAAAAACAAGTATATATATATATTTATATCAGTCATCTAGTACCTATAACCCAAGCTCTTCTTAGCTTGGGACTAGATGGCGCTATGTGAATTGTCAAAGGAAGGAAGGAAAGATATTATGCTTAACGGTTGTCAGAATTTAATGTCAACTCATAATGTAGCATGTATCATTTGAAGGCGTAGGAAGTTTTTTAAATATGCTTTAGTAATAATGTTATAGAACTCATTATTGCACCCGAAAATAGGTACAAAAAGAACAATTTATAAGAATATATATGCTTAACTTAAGGCGTAAATCTTTTAATGCCTAAATCTTAATTTTATACGATTGTAACAATAAACAAATCGTGTTTAATACTGTTACAACAATACCGAGCTCCCTTCACGGTGTGGAATGGTCACCAGTATACATTTATTGGTTGATAGCATCCGCTTATTATTTTTGTGTTTGTCTAATCATACGTTATCAGTTAGTAGGTACGCACCGGCTCTGTAAGGCCTACTAGAACTGGGGTTATCTTGTCGTTGCAGAGATATCACGTGCCAAATTTACAAACATCTAATGTTGAAACATAATTAATAATCGCACGCCTAATAATGAGTGCATTAACTCGAATTTTTTTTTATCAAAAATGTACTTTAAACTATTAAGTTTAAAGTCGAATTTCCAAAACAAGAATTTGAGAGTTAATATAGTTTGTCATTGAACGTGCGTTAAGATCTTATAAAATCAAGCATTACCCTATCTATTGATAATACAATGAAACGTAAAAGAAATCTATGAAGTCGTAAACGAATAAAATAATCGATTTTCAGTTTCCTTCATATTCTACACACATGCTTCATGGTGTCACGCCTAAGGGTCGTGATCATCTCGACTTCATGGTTTACCCGATATTGTATGGTACAGTTTCTGCATCTATTTTGAGCGGCATGGTATTGTGCGTTTTACCACATAGCCGCGGGATGTTACATAATTTTTTCACCAATTTATAATGTTTCATAAAGTTTCTGTTACAAAATAATAGCAGAAACTGTTAAAGGAATTAGAGTCCATTTTTCAAGGAATACATATATATATTGTTATATATGTTTCAACATGTGTATAATCTAAAGAAACGAGAGAGAAATACTCTTAAAAATGGAAAATAATTATTTATGTAAATATTTTTTAATACGCCACCCATGTGACTGGAGCAGAATTAATAAACAATTATATAATAAAAGGAATAATATTACGTCTATATATTTCCCAAGAATACTCACAAAAAAGTTAAAAGTGACATAGTGGAAAAAAATGTATCAAAATAGTATAAATGTTTATAAAAGGAATAAGTGGTCAAGCTGCCAGCGCCAAACTATTTAGTTAATTATGTTATTAACAAAATTATGCAAATTAGACGGCTTTGAATAGATGTTTCATTTACTATTTAGTGTTGTCATTTGATATAATCATCAATCAATAGTTTTAAAATTAAAAGTTATATTTAAAAGAACAACACGCAAGTTTCTTGCTCATTCTTGTTGTGATGAGTCTGCGTTCCGAATGAGTGGTGGAATAAAAAAATATGACTGTTCAAAAGTGTTGATATTTAGTTTATTTGAATAATGTATATTAGATAATAATTTATTTCTGCATATATTCTGCAGGCGCGGGTCCTGAAGTCACTGGCACAACTAGTATTAAATTATAATTGATCAATCAAAATATAATATGTAGTATTAAGAAAGTGGAATCTAATTCGATCGAAGGTTTGCCTATAAACCAATCATCTAATTACAAGTTAGACACTCGTACTATAATTAATACGGTATAATAATAACGTTGATAGCTTTAATGATTTGAACTATTGATGATGGAAGCAGTAGATTTTTCTATTTAAATAATATTTACCACAGATGCTTAAAGGGGAATAAAAAAGAGGGAGATTATTCTGGAGTTGCATGCAAGGAAATGCAGTAGGCTGACTGTTTAAGAGAACATTGTATGGAGTAACCGCCAGTTACGTTCTGAAGGCTCTTTGGCTTCTAATTTCGTATCATAATCGAATTCGATATCGAACTTACTCCCTGAACGCGTAAAAATTATATCCACTAAATGTACTTTAAAAACGTACATGTTCATCTATTAAGTGTGTATCAAACGTATGTAATATTATATTATATATTGTTTTAATATTATGTATTTTATTAAAAATCCATTATTTTTATAAATGTAATTCGTATAATTACTTAATGTTGAGAGAATCTTGGTTGGATGGTGATTTAGAATATCTGCACTTCTCTGCTACAACTCGTGAGATAAAAATTTACATTGTAATGGTGATTTCAAGATTGGCATGTTAGAACAGTCATAGTTCACAGGTAACCTTCAGATTAACCATACTATCTGTTTTAATGTCAAACTCCTTGATAATACAATTGTCTTAAATAACCAAAGTTATGTAGTTATATTAACAGAAAATCTCTGAACAATTTGTAATCCCAATATTCTAAAGCTTACAGCATTTTAAAATTTATCAAATCGTTTCCGGGTACAAATGCCATAAATTTTAAATTAGACTCAATCGAAACAATTATGTATTCGAAATGATTTAATTGTTAATCAACAAAGTTAATTTTAGGGTTAAGTCTGAACTGATAGAATTTCAATGGATAGCTATGAAGTGATTATAACTCTCCAATTTATTACTAACTTTCGCGTTTTCTAGATGTAAATATGTGTGTATGTATTCAATTATCGACCCCCTCCTAGGCGGGTATATTCTCATAAGATATTTAGGTGAACTTAAGTAGTGGAGGTTTTAACGTTTCTTTGTGTTTATATTTAGCTAGTTTTTATTATATTTGTATACTTTATTCGTATACTCAAATTATATTACTTAAAAATTATATAAAATATGTTTTTCAAGCCTTGTTTTTACTTCAGATTAATACAATACTGTTATTTTGTATTTAAGCTGACGAAAATGTGTAGTGAAATAGAATAAATTCTATAATTGCTATTTTAATGTATATTTGGGTATAATTCGTGAAAATTATTAAATAATTATCGCTTCGCAAGCTAATGTACTAATTGTAGATTATTAAAATTATCATACATAGACAATCATAATCTAATAATCTATTATATATTAACTCGAATACATGCATTTTGCTAATAGATTTGCCATTGCCTATTGGTGAAATACGAATTCCATATTTATCAAATAGAAAACTAGATTAGATTCCGTGTAAATTTAATTATTAAAAATGTATGCTTTCAAGATATTATTGATTGCAAAATTTGATGGATGTCTGTGTAATATCTGAATGAAGACGTTACGTTAATTCTCAGGAACGTAAAAAGCAAACCTTAAGCCATACATACTTATAGAAGTACCTACCACAGGTATCTGTCTATTTCATGTCCGTGATTAATAAAAAACACATTGTCAGCAGGTTATAAAAAGGGCAATTAATATTTCGCAATCATATGCATCCAAAATACAGAGGTGATTTCTATTCTATCATATCAATTTTACGAGAATTTTATTTAGAAATAGATTAAATAGATATTACCGGTACAATACCGGATTTTCCTATAATCGCTATTGAATTTGGAATATTTAACCTTATTAGGTATATTTAATGAGATAATAAAGTTATCCATAATACTGATCTGGAAATAGGAATAATCTATATTCATATAAATCTACTAAGTATAAGCATTCTTAGAATAGTTTAGTTTATTCTATTGCCCATTCGAAATGCATATTCAGCCAAAATGAATGTGCAAGGAACTGTGTGCAGGATGTGAAGGATTTTAACGATTTTGTAGGGTTGTAACTAAATTATTTTATTTTATGTTTAACTTCATTAACAGTAATGAAATAATCCCACATCCAGCACTGGGACATTAACATATTATGACGATAATGACATAACAAAAATAAGTCATTACGCATTGATGGTTTAAAAAAAAATGTAGAAAGGACGTTGAACTGAAATAGTAGGGTCAACAATATTAGGTAGGAAACATCATAAACTATAGGTAGGTAACTGAACTGAGCATTATGTAAATAGTTTTAGCAGTTGGCATAGTCGAACATCTAAATCTGTTGCGTGGTAAAAAAACGTGGGCCCAAATTCAATTTCAGGTCAACCAACCAGAATGTAGGAGTTAACAACATAGTGTTCATATATTTACATATTACATTAGAAGAAAGGATCATGATGCATTATTTTATAACAAATTTAATGGATGTTTAGATATTAATTTAAACTACGGTTTCCATAATTATCTGTAACTACATTTCGTAGTTGTTCATAAGGTTAAGGATAGACAAAACATAACGCGACGGGTAGAGGCAATGAACAACGACACGGCTGTAATAGTCAAGGATGCCAACCGTACAAGAATCCTTATACAAGTAAAAGATTTTTGGTCGTCGGTGTAAGGGCATTTCCACCTTCGTAGAACCAAATTGTGGTAATATAAAGTTTTTTTACTACTTCCTACATTTTAAGGTTGGCAACCCTGATAGTAGAATAGTTCGCATGCAGAAGTGCGCCAGCCGTGGTAGAATAAACACGATACAAGCGGTGCGCGCGATGTTGGTACCTATACGTGAGGCACTGAGGCGCTAATCGACGGCCGCGGACTACGACACGGGGCCACTTTGACAGTTTCTATGCAAATGTTAATTCGTTGCGAGACCAGTTTTCGGCCAACGAAGCGGTTCCGGGCCTACTCTTGCGCACGATCTATACACGCCCATAAATTATTTCTCTAAGCATTTATGCCTATCTTGCAAAACTGGATTTCTCGTTTTATTACATTTTTTATGCTTCCACCCGAATAGGCGAGGACGTTGCGAGCGTCAGTATAGACAAATGTTCGCAGTTGATTATTAACGTGCATCGTTCGATGTGACAGAGTGAAAATAAAAGAGAACCGGTTGGCAATGAACCCGCAAAAAAAATGTGATGCAATACAGTTGAAGAAAAAATGTAGATACGGCTGGTCTCGTAATCAGGTTCAATAGCCCCGAAGCGACAGCACGTGTATGCAAAAGTTCGGAAACAATACGGACCTGTGCAAAAATATCCCCTCGCGAGATCACTTTAAGGTGCTAGCTCGTTTACCCGATGGCCCGCTTAAAATTTATCGTATACTGCAGGCTATCAAAACAAATTTATCAATGACATTGTATCAGAAAACTTATTTAAAAATTATCCAGTACGACTTCCAAATGAGGTCACGCGCTACGCATGTTTCCCGTAGCTATTTCCTGGTCGAGTAAAGTACCAATACCTAAAATAACGTAGATATAAACGCACAGATAATATTTCGCTTGTGCGTAACCTTATCAAGTATAATACAATACTTTCCTCGATTCCATGTCGATAATTCCACAGTCCTTGTATCGTTAATAGAAAACCATTAGAGCTCTGTGGAGCCGTTCACAACTATCATAGTTTGTTTGTATCACTGAGTGTCTGTTCACTGCGTTACACTGGATGTACACTTGGTTAGTTTGGCGTTAGCACCGTGGTCTGCTATGATCGTGTTCACTTCCGCATAATTGCAGCGCGCGGTCGCGGCGCTCGCGTCGTAGCGTTATAGCGCGCTTCGCTCCTAGCGGTTGGGAGCCTCGATAGCGAATGCGACCCGACCGCCGAAAAGTCTTCGTGCGGCTCGAATGCAGAAAATTCGGACGCGCCGAGTGGGGGACGCTCTACGACTATCCAAAACTTGCGCGCGTACGTGCAACGCTTCGCTATGAAAAAATCCAAGGTTAACGCGCGCTGCCAAAAAAAGACGCACGCAAAATGAAAAAAAAAGACGGGTAGAGCGGCGCTCCTCGCGGGCCCTCGATGCAGCCGTCTGCACACGCGATACTACCGCATTCGTCTATGATAGTTACTTGTCTATGTACGCGTACATCTCGCGAATACATTTTGATCCGTTCCCATACATAAATTGTGTGTTTTTATCGTAGGTTATTGACATTAAAGACTAATTACGCTGGTACCTGCCATGTAGAAGTCATTATGGCTGACCTTGGTCTTGAATCGGCTGTGGGGTATCGAATGTGATGAAATCGTAGGTGTATACTCTTCGCATGTCAGGGAAAACACAGCGAGGCGGTGTAGTAAACGCATCATAGAATTATTATAACTATGATCTCATATTATAAGAGTTAACTATTAGTAGGTACTAGTCTGAATCACGACTTTGTAAAAGTAAAGTTAATAACTCTCACTGAGGTAAAATTTGATGAGTAAGTATATAATAGTGATAGTTAATTCAACAGTTTGTTTTAAGTATTTGACTTTACTTCGTCCTATAATATATTTTTATTCTTATTTCAAAGTAGGTTCTCTTGAGAAGTAAATATTAATAAGAATTATAAAAAACAAATTTATCTTTTTTGGATGAATCAAATAGTTATAAGTATGCAAAGTTAGCCAAATGAAACCTCCAAAATAATTTACTTTATATAAGAATAGTAACGATGTATGTGGAAAATATAGCGCAGAAAGATTCGCGGTAATAAAATTTGCAACGCGTAAGCGTTTATTAAATTTTAATTGAATATGAACGCTAGTACACCTGCATATGTTTACAACTTTTAGTACTAGAGATAAAGAGCACTTCTTAGTAACGGAACTGTTGATTCATAATAAACATTTCATTATCTACTACCGACGGTCCCGGCTTCGCACGGGAGCATTACAAATCTTTGCTCTATTATTTGCTCTATAACACGCATGTTTAAATATATATATATCTTTTATCTCGAAAAAAAAACCAAGCCTCACTAAATTGCAACTCACATCATTGAGTTTTATTATCTAGGACCTAAGCATATATACTATATGTTATATATACTGGAAATCTTTTATCTATTGTACTAGGGGCTTTCTTTCGATATGCTCGTATGAGATACAGGACAACTGATAGACATAATCTATCTTTGGTAGTCTATGGAAAAAGAATGCGATGGGAAACTAGGATATAGTTGAACAAACAATCAATACGTGGCATTGTATGTTATTACTTATTAAATGTTATTTAATAACCGTGACCAACAGACGTATCCTTGAAATTTATATATATGTATCACTTGGTCGTATTGACTGTTCATCAAATACGTAATAAAGTATATTGATAGGCAGACAGTGGGTTGATTTGTGTAGTTTAGTAAAAAGTAGTTATTGCGATTTTTTATATATATACTATTTGTTATTTTGATGCATAAGGTATATTACTGTAAAGATTCATCAAAATCTGTTCAGTAGTTGTAACGTGAAAGAGTAACAAACATTTATACTTACAAACGTTTTCATTTATAATATTAATAATAATAAGAGAATTAATATGGCAAACGACCCCGTGAATGCTAACCGTGTCCTATATACATGAACAGCA